>NW_004444113.1:2513725-2566493 GCF_000243295.1 Trichechus manatus latirostris
TCGCCGCTGCGACAGCAAATAAATTGGGAATTAAAGGTAATACTATCAAAACACAAGAGAATACGACACCATGCAGAACTCACCCTTCTGCTATTGCTGGTGGTATGAGCTATTTCTTTGCCACATTACTACATAAAAACAACCACCATCTGATCAGACTGTTCAAGAAGGCAGTTGTTAGAAAAAAAACACACAAAAACTATTTGTGAAATGCATTTACACCTACTGTCACTAACAATTCACCTTCCCCTAGATGATACTGAGCCCTGAGATACTAGCCCTGAGAGTATAAACTGTCACGGGAGGATGACATTGTCCATAAACCCAAACCTCTACAAGTTGTTTTCAAGTGTATTTAAAGCCATGTGACACTCGTTCACTCTGGGCCTTTAAACATTTCAGTATAACTGATGACAACGTTTAGATGCTTCTTTGGAGGTTCGTACTTAATAGCGAAAGACAAAAACCCCCAATGTCTTGGAGAAACACTTGTTCTTCTTGCCATAGTACGATAACAAGCTAAAACACGTTTGTTTGTCAGCAAATACTATTGGAAGGCATATAGAAAATACGGTCAAAGATTTGAAGAGATAAGAATTAAATTTCATGGGGGAAGTCTGCAAAGTGCCGTGAAGTGCAGATGTTTCTAACTTGTCCATTTCAAAAGTGAAATACACGAGGAACTGCTTTTCTTCCTTAGCCACTAAGGAAAGAAAGATAAAATATACACTCAACAGTAATTTACTTCTTTAATTAAAAAAAAAAAAAATGTTTTCAGTGCCCAGATCTCAGTTTCTAAATCATATTCTCCACTAAAAGGAAGAGGGCCCCTTGGAGAAATGGTTGATGTCAGGGCTAGGGCAGGAAAAGTATGAGCCAGGAACAGCTTGTGCTAGAAGGTAAAGAAGAGCTCTACAAATGTATGGGAGTACATGAAAAGGAACAGGAGTCAGCCTGAAGTGGCTCCCACTGGCCAAATACGGGACAATTTGAGCATTAAAATAAATAAAGATAGTGAGGAAGTATAACCAATTCAATAAAACAGGAATCTAAAAGCACATATTGAAAAGCTGGTGATGGAGAACCCGAGGCTGAGAAGGGGAGAGTGTTGACATGTCGTGGGGTTGGCAACCAATGTCACCAAACAATATGTGTATTAATTGTTTAATGAGCAACTAATTTGCTCTGTAAACCTTCATCTAGAGCACAATTTTAAAAAAAAAAAAAAAAAAAGACCTCTGAAAAAAAAAGACCAGGCTTGCTGGTCTGACAGAGACTGGAGAAACCCCAAGAGTATGGCCCCTGGATGCCCTTTTAACTCAGTACTAACACAATCAAGGTACACATTGACAGTAAGTGGAAAGCAAGGAAAACTCTTTCGTGAAATACACCAACTAATACTTGTAGTGGGAGAAGCAGGCTTAGTGATTGCCATTTCCCAGTCATCGTGGTAAAGACTCGTTCAGGCAAGCATCATCAACAGGCGCTTATCTAGAGCCGTAAGTCTGAGTAAAAGCAGGGTCTTTGCAGGATCTCTGAATGTCTCTCCACAGGCCAGCTTCTAGGGGAAGCTACAGTAACTGTACAGTGAATACCATGTGATCAAAATTAACATCACCAATGAGGGACTGACAAATATCCTGTATCTCCATATAGGCTATCTCAGGACGCCACATTATTTATGTAGTATTCCAGCCAAGAATGTATACTCTGAATCTAATCATGAGGAAACATTAGACAAGCCCACACAGAGAAGCATTCTATAGAACTGGCCTGTATCTCTCCCCCCAAAAAATGTCAGTCTCATGAAAGACACACAACTGCTCAGATTAAATAAATTTGGGGTGCGGGGGGAATATATATACACACACACACACACACACACACACACACACACATATCTCTGGAGCCCTGGTGGCACAGTGGTTAAGAGTTTGGCTGCTAACCAAAAGGTCAACAGTTCGAATCCACCAGCTGCTCCTTGGAAACCCTATGGGGCAGTTCTACTGTCTCCTATAGAGTAACTGGGAGTTGGAATCGACTCAACGGCAAAGTGTTTGGTTGTTTTTTATTTATATATATGTCTCCATGGCAAGAGAAAGCAAGCGAGAGCGGTACGTGGCAAAATGTTAACAATTTGGTGAATTTGGGCAAGGGTATGCAGGAGTTCTCTCACTGTTCTTGCAGCTTTTCTGAAAATTTGAAATTATATCAAAATAAAAAGTTTAAAAATGTTTTATGGAAAAACTAAGCGTAATCTCTGATGGATCGTTTTGACGCAAAGGGGAATAAAGGAGGGTCCTGAGTTAAGGTTACAGAGCTAGCACCCACACGTGGAAAGTGAATTTATCTTGTCTACCACAAACAACCACCACCCATCTGTCAAGTTTGCCGTACTGTGGTGGCTTACAAGTTGATATGATGCTAGAAGCTATGCCATGGGTATTTCAAAAACCAGCAGAGTCACCCATGGTGGACAGGCTTCAGCAGGGCTTCTAGACTAAGACAGATTACGAAGAAAGGCCTAGAGATCTACTTCCAAACTGAGACAGACTAGGAAGAAAGACCTGGCAATCTACTTCTAATAATCAGCCAGTGAAAACCCTTTGGATCACAACAGAATACTGTCTGATACAGTGCTGGAGGATGAACCTCTTAGGTTGAAAGGCACTCAAAATACTCAATGGCCACAACAGTGGACTCAAGATACCAGTGACTATGAGGATGGTGCAGGACCGGGCAACCTTTTGTTCCGCCTGGGGGGGGGGGTCGGAGCCCACTCAAGAAGGCAACCAACACCACCACCACAGACAAACTATTACACCAAGGAAGTTGAAATCTAAGTTTACACAGTGCTACAGGGTGTCACATCTGTGGTAAATTTTATTAAAACACAACCCAATCTTTTTACGATAGTTTGTATTAAGATGGGGAAAGACCTTGAAATCTTTTGTGCGAATCAAACGCTGTCAACTTAAAGATGAAATACATATTTTTCTTTTGCGAAAAACATTTACCGAATTTTTCTCTAGTAATAGCGTATTAAGCAGCAGGCATTAAATACCAAACCAAACCATTAAAACCTATAAACAATGGGACCCCCTGGCCCTCGGGGAGCCCTGGTGGCACAGTGGTTAAGAGCTCAGCTGCTAACCAAAAGGTCAGCAGTTCAAATCCACTAGCCGCTCCCTGGAAACCCGACGGGGCAGTTCTACTCCGTCCTGTAGGGTCTCTATGAGACAGAACTGACCCCAAGGCAACGGGTTTTGTACTTTGGTTTTGGTCCCTCTGGGCCAGGTCGCCCCAAATCGAACGCTCCAAGCCTGTTTGCTGACCTCCGGCCAAGGCTCACAGCGCTCTCACAAAGGAGACGGCCTGGCCGGGCGCGCCCTCGGGCCGCCATTAGCGGAGGTAGCGGAGTGGGAGGAATCAGCGGCCTACAGGCCTAATCAGGCGCATTAGCAACGTGCTGAGTTCCTGCGGGGCCACGGACTACAGCTGAGTGAGGCCCTCCGGGAACAAGAGAGTAGAGCGCGAGTTTGCAGGCATATCTGGAAACAGGGGCGCCACGAGGCAGCGCGGCGGCCCGAGGTTTCCCAAGGCGCGCGCACGCTCTACAACCCCCTCCTGCCCCGGGCACAAACCCTCACGCCAGGCTCGCGGGGCGGAGGCGCGTGCGAGGAGCTTCCTGCGCGGAGGGTCGGCACGAGCGCGCAAGGGCGCGGCGAGCGCAGGGCGACGGCGCGTGCACGTATGGACGGCGGGTGCGCGGAGGGGCGGTGCGTGCGCGGAGGGGCGGCGCGTGCTCGGAGGGGCGGTGCGTGCACAGAGGGACGGCGGGTGCGCGGAGGCGCCGTGCGAGCGCAGGGCGACGGCGCGTGCGCGGAGGAGCGGTGCGTGCGCCGAGGCATCCTTGGGGGTCCAGGGCGTCGCCTCAGGTGGCGGAGGATGTGACCGGCGTGGCCGGCAGCGGCCCGCGGACTATGCTCGCCTTCCTGGGCACCACGGCCCTGGTGCTGGTCGCCGGGGCGCCCTGGGCGTTGCTCGCAGCCGCAGGTGAGAGACGAGGGGCTCTGGCGCAGGTCCGCGGTCGTTGGTAGCAGGGCGCCGGGAAGGCGGGATGGGCAGGGACCGACGTCACCTCGGGGAAACCTTTGGGTGTCGTGACGCTGTGGTTTGTGGTCCTTGGTCGCAGCGCTCAGATTGAAACTGATTCGGGCTGGAAAATCAAGCGGAGAAGGCGGTGTTGAGGCCCCTCACGCCGCTGCCTGCGAGCCGGCGGCCCCGCGCGGGGCTCCGTCCGCGCCCACCCCGCCCCGAAGCCGGATGAGCGGGAGCCCTCGGGTCACGATCGTGGGATTGGAAAAATCCGGCCGCTCGGGGGGCCCGTTCAGTGAAGAAGGCTTTAGCCACCAGCAGTGCTTTAAAAAGAAAAAAAAAGAAGAACCGTTGCCGTGGAGTCGGTTCCGACTCATAGCGACCCGGTAGGACAGGGTAGAGCTGCCCCACACGGTTTCCAAGGCGCGGTGGCGGATTCGAACTGCTGACCTTTTGGTTAGCAGCCAAGCTCTTAAGCGCTGTGCCACCAGGGCCCCTTACCAGCAATGCGCTGCCCCTGAAAGCGTTTCCTCAGTTTAGTAAACAGTTACTCAGTCCCAAGGGAGTAGAGTTAACGCTGCAGAGATTTCTTTGCCCGCAGGCTTCCTACTGTCTAGTACAAAACGGAAGGGAACAGCCTAAATGCAAAGATAGGGAGCCACCAGGCTGAGCCGGCATGCGTCAGGGACTGGCAGCAATTACAAGGTTGACAGGAGGGACAGGTCATTTTATAGAGGGAAGGGGCACCTCAAGGAGAAAACGGAGCTTAGCAATTGCAGGCTGGAATCCAGCAGCTGGGTGAGGCCACCTAAAAATCCACTGCATTGAGTCCATACAGGACAGAGTGGAACTGCCCCATAGGGTTTCCAAGGCTGTAAATCTTTACAAAAGCAAACTTTCACATCTTTCTGCAGAGCAGCTGGTGGGGTCGAACCGCCAGCCTTTCTGTTAGTAGCCAAACACTTTAAACACTGCACCACCAGGGCTCCTAGAGCTACCTAGTGGGTCAAAATACTTACGAAGTTCTTGCTTAGAAAAGTGTACTTCTGTATGGTACGTGAGAAGGCCCTGGGTGGCGCCAACAGTTGAGTGCTCAGCTACTAATCGGAAGGTTGTGGCAGTTTGAACCCACCCAAGAGGCATCTCAGAAGAAAGCCCTGGCAATCTGCTTCCATACCCTTGAAAACCCTATGGAGCACAGTTCTACTCTGCACACATGGGATGGTCATGAGTTGGAATCCACTCACTGGCAACTGGTTGGTTGGATGTGGTACATGATGTCCTGTTTCTCAAACGCTTCCACAGATGCAGTATACAGATGCTAGGGTCCTGGTGCAAACCGTGATCATTTCTTTGAAGTCTTGTTCATGAAAAATTTTCATGTTTGTTTTAATACAAAAATAATTTCCCCAGAATTTTCATGTAAAATTGACATTCCAGGCAGATGTGCATTAAGAAACTAATTTTAATCTGGGTCATAGGAGAGCTGTTAAAATAACAGTTCATATGTCATTAACATTTAGTGCGCTCTTTCCTGTGTGCCAGGCACTGTTCTAAGTATCTTAAGTGCATACACTCATGGAGCTCTCAGGACTGCCCTAGGCTCTGTTGTTGGGTGCCGTCCAGTTGTTTCTGACTCATAGCGACCCCGTGTACAGCAGAACAAAACACTGCCTTGTCCCGCACCATCCTCACAGCCCTTATGCTTGAGCCCATTGTTGCAGCCACTGTGTCAGTCCATCTCGTTGAGGATCTTCCTCTTTTTCACTGACCCTCTACTTTACCAAGTATGATGTCCTTCTCCAGGGATGGTTCCTCCTGATAACATGTCCAAAGTATGTGAGATGAAGTTTTGCCATCCCTCACTTACTAAGGAGCATGCTGGCTGTACTTCCTGCAAGACAGATTTATTCATTCTTCTGGCAGTCCATGGTATATTCAGTATTCTTCACCAACGCCATAATTCAAAGGCATCAATTCTTCTTCCATCTTCCTTGTTCATTGTCCAGCTTTCGCGTGCATATGAGGCGACTGAAAATAGTGCCAGGCACTGTTCTGAATATTTTAAATGCACAAACTCTGTAGCTTTCCGAATAGACTTACGCACTGTCTTGGTCATCTAGTGCTGTTATAACAGAAATAGCACAAGTGGACGGCTTTAACAAAGAGAAGTTTATTCTCTCACAGTCCAGTAGGCTACAAGTCCAAATTGATGGCATCAGCTCCAGGGGAATGCTTTCTCTGTCGGTTCTGGAGGAGGGTCCTTGTCATCAGGCTTCCCTTGGTCTGGGAGCTTCTCTGCACGGGAACCTCACGTCCAAAGGACGCGTTCTGCTTCCTACACTGCTTTTTTGGTGGTATGAGGTTCCCAACTCTCTGCTTGCTTCCGTTTTCCTTCTATCTCTTGAGAGAGAAAAGGTGGTGCAGACCACACCCCCGGGAAACTCCCTTTACATTGGATCAGGGATGTGACCTGGGTAAAGGTGGTGTTACAATCCCGCCCTAATCCTCTTTAACATAAAATTACAATCACAAAATGGAGGACAACCACAGAATACTGGGAATCATGACCTAGCCAAATCGATACGCACATTTTTGGGGGAACATAATTCAATCTATGACAGGCACTGTTATCCTCATGTTACAGATGAGAGAGACACAAAGAGATTGATTAACTTGCCTAGGGTCCCACAGTGAGCCACTGGCGGGGTGAGACGTTGAACCCTGGGGCTTAACCAGACTATACTGTTTTTCCAAGGCAATTTAAATTCTTGATTATTCAACTATATGTTAAGGGCCTAGTTATCAGTTTATCTTTCAATTAACGTGTTTTCTCAAAAGAATCATAATGTCATTCAAAACCAAATGAAATGTTAACCCAAATGTGATAACCTAAACTTGAGATCACAATGTTGCTGTTTTGAGTCATAAACATATTCATACTTTTTAACCTAATAAATGCAATTCTGGGACACTAGTCTAAGAAAATAATCTAAAATATGGAAGGAAATTTGTATTTATATGAATGTGTATGTTTGGATTTATGTCAGACTTGAAGAGATGGTAAACCACTTCTTGTCATCAATATGAATGTGAAAGATTGGAAGCAACCAATCTGTCTTAGTCATCTAGTGCTGCTATAACAGAAATACCACAAGTGGATGGTTTTAACACAGAGAAGTTTATTTCCTCAGGGTCAGAGTAGGCTAAAAGTCCAAATTCAGGGCATCAGCTCCAGGGGAAGGCTTTCTCTCTCTGTCGGCCTTCTCATCAGTGTTCCCTCGGACTAGGAGCTTCTCGGCGCAGGGACCCCAGTCCAAAGGACGTGCTCTGCTCCCAGCACTGCTTTCTTGATGGTATGAGGTCCCCAACTCTCTGCTTGCTTCCCTTTCCTTTTACCTCTTGAGAGAGAAAAGGTGGTGCAGGCCACACCCCAGGGAAACTCCCTTTACATTGGATCAGGGATGTGACCTGGGTAAAGGTGGTGTTACGATCCCACCCTAATCCTCTTTAATGTAAAATTACAGTCACAAAATGGAGGCCAACCACACAATTCTGGGAATCATGGCCCAGCCAAATTGATACACACATTTTTGGGGGACATAATTCAAATCATGACACAATCATATATATATAATTATTGGATTAAGTACCCATTTATGTTAAAAGGGTAAGATATACTGTTATTAAAAGGAGATTGCTAATATTAATAGATCAAATCTACAGCAACTAAAATCCTGTTTAATAACTCTATTTTCAAGTCCCTTTTCCTGTTTATTGGTCAGTTTTATTGAAGATTTATCAACTGGTCTCCCAAATAACACCAAACCAAAAACCAAACCCGATACCATGGAGTCGATTCCAATTCATAGCGACCCTGTAGGGCAGAGTAGAACTGCCCTATAAGGTTTCCAAAGCTGTAAATTTCTACAGAAGCGAACTGCCACATCTTTCTCCTGCAGAGCAGCTGGTGTGAACCGCAGACCTTTGGGTTAGCAGTTGAGCGCTTAACCACTGCGCCACCAGGGCTCCTCCCGAATGACACCTCTAACTCCAGGGTCTGCTTTAGCAATAAAAGGATTGAATCCTGAGGAAATCCTGGCTCTACCCCCAGCACATTTCCTCTTCCTATTTCAGAGTTTAGAAGCTACTAGAATAAGAATATCCTGGACATGATTTGTCTACTCCTTTAAACCTGATCTCTGACCTTTGGCTACATTGAATCTGTAAAGTCCCAACAGATGGGATGGAGATCAAGTTTAGAAGAATGGGATAAGGGAGTGTATTCTGTTCAGGGATGAAATCTCGATGAATACAACATGAAACAGAAAATTCAGGGTAGGAAGACTGGATGGTTCCCTCCCCAAATTAAAAAAAAAAAAAAAAATTCAGGAAATGTTTTCTGCGATATCTGCCCTTTTGACCATGTATCGTAATATCCCTAACTCACAGTAAAGGAAGCAGTCCCAAACCGGAAGTTCTAGACAAGGACACCTGTGGTGGAAAAGTCTGAAAGGGGATTAACATGCTTTCCCTGAGACAGAAGTAGAGGCTAGAAATATTGTAGGAACCAGAATTAAATATAAAAGTTGGTGTTTTAAAAATGACAGCTTACCATAGTGCCAAAAGAATGAACAAATATGTCTTGGAAGAAGTACAGCCAGAATGCTTCTTAGAAGCAAGGATGGCGAGAATATGTTTCACATACTTTGGACATGTTATTGGGAGGGACCAGTCCCTGGAGAAGGAAGGACATCATGCTTGGCAAAGTAGAGGGTCAGCGAAAAAGAGGAAGACCTCAACGAGATGGACTGACACAGTGGCTGCAACCATGGGCTCAAGCCCAAGAGTTGTGAGGATGGCGCGGGACCGGGCAGTGTTTCATTCGTTGTACACTGGGTCGCTTTGAGTCAGAACCGACTTGACGGCACCCAACTAACTATAGTGACATATCAGTCCTTAGTGATACCTGAAGAAGTTTTTGTGAACCCCAGTATTATGTTGAGTACTCTGAAAATGCAGATTAAGTATGACAAGAACTTGCAGTCTGGTTGCATGGAGATTTGTGTTCAACACAAAGAAGCAAATTGAAAATACATCTTTCAACAAAAATTTGGAGCCTAGTAGATGTCAGATACCGTGCTGAGTATGTCTCCTTAAGTGTGAGTGATACAGATTAAATGATGCAGTGTGGGAAAGAAGAGCAAGATGAGTGTGTTCTGCAGCGTTCGAGGAAGGTTTTCTGTGAGCGTCAGACTTGAGTTGGGCCTTAGAGGATGCGACTAGTCAGGAAGAGAAGTGCCCTGCAGGTTGGAGGGGTCTCAAAGGGAAGAGATCCCACTGGTGGAAGACGTGTGTTAGGAGTAGTGAGAAATAAAGTAGGCCCATGGATGCAAGAAGTGAGAAAGGTTCAGACTTAATGTGTCCCCAGTCAGGACCTTGTCAGGTTCCGGAAGAGCTTGGCTGATGTGATCAGTGTTCGTACCTCTCTCTGTCTCCATTTTATGACTGTTCATTTCCTGTGAATAGCTGTCAACTTTGAAACCACATCTGTTCAGTTCTCTGTTAAAGTATACGACGTCCTCATCTCTGAGCCCAGTGGTGTGGAACTGGGTTGAGACTGTTAAACAGTGGAACCCTGTACCTTTTCAGTAGTATCACTTCAAAGACCAATGAAAAATTCTGTTTTCATTCAGAGGCGTTTTTTTTTTTTCTTTCCCCCAATTAAAAGACAAAACCTTTTTATAGATGAAAAAAACTCAGTCTTTTTCCCAGCTCTCTCAGATGCAGAGATAGCAATAATTAGTAGCCTCCCTGTGCTAAAGGCAATCATTTGGTTTTTTAGATTTTTTATATACTTTGTTATGTTTAAACGTATTCATTGTTTAATCAGTGATGTGAAGTGAAGAATAACTTTGTAAACGTATTTGTGCGGTGCGTATTAATTATTTTCTTGTTGCCTTTATAGGTGGAGAAGATTTAGAATCTCCTCAAAATGTAGAGGTCAGCATCATAGATGACGTCTTTCTCCTGAAGTGGAACAGTAGCGAGTCTGTCGGCAACGTGACTTTTTCAGCAGATTACCAGACGTACGTGGCTCCCCGTGTTGATTTGCCAAGATTAGCTGCTGGATCATTTTCCTAATTTTAACACCAGTATTTTGTTCTCAGGTTTAAGAAACATTTGATTTTTCCATAATGAAGTTATACATACTATGTAAATTAGATATAAATTTTTTAAATAATGGAAGTTCCATTATTTTAAAAAATTATGTCTGATTTACATAATATTTATAACTTCATTTCTACAGAGTGGTTTTTTTTTTCCTTGTTTTTCGTTTTTGGTGAAAATATACACAGCAGAAGATAACATTATTTCAACAATTTTTACATGTATAATTCAGTGACATGGATGACAATTTCAAGTTGTGCAACCATTCTTGCTATCCTTTTCTAAATTCTTTTACCACCATTAACATAAACTCACTGCCCCCTAAGCTCCTCATCTAATCTTTGGAGTTGCTGTTATCAGTTTAATTTCATAGAAATAATACTTTAAAAGAGCACAGTACTCAAGGCAGACGTGTTACTAATTAAGCTAAACTGTTGTTTGGTTCAGAGAAGACTTCAGGGGACAGTTTTGGTTTAAAGTTTAAAGATTATCTCAGGGCAATAGTTTTGAGGGTTCGTCTAGCCTCAGTGGCTCCAGAAAGTCTGGATTCCATTGGAAGTAGAAGGTAGGAGACGGCTTCTCTATTCACAGCCATTCCTCTGACTGTTCTGGATGGTCCAGCTTCTTTAAATAAAAAATAACAAAGAGCCACAATCTACTTCCACACTCCTGTTGTTTCACAAGGTATCGCTGATACTGCATTTTCTAGTCCATAATAATTTCGTTTACTCTGCCATTCTGGCCTTTATCGTCAAATGCATTATTTCAGCGTGTTCTTACCGTGTTTTGTTCTGCCAGCTTTATGGACCATTGCCTTGCAAAATACGCCACAATTCTGGGAAGACAGTACAGTGTAGTGTCATGGAGTGTGGACTAAGGGGTTTAAATCCATCCCCTTAGTTACTCTCTGCATGTCTCAGTTTCCTAGCCCATTAAGTAGAGATGATAACTAATATGACCGGGTAATTTATCACCCAAACCAGGATGCTTTGGAGAGTGAAAAGAGGCACTCAGTCTTAGATAAGCTGGACCAGGACTGTCAAGCCAAATGGGATGGGGTACCCCAAAAATAAAGTGTCTAACTCAGAAGGTTGTCTGAGTACTGAATAATTGTATGTGAAGTCCTCAGAACAGTGGCCCAGAGTAAGTGATCAGCTGAAGTGTAGTACCAACAGCAGCAGCAGACGAGTATTTTTTAATAGTGTTTCTGAGAGTGGAGGGCGTACACCACCGATGACAGTGATACACAGATAGAGAAATAAGCTACTGAGATTCCGGCACCTGTGGAACAAACACTGTCTAGAATTTCAGGGTTTGTTACTTACGGCTGGAAGGTTTGAACTGCCGACCTTTTGGCTAGCAGCTGGTGCTTAACCACTGCACCAGCTGGGCTCCTGCTTAAATCTGCAGTTTATTATCGTGTATGTAACGTGTAGCATTCATTTTTCCATTCAACAAATATCGAGTGCCTTTTACGCCAAGCACTCTTTCGTGTGCAAAGAATACATCAGTGAACAGGAGAGACAAAGATATCATGAAGTTATATTAATGAAACTGGTTTTGTGAAGTGAATATTATATTGGTTCTGTAGTCATGTTTTAAGTTACAGTTTATCCTGACCTAAACGCTGTATATGATAAAGGTTTTTTGTTTTGTTTTATGAAAGTAAAAGCCGCGTCAGCCGCAGTACCTCCCTTGTGCGCAGAAGCAGTTGTAATAAAGCACACAGCAGTGTCTCCTGGGGCAAGAAAGACAGATGTCCAAGGTGATATTGAGGCAATAGCAAGGTTTAGTTTTCACTTTTTTTGATAAAGGTTTTAGTTTATAATAAGCCTCTGGATTTTTAAAAATAAATTCTGACATGGAGGAGTTTCTCAGGGATATTTACATTTGAATTACAGTATCATCAATTGCAGCTCTTACCTCAGAGCTCAGATGGTTAACATGGAAGAGGAACCTAGGGCAATGAAGTATTCCATATGCTACTGTGTATTTTCCACAATTTTTAAGTGCTTTCCTTTTTGAAAAACAAGGTAGACTTGTTTTTGGGCGTCCCTGGTTACTAATATCCGAAAATATATTTATTTGTTTTTATTAAAGAAAGCAGATCAGCTAGTGCTAGGACTATGAATTAGACTTCAAAGATACCTTCCTAGAGGATGGCTTCTCTGCCTGGTTTGAGGCAGACGGGGTTTACCTGGCAAAGCATTTGAATTCTGTCTCTCCCTCACCTTCACCCCAGCCTCTTCTCTCCACTTTCTGCTTTAGGCTGTCCATGCCAACCTGATTTCTTCATCACTTTCTCTTTTAGAAAAAGAAGACACTAATATCGATCACTTAAACTTTTTATTGGCCGGTTTCACTTTGAGAAGTTTATTCATTTATATTAACATTTTAAGTGTTTTTGTTTCTAATGTTGAAATTGAAGGAATTGTAGAGATGAGCAAGCAGGGGGGTGGTTGGTTTGGGGGAGGGCTGAGGAAACTCTGAAATCGCACTGATTTTGAAGTTAATCTCAGGGCAGGTAATCTACTCATATGAGGAAGTCAGAAGGGAACTGTCATATCCAGTTCTCAGATTTTCAATAAGCAAGCTGAGGTCCAGAAACAGAGTAGTTTGCCAGAGGTCACACATCTACTTTTAACAAAGCCAACACGAAATGTACCTCTGCCTTACGATTCATTCCTTCTCTGTTTCCTTGAAATCCTGATGCATTCACCCCAAAATTATATAGAGAACCATGTTTTAAAAATTAACTGTATATTGAACTATTCCATTTTATAAACAGCTTGATACAGATGCATGAAGAAGACCAGAAGGCTATAAACTAAAATGTTGGAAGGACATTAACTTCAAGTAGAAGAAATAACTGCTTAAACCAGCTTTGTAATGTTAGTAAGCAGAGAACTTTGGTGCTCTTTTGCATGTATACACTTGCTCATTCATTCATTCTTTGCTCTTTATTACAAAGACCTGGAATGCATAATTGGATAGAGTTGCCTGGGTGTCAGTACATTACTGGTACCACGTGCGACTTTTCTTCAGTCAAGTTAAGTGTGTTTGAAAAAATTCAATTACGTATAAGAGCAGAAAAAGGAAACAGAACATCTCCATGGCATGAGGTTGGCTCATTTATCCCGTTTCGCAAAGGTAAGAAACTGGCTAGCTACACAATGTGTAGTTCTTTATTGAATATTTACCAGGACAGCTCATTTCCCAAGTCCATTTTATTTACATAATGAAGTATCATGCATTTCACCAGAAAAAAAGAACAAAGGTTCCTTTCTCCTGCCTGCTGTTTCCCTGTAGTAGTGCTCCTCAAAGCGTGATCTGGGGGTCTCTAGGGGTCTCTCCGATCCCTGGAGGGAGTCTGTAAGATCAAAACTATTTTCATAATAATTCTGAAACTTACCTGCCTTTTTCATTCTCGTTCTCTCTCAAGTCTACGATAGAGTTTTCCAGAGATGACATTTCTTTTCTCATATCCTACGTCCAGTCTAACAGATTCTGCCTGTTCCGCCTCAGTGTGTATCCCGATCTAATCCCTCCGCACTTCACACCGCCGCCCGCCTTGACCGAGCTACTTTTGTTTCTCACTTGTACTACTATGATCACATGTTTGCCAGGACGATCTTTCCAAACATCAAGCAGATTGTGGTACAGTCTCAGCTCTCTAGTGATTTCCACAGTTGCTACCACAACTATAAAGCCCTCTGTTCCTCGCCTCTGGCAGCCTCTCTGACACCGCTTCCAGCCTGCCCATTCCCAGCCCAGCTCTCTTGCGCTCTCTGGGAAGTAACAAGCATCTTAGGGGCATTGCACCAGACGTTCCCTCGGCCTGGAATCCTAGTTCCTAGATATTTGCTTGGGCACCTCTCCGTTTATGCAGGTCTCAGCTCACAGTCACTTTCTCGGAGAGGCTTTTCTTGACCAGCTTACCTGAACAGTGCTGTGTCATTCTCTGCCCCTCTGCGTTACTTTTCTGCATAGCACACATGCTGTCGGGCGTGTGTGTGCGTGTGTGCGCCGTGTCCCCCACTAGAGTTTGAGCTCCATGGGGGCAGGGGCTTTTCCTGTTATTATGCCAGGCACATGTTAAAGCGCTCAGAAGTATATGTTGAATAATTGTTCTGGCATTATATTAATGAAATTATATAATGATTGTTTTGACTTTAACAGCTCAAATTGGGCCTCCAAAGGTGCATTTAAAAGCTGAAGATAAGGCAATAATAGTCAACATCTCTCCTCCTGGGACAAAAGATAGTCTCATGTGGGCTATGGATATTTTAAGCTTCACATACAGCGTGGTTATCTGGAAAAACTCTTCCAGTGTAGATGTAAGCATTATTTTTACCTTCGTTTGATGTGAGACAAGAATGAAGTGAATTAATTCTACCATTTGAATTTATACTTTTTTAAAGAACAGACTTCTTTTTTTATCTTGTAGGAAAGGACTGAGACTGTTTATCCCGGAGGTAAAATTTATAAACTCTCACCAGAGACTACTTATTGTTTAAAAGTTAAGGCAAGACTACGTTTGCACAGAAAAGTTGGTTCCTATAGCCCAGTGTATTGTGTAAATACCACAGGTAAGAAGGGAATTTTGCTTTAGATTTGATAACTGTATCGCATGTCGGCAGCATGTTAATTTGGCATTTTCCGCTTAGTTGCGCAAGTTTATGTGGTGGTTTAATAGATATCAAAACGGAAGCACTGGTCAGGACAGCATTTACAGAAGCAAGAAAGTGGTATTTGGGATTTTAGTTTGAAGTAAATGGTAAGGACAATTAATTTTGCTTCAGAGTACGAATATGAAGGACAAAAACTGCTTATATTTGTTCAGAATCCACAAACGGGGGAAGTAGTGGCTAGTAGAACAGTTAGTCTTCCAGACAGTCTACCTTTGTAAGTGTTGTTGTGTGGTTAGAGAGGAGCGTTGGTGGTGCAGTGGTTGAGTGCTTGGCTGCGAACCAGAAGGTCCGTGGTGCAAACCCACCAGTGGCTCCGCCGGAGAAAAGACCTGGCAATCTGCTCCCGTAAAGATTACAGCCTGGGAACCCCTAGGAGGCACTTCTGCTCTGTCCTGTAGCATTGCTGTGAGTCGGAATCAATTCAGCCCACGACAGCAGCGGTCTCAGAATATGAGAGCATCCTGACACACACTTCGCGTCATCTTGCCAGTAGTTAGAGTCAAAACCGTTGTTGTCGTCAAGTGCTGTTGGGTCAGTTTTCAACTCCTAGTGACCCCGTGTGACAGCAGAACTGCCCTAGAGGGTTTCTCGGTTGGCAGATGGCCAGGACTTTGTCCTGCAGAGCTGCTGTGCTGGTTCAAACGGCCAGCCTTTCGAGCAGCAGCCCAGTGCTTAACTGTTGTGCCACCAGGGCTCCTGAAGTCCAGACTGGGTGCAGGGATTTGTTTGTGGGTTTAACGATAAGCGTAATATGCCGTATTTTAAAAGCCAGACAGTACTGAAGGGCTTAAAGGACAGTTTTCCTCTGCTGCCTCCGTCCTCCCTGTTCCTTTTATCAGGAGGAAGTCTTGCCAGTAGTTTGTATATATCCTGCCACGCTTTTTTCTGGACTTACACAAGCATATACATAAACAATAGGACCATGCTAGACATATTCTATCATTTGATTGTTTTGCCTAATATTGAGGATATCTTTCTATGCCAGTGCATACAGATCCTAGCGCATTCTTTTAAACAGCTGCATAGTTATTACATTGTGTAAATGTACACCTGAAATTATCTGTTACTTATAAAGATAAAATGTAAATCTTCCACCTTGTCTATGCTGTCATTATCTCACTAGAATAAAAACGTATGCTCTTTTTGTGTGTTCTTTGGCTTCTAGTTGAAAATAAACTGCCTTCACCAGAAAATATAGAAGTTGATGTTAAAGATCAGAGCTACGTTCTTAAATGGGATTACACATATGAAAACATGACCTTTCAAGCGCAGTGGCTCCGGTAAGTTCTGTTGCGTGTGTTTCCTTTGGCCGTGTTTATTTGATAATGCTTCTTTTTAGTCCGGTTCAGCAGCCTGCAACGCCTTGCACAGATTCAGGTGCTGAATTGAGAGACTGACAGGCAGGTGATTGTGACATACTTAAAATGAAGGAGATTGCATTTTAGTCCCAAACTCTGCCAGAAACTAGGTGGATGATACTGAGCTAGCCATTTAACTTCCCTGGGCCTCAATTCCTTCGCTGTGTGTAAAGTGAGGGTGTTCTAAGAACATCTCAGCGCTTGCCGGCTCTGTGAAGAAGGCGTGACTCTAGCTGCATGTGTGACTTTCCCAGTCTGGAATACTTGACACTTGAACCTGGTCTCGTCTTTGGAACTTGCCTCTTCCATGAGTCCTTAAAATGATCTCAGTCTGTTCACTCAGACTGGTTCAATTCAAAAAGCTAGCTGCCCCGTTTCCTTTCTTTCTCTCTCTTTTCAATCTGTTTATTGGTTGATGGATGGTGAAAATATACGTATATTTCTTCTGCTACATTGTGAGGTTCTTGAGGATGGAGAACAATTCATTTCTGTGACCTTACCGCCTAGCAAGGTGTCTAACATACTGTAGGTACTCTAAATATTTATTGAATTGGCTATGGGAAATGTTTTTTAAAAAAATGATTTTGTCTTACAGTGCCTATTTTAAAAAGATTCTTGGGAACCATTCAGATAAATGGCAACAAATACCTGGCTGTGAAAATGTCAGAGCTACCCAGTGTGTCTTTCCTCAAAAAGTTTTCTCAAAAGGAGCTTACTTTCTCCGTGTACAAGCCTCTGATGGAAATAAAACATCTTTTTGGTCTGAAGAGAAAAGACTTGATACTGAAATGCAAAGTGAGCGAGTAGTTTTTACTTTAGATTATTATTCTCCAGCTTGTGCAAGTCCTTTAGTTTTTCTGGTCTAAATTGAACATTGTGTCTTCACGTTTTTTTTTTCCAGCTGTCATACTTCCTCCAGTCATTAGTATGAAATCTGTTGATAATTCACTGCATATCTATATCGGTGCTCCAAGAGAGACTGAAAACAAGTCTACGAGCCAGCATTATCCACTTATTTATGAAATTATTTTTTGGGAAAACACTTCAAATGCTGAGGTAAAAAGACTATATAGTATAATTCTGTCACTTAGAGTTATAACTATGATTTGGATAAACAAAGCTTGACGTTTTGCAAAAATTTTTAACACTGTGATTAACTCAGATATTTACACCGTGAAAAATATTAGTACACGTAGTCCCTGACCTAAACAGCGTATTCAAGTTACAACGAACTGCACTTAACGACCATCTTTTTTTTCTTTTAACATCTCATCATTAGTAATATGTACTACATGCAGTGTTGCAGGGCGTAATTTGCTGATGTTATCATTCTGAGATGTTCACTCGCAGATGTTCAGTGTTATGATTCATAAAGATACTGATAATAAAAGGCAAATAATGAAAACTAAAAAATGAGGTGTTTGACTTAGGTCACCACCGACGTCGGATGGAGTCAGCGGAGCGGAACCGCATTGTGAGTCAGGGACTGCCTGTGTATTTCACGTTTCTGTGGCGGAGCTGTGAATCACCAGCATCCAGGCTCCATTAAAATGCAGACTCCTGGGCCCCATTCCTATTGGATTAGAATTCCTGGGATGAAACTCAGGAATTTCCTATTAACGTGATTTCCAGTTATTCACTGAAACCAGAGTTTCTCAGTCTCAGCCCTGTTGACGTTTGTCAGGTAATTGTTTGGGGGAGGGGAGCGTGTCCTGGCCATTGGAGGATTTTTAGCAGCACCCAGGCTTCCAGGTGCCAGTACACCCCCTCCCAGTTGTGACAACCAAAAATGTCTGTAGATGTTGTCACATGTCCCTTGAGGAGTAAAATTGCCTCCAGTCGAGAATCACGGTCTCAGTCACACATTCTCTGTCGAGGTGATTCCACCTCCAAGGAGGCAAAAATTGGTTTTTAGGGTGCAAAAGAACCTTAAATATGATGATTTGTGGCCCTCCACAGCTCAACTCTGCCCAACAAAATCATATTCCTTAGTATTTAATTTCATGGTGGGGGAGCAGTTAGATAAAAATGATCTAAAAAGGCTCCTTAGAAGGAATGAAACTAAAAAAGGTTGAGAAACACTATCTAAACACTAAAATTCCAAAACCACTGACATAATATAGAACATCAGAGAAACTAGACGATTCCTAGATCCCTTTTCCCTTGTAGAATCACAGTCAAGCAATCAACATTTAAAAATCCTGTGCAGTTGAGTTGGTGAATCTGTAACTTTGCTTCGTTTTCTGTTGGAAAATCTAAGCAAATTCCAGTGACTTGGCTGCTTGCTCTGTGACTGTCTGTGTCCCCTGGCACCTCAGCGTAATCAGCCCATTTATAATAATGGTCGGTTCTCAGTTGTCCCTAGATGAGGCAAACCGAGATCTGTGTCAGACTGCCAAATTGTGTAGCTTTAGACCAGGTACTTTGTTTACCTCTCCAAGGCTTTATTTCCTCTTCTCTAAGGCCGAGATCATTAATGTACCTAAATTTTTCAAAAAGATGTTTATAAGGTCTAAAATGAGGTAAGATGTAGGAAAGTACCTAGGACATTGGTTAACAAATAAGAGGTTCAGTGAATTTTAGTTCCCATCCCATCCTGTGTCGGTAATTATTATGATGGTAACAACTAAGATTTACTAAATCCTTATTATGTGTCAGGTACTGTGCTAAACATTTTTGCATGAATTGTCTCAATCATTCTGCAAAACAACCCTGCCAGGTGGTATGAGGGGTGAAGTTACTATTGAGAAATACTTGGGTTGGAGTATCCTCCCCCCGCTCACTGATGCTGGACTTGGCCCTGTGGCTTGCTTTAGGCAATGGAACATGAATGATTGCGACGTGAGCCGAGGCCTTAAGTGTGCCTGTGTGGCTCACCTGGCTCTTGTGCTCCTGCTGTTTACCCTGAACATCCTCTGGGCCACGCAGACCTACACGTGACTCAGCGACCCTACGGATAGGAGCTGTCCTCCTGTTACAGTTCAGGAGACGAGGCACTGAGAGATTAAATAATTAAATCCCTTGCGTAAGGTCACACAGCAAGGATACCTAAATACAGGAAGTTTGAGTCCACAATCCCTACTCTTAACCATTCTGCCACCAGAGGTAATATCGTGGCAATTAAACCAAATCAGCATGTACTTATAAAATAAGTTAGTTATCTTAGGAATATGTCATACACTTTTTTGGCAGTAGCGTTTTTCACTTTCACATTCTGTTAGAATGTGTTGTCCAAAGGAAGTTTATATTTTTTAAACACCTACCAGTTAAGTGTTCAGGAAAGGCCAATCCCTTATTGAATATTTAGAGTTTCAGAAAGTAGATATACCGTATCTCGTTATTCAAGAGGTGATTAAATTGTATCAATGATTTGGTTTTTTTTTTAGCGCAAAATCCTGCAGAAGAAAACAGATTTTATTGTTCCTAATTTGCAACCACTGACTGTATATTGCGTCAAAGCCAGAGCAGTCATCGAGGATGAAAAATGGAATAAAAGCAGTGTTTTTAGTGATATTTTGTGTGAGAAGACAAAACCAGGTCAGAATTTTTCATTATGTCTAATTTTTTAAATGTAACTGGACTTAATAAAAATAATTTAATACTTGAAAATTATTGTAAGATATTTCTTTACTGCAAATATATAATTTTTTCTTTGTGAAGTACATGATCAGAATTAAACCTTCAAGCTAAAATTGCCTTTCAGTTTTAGAAAATATTTTTAATGTTCAACTCAATTCATTTTTTTGCTTTCTATTTCATCTAGTATCCACATAATTGATTTCCTTTAACTATTGCTCATTAGCATTTAATAAGACTTTTATTTTTTCCATAGTCTTTAAGTATGTGGAAATCACTTAATTAGTTCAGTACGGATTTTTTTAATATGGGAATAGTTTACTTTTATATTGACTTATAGATGCTTAGTCATAGAATATTTTTAAAACTTTACTGATTTTATCTTGCAGAAGTAATGCTGGAGAATACTTTGCATGTTGGGACCTATATGTCAGTGTTGTGCTCGTAGCTAAGCACCTCTTACTTTAGCTCCTAGGCCGCTCTTTAAATACAAGTGCCATTGCCTACAGCTGTAGTGTACTTAGTGCTACTAGAAAGGTTTTTGAGGGTATTACTTAATAGCTTTTATGTTTCTTTGCATATGTCGAGTCTTTCCCACAAGCTGTTGGCACTATTAAAGCATCCGTACCTCAAAACCTGTATTGATGCTAAGCATCATTTATTTGTTTTTAGGCAATACATCCATAACCTGGATTATAGCTGGAGTTTGCACTGCCTTGTTTTCCATCCCAGTTGCCATTTACGTTGTGAAAGGCCTCTTGAGATGCATCAACTATGTATTCTTTCCATCCTGTAAGCCTCCTCCCAATATAGACCAGGTATGTTACTTGTTTTTGTCAGCAGCTGGGTTTTTCTTAAAGTGAACAAGAAATATGGTAGATTTCTGTAGAGTATACATATGTTTTCTTGACATCCAAAAAAATAATACGGACTGATTTGGATATTCAAAGTTTCAGCAAATTAACATTACGAACAGGCATTTAATGTAAGAACATAACATGGAATAATAAGATTTGTGTTTAATCTGATGTTTTCTGGCAGTTGGACCACTGTGGCATCACTAAAGTCTTTGTGAGTCTTTACAGTATATCAAAGAGACTAAGACATCATCAGTTAGAAACTATGTTCTGTGGATGAAATCACAGAAAATGAAATAACTAAAAACACAAGTTTCCTTTCACAGCACCTCACTGTATTTTGTTTGGCTGTGAGGTGAGCATGTTTAGTGAAGACTGTCAGTGATGGAGACCTAAACACAGGATCCAGCCTGGGGAATGATGTGTTCACCTAGCAGGGCCAGTTACCCAGTCAGCAACACATGCTCGGGCCCGATTGTGCCTTCCCACCCTCTGCAGTGCACGCTTTCACCTGTCCCCCACCGCGTCACTGATGTGGCGGAACCCATGTGAAATTGCTTACCGCAGATTAGCAAGTAAATACAGTTAAGCCCATGCTACCTTGCTCAGTGCAAGCAGGTGGGTACTGTATTTACTGGTTAATCCACCCCTGGGTGGGTGTCAGTTTGCTTACTTTGCAGGCGAATAGTTCAGAGCCCAGGCTCTGAGTCAGACAATCATAAATGGTCTACTATGCCAGGAATGACAACTTGAAGAGGAATGGCATCGCATCTATCATCAGAAAGAACATTTCAAGATCTATCCTAAAGTACAACGCTGTCAGTGATAGGGTAATATCCATACGCCTACAAGGAGGACCAGTTAATACGACTATTATTCAAATTTACACACCAACCACTAAGGCCAAAGATGAAGAAATTGAAGATTTTTACCAGCTTCTGCAGTCTGAAATTGATGGAACCTGCAGCCAGGATGCATTGATAGTGCAGTGGTTAAGAGCTGCGGCTGCTAACCAAAATGTTGGCAGTTTGAATTCACCAGCTGCTCCTTGGAAACCCTATGGGTCAGTTCTACTCTGTCCCATAGGGTCGCTATGAGTCAGAAGCGACTCGACGGCAACGGGTTTGGTTTTGGTTTGGAATGCGGAAGTTAGAAACGAAGAAGGGTTGGTAGTTGGAAAACATGGCCTTGGTGATAGAAATGATGCAGGAGATCACATGATAGAACTTTGCAAGACCAACAGCTTCTTCATTGCAAATACCTTTTTTCAACAACATAAATGGTGATTATACACATGGACCTCACCAGATGAAATACACAGGAATCAAATCGACTGCATCTGTGGAAAGAGACGATGGAACAGCTTAATATCATCACTCAGAACAAGGCCAGGGGCTGTCTGTGGAACAGACCATCAGTTGTTCATATGCAAGTTCAAGTTGAGGCTGAAGAAAATTAAGTCCGCGAGAGCCAAAGTACAACGTTGAGTGTATCCCACCTGAATTTAGAGACCATGTCAAGAATAGATTTTATGTGTTGAACACTAATGACTGAAGACCAGACAAGTTGTGGAATGACATCAAGGACATCATACATGAAGAAAGCAAGAGGTCATTAAAAAGGCAGGAATGAAAAAAAAGATCAAAATGGATATCAGGAGAGATCTGAAAGTTGCTCTTGAACGTCAGGTAGCTAAAGCGAAAGGAAGAAATGATGAAGTAAAAGAGCTGAACAAAAGATTTCAAAGGGTGGCTTGAGAAAAGAAAGTAAAGTATAATGACATGTGCAAAGACTTAGAGATAGAAAACCAAAAGGGAAGAACACGCTTAGCATTTCTCAAGCTGAACTGAAGAAAAAATTCAAGCCTCGAGTTGCAATATTAAAGGATTCTACAAGGAAAATATTAAACGATGCAAAAAGCATCAAAAGGAGATGGAAGGAATACACAGAGTCACTATACCAAAAAGAATTGGTCAACATTCAACCATTTCAGAAGGTAACATATGATCAGGAACTGATGGTACTGAAGGAAGAGGTCCAAGCTGCACTGAGGGCGCTGGCAAAAAGCAAGGCTCCAGGAATTGATGGAATCTCAGTTGAGATGTTTCAGCAAACGGATGCAGCGCTGGAAGTGCTCACTCATCTGTGCCAGGAAATTTGGAAGACAGCTGCCTGGCCAACTGACTGGAAGAGATCCATATTTATGCCTATTCCAAAGAAAGATAACCCAACAGAATGCAGAAATTATTGAACAATATCATTAATATCACAAGCAAGTAAAATTTTGCTGAAGATCATTCAAAAGTGGTTGTAGTAGTACATCGACAGGGTACTGCCGGAAATTCAGGCCAGATTCAGAAGAGGACGTGGAACCAGGGATATCATTGCTGATGTCAGATGGATCCTGGCTGAAACCAGAGAATACCAGAAAGGTGTTTACTTGTGTTTTATTGACTATGCTAAGGCATTTGACTGTGTGGATCATAACAAATTATGGATAACATTGTGAAGAATGGGAATTCCAGAACACTTAATTGTGCTCATGAGGAACCTGTACATAGACCAAGAGGCAGTCTTTTGGACAGAACAAGGGGATACTGCGTGGTTTAAAATTAAGAAATGTGTGCATCAGGGTTGGATCCTTTCACCGTTCTTATCTAATCTGTATGCTCAGCAAATAGTCCGAGAAGCTGGACTGCATGAAGAAGAACACGGCATCAGGACTGGAGGAAGACTCGTTAACAACCTGCATTATGCAGATGACACAACCTTGCTTGCTAAAAGCCAGGAGCACTTGAAGCACTTGTGATGAAGATCAAAGACCACAGCCTTCAGTACGGATTACACCTCGACATAAAGAAAACAAAAATCCTCACAACTGGACCAGTACGCAACATCATGATAGAGAAAAGACTGAAGTTGTCGAGGATTTCGTTTTACTTGGATCCACAATCAACCCCCTCAGAAGCAGCCGTCAGGAAATCAAGCAGTGCATTACATTAGGCAAATGTGCCGCAGAAGACCTCTGTATCTATAGGGTTAAAAAGCAAGATACCACCTTGAAGACTAAGGTGTGCCTGACCCCAGCCATGGTGTTTTCAGTCACCTCATATGCATGTGGAAGCTGGATGATGAATAGGGAAGACCAAAGAAGAACTGATGCCTCAGATTACGGTGTTGGTGAAGAACAGCGAAAAGTACCATGGACTGCCAAAAGAGCAAACAGATCTGTCTTTGAAGAAGTACAACCAGAACGCTCCTTAGAAGCAAGGATGGCGAGACTACGTCTTACATACGTCGGACATGTATCAGGAGGGACCAATCCCTGGAGAAGGACATCATGCTTGGTAAAGTAGAGGGTCAGTGAAAAAAGAGGAAGACACTCAACGAGATAGATTGACACAGTGGCTGCATCAGTGGGCTCAAGCATAACCGTGGTCGTGAGGGTGGCGTAGGACCGGGCAGTGTTCTGGTGTATATAGGGTCGTTATAAGTCGAAACAGACTTGTCAGCACCTAACAACAACAACAAACAGGCTGTGGAGCTGGAGGCCCCTGACGGTGAACTGTTGAGGAGCTGTAGTCCATTTGCTCTTACTGTCTCTGTCACCTGAAGCAAGGCACTCAGGGCACCCCGAGGCTACAAAAGCAGGCCAGTCTAGGGACGTGAGGAGCAAAGGAGATCATCGTAGAAGGTTCGGCACTGTAAAAACACTCACTGCTGGCTGTTTTCCTCTTACACCCCTGAGATTTTAAATGTCACTCCTATACATTCTTAATAGTCATGGCCATGACTTCAAAGAGACTTAAAAGTAGCTAGTTACAACAGCTCATTATTCTTAGTTGAACAGAAAATGTTAATTTGTTATGTGTGTTTCTCCTGGAGATTTGTGAATTGGATAAAATCATTTGATTGTTTCCACGATCCCAGTGTTCTCCCCCTTCCCGGCTCTCACCTGCTCTTCCCCCTCGGCCCCTGGTGCTCAGGCCACCCTTCTCAGGTCCTTTTCAGACTCACCAGAAAAGATACTAAGACGTAAGTGACCCTGCCGGTGTTGTTTGTATTCTAAACTATCACGTCGTTGGTGTGCTCTTAGCTGACGTTTTCACGTGCATGCCAGACGACAGATCTTCTACATAATGGACTGAAGAAACTAAAGCTATTAGAGCTGGAAAACACATTTTTATTATTTTAAGTAATCTATTTCTGTTCTTTCTTTTTTTAATTAGTGTTTCTCTGAACAGTCACTAAAGAATCTACTCCTTTCCGCTTCTGAGGAGCAAACTGAAAGATGTTTTATAATTGAAAATTCGTACAGTCTTGTTACAGTAGAAGAAACCAGTCAAGTTGACGAAGATCACAAACAATACAGTTCCCAAACTAGTCGAGATTCAGGAAACTATTCTAATGAGGATGAAAATAGCGGAAGTAAAACAAGCAGAGAACTTCTACAACAGGGACTCGTGTGACCAGCGATGAACTCTAAAATCGGGGAAGTCTGTGGGAGTTTTTCTGGGGGCCTGAGTTTCTTGCTCTTCTGGGTAACTAAAATGCAGACGGTTGCTTGTTGGGGAAGGAAAAAAACCTTCAAGTCAGAGGTCCTTAAAATACAGGTCTAAGCGCTTAACTATTTAAAGGGGAAAATACAGAAGTTGGGAGAAAATTTTCTGTATTCTCTTTCATATGTAATTCTTAAAAGGCTTTGCCTTTGACAAAATGAGTTAAACCAAGAAGATGGCCAGATGCCTTTCTAATGATATCTTAAGCATCACTGTGTTAACTGTATCTGGCAGCTAAGGATGTATCTGTGTTCCTGTCAGGGAATACTGGGAGCCCTGGTGGCACAGTGGTTAAAGCACGCGGCTGCTAACCCGAAGGTCAGTGGTTCAAACCCACCAGCCGCTCTGTGAGAGAAAGTTTACTCAGTTTACTCAGTCCTGAAGGATCGCTGTGAGTCAGAATCGACTCAGTTGGCAGTGGCTTTGGTTTTCAAGGAATACTGCCCTGGCTGCTGCTGGTTACTGCGTATGCCATCTCTGCCTTCTCCAGGCCCAGCACTGTATTTCAGTATTTTTCCAAGGGATATTGAGAACATTCGGTCTTTTTTTTGACCCTGAGGGAGGCCCTTAAGTAGCTTACTCTAGAAGACAGTTCCAGATGCCTGAAAGATGATATGTGAAAATTTTAGGGCATTCTGTCCATTTATCCCAAGATCCGTTGGCCCCGCATCACAGTTACCTACTCCTTACGTGATTAGACTTAAAACCAGTAGTCTGCTCACTGTACGTTAAGACTTCCTGGTTAGTAACCCATCAGACAGTAGCTGGATCAGAATTCGCAATCACTAAAGTTATAGGGAAATGGGCAGCTGTCAAATTAGAGAAGTCACTTCTTTTTTAAGGTCTGGGAACATGCAATGCTGAGTTCTAGTTTATTCAAGGAGCCTTAGGGCCGGAAGATGCTGAGTGGTAAGAAGTAGAATAACTCAGTAGGAGTACTGTGTATAATCAGCCTTTAATTGCTAACATACTCTGAGGTTAGTTTGTTATTATGGCCGATCTTTGTCATTTTAATACCAGGCTAGCTTCTCTACACTGTCTGGCAGTATTCAGGTACCCCTTCTGCTCAGCCTGCATGTTCTCAAGAAAATGCAGCTTATTTAATATCAATATGAGGGAGAAAATGTATCTAGGAAAAAAAAGAACCTATTTATAAAAACTGTGTGATGCTTTCCAAAGGCAGCCTATAGCATATTTTTAAATTATTTGATGTGTGGGATTATCTGTGGATATCCTCCTTATGAAGGAAGTCGAGGAATTCTGGTGGCCTCTAGGGCAGAATTGTCAACGTGAGTTGTTCAGCAGGGACCAGTGAAAGAGAAAAGTGAAGTTACAGAGAGCATTCTGGGAAGTGCATAGAACTGCTATTTCTTTAGTAGTCTTCACTGAGGTAACAGGCTCATCTTGGGAGAAAAGGTTGAAAGCAGCTTTTCTAGAGAGGGCTGTGACATGATGCTCAGCACATTCCCAGCACCGTCGGCCACAACAGGCACCTTCTGGACCCGCGGTCAGGCTTCCGGAGTCATGTTACAATGGGGAACCAAGGATCTCTGCTGCAGAGTCCACACCATGACCCAGAGGCCTGTGGTTTGAAGTACATCTCCCGGGTCAGCCTTAAATACGTGAAGGCCCTGTCACCTTCCAGATGTGTTTAAGGGAGGTTAGGAACATGTGATGAGCCTCTGCCCCCAGGAGCTGTCACACTGCACCAGTGGGGCAGCCCCACCAGGCATTCAGGCCCTGGATTTACTGCACTAAGGGCTTCCGGGGCGGGACAGCGGAAAAAGAAACCACACCTTTGTGAAATGTGGAGAGCGAGAACTTAGACATGAAAAATAATAGACCGATGAATTGTTAGATTTCTTAGATGTGGGAGCACATTTCTTCAGGTGTAAGCGTTGAAGCAGGCCGTGTTTCAGTGACTAAGCCCTGGAGCAGCAAGCGGGGAAAGAAACAGAACAGGTGTCTGTATTCCAGACAGGAAATGGCATTCCATTCTGTATGGTATTCTACATCTTGCTTAATCAGAATGTGCTTACTTGTAAGGTGATAGGTGTTTTTTCTGAAGAATATTTTACTTGGACATTCCATGTACTTGGCACCAATCCATTGCCTCAGAATTAGAATATTGATAGTTCTTGTACAGGCGGGATATAAGAATTCATATGAAGGAACTGTATCTTTAGAACCAGAGATCGTATGATTAATATATGTAAGTATCGTGTATAGTGTATATATGTACATACATGTATATAAACAGTAGCATGGACTTGCAAACGCACGCGCACACGCACAATGGTGGCCTTATTCCATTAGTATGGCCATAAATTATTTACTAGTATAGATTCTAATTAGAAGATTAGAAGTGCTGCTCAGAACTTTGAACTTTAGAGTCTGACCAGAAATTTGCAACCTATAAAACTGATTTTAAAATATAATTTAGCATTTGTATCGTTTTCCCAAAGGAGCCCTGGTGGCGCAGTGGTTAAAGCGTTCAGCTGCTAACTGAAAGGTCAGCAGTTCGAACCCATCAGCCGCTCCACAGAATAAAGATGTGGCAGTCTGCTTCCCTAAAGATTTACAGCCTTGGAAACCCTAAAGGGCAGTTTTACTCTGCTGTAGCGTCACTGAATCAGAACCGACTTGAGGCAGCGGGTTTAGGTTTTTGTTTTGTTTTTTCCCAACCTTCGAGCTTGGGGGTTGTATAGAAGCTTTCCGTTTTTTTCACCCCCTGTAACCACAATGACTGTTGATGTGTAATACGCTTGTTTTGTTTGGTATGTGTCTCCCCCACTAGAGTGTAAGCTCCAGAGAGCAGGGACAGTTCCGTTCATTACTGAATTCGCAGCAGCTACAGCCATCCAGTGCCTTGCACATAGGTGTCCAGAAAATAATTATTGAATGAATGAAATCTAAAATTTGAATCAAGAGGGTTGTTTGTGACAATTTGTATGTTTTATTAGGTTTTGGAAGGACATAGCCAAGTTTTTAGTGTTTTTATACAATAAATTTGTATCTTTTTTATTTTTGTCTTGAACCCTACTGTTGTAAACAATTTTATAGAATAAACATCGGGCTTAAAAGTCTTGTTTGTTCCACTTTGAGGGACAGAGTAGCAGGGGTAGGGATCTGGGCACCATGCTTTCAGGGGACATCTATACTCGTGAGGAGTGTGCCTCTTAGCTCAAGTAGATACAAGAGACTAAATGGGCAGCTTCCATCCGGAGGTGAGATGGGAAGGCAGAGAGGGTCAGGATCTGGTTGAATGGATGTGGGGAATCGGGTGGAAAGGAGGAGTGTGCCGTCACAGTATAGGGAGAGCAATTAGGGTCACATAACTGTGTATAAACTTTTGTATGGTAGACTAACTTGAAATGTAAACTTCATTTAAACTACAACAATAAAATTTTTTTTGAAAGAAGTGTTCGTTTTTTATTGTTGTACTTGAACTTAAATTTTTATGCACCAGGGGTGTTGCAGCTGATGCCTTCAGAAGGTACTTATAATCCAGGTGCTGATGCTGGTCCCAGGTGCTCCTGTGTCCCGTGCTGAGAGTCCCAAAGGAGCCATCCTGCCATTCCTGTCCCAAGGCTTAGAGAGACATAGCTTGTTGGCATGCTTTTTTCCTTTTACATCTTCACCCTAAGATTTGGCTGGAAGACAGCCTTAAGTGAAAGCATGTAATGGTATTTCATGTTCCTTCCCTTCTTGAAATAAATGGCTTTCCTTTCACAAATTTGGCTTCTCTCAGGATAAGGCCTTCCTAAGAAGAAGGCTCCTCAACCGCGCGTGTAAATAGATCTTTCCTGCCGTCTAGACATGCTTCAATCGGAAGGTGAACACAATTTACATCCAAGCTAGGATCCCTTCTAAACTTGTGTTTTTAATAAGCTCTCTCAAATTCTTTTTCAAAATGGACAAGGAAGCAAATATTAATATATATTTCTGATGCCCGAGAAACATCCCGTCACTTAACAGCAGCGACAGTTGCCACTACACCCGGGGTTTTCTCACCGCCTTCTTTCTTGGACTTCAGCGATCCCAGAATTACAGGTCTGGAGGGCCACGTAAACGATGTGGATATTTGTGGGGGAGTATTTATACTGATTAAAGTACAGGGTCAGTGAAAAAGAGGAAGACCCTCAACGAGATGGACTGACAACAGTGGGCTCAAGCATAACAAAGATTGTGAGGATGGCACGGGCCTGGGCAGTATTTCCTTCTGTGGTGCATAGGGTCACTATGAGTCAGAACCGACTCGATGGCACCCAACAACAATTGATGAAAAAACAGGAGTAGCTTTTCACCTGAGGGGAAAAAGTTAAGAAGAGAAAAGTTGATGCTGTCTTGCGTACATAAAAAGCCTTGGTGGTGCAGTGGTTAAGAGCTTGGCTGCTAACCAAAAAGGTCAGCGGTTCAAATCCACCAGCTGCTCCTTGGAAACCCTATGGAGCCATTCTACTCTGCCTAGGTCTCTCTGAGTGAGAATCGACTCAATGGCATCGGGTTTGCTTTGGTTTTTTAGTTCATGCAAAGAATATACCAGATTCCCACCCTTGGTGCGGCTTTGTCCCCACGTGGAACTCCTGTTCTAGCCCAGGATAGCATGTGGAGGAGGAATTAGTAATTAATGATGAGGATGGAGAAAAGAAAAGGTTGGCAGTAGCTGTTCTGACAAAAAAGGGACTTAAGAAGAGAGAAAACAGAAAAATCATACCACTCAATAACTAAGCTCTTCTCACAACTACCTCTCCGCCTTCAAAAAAGTTTTCTGGGTTCCTAGTAGAGAAGAGGCTGAGAGGAAATGGAATGAGTACGAAGAAAGATGTTTTCCTCTCTAGTAGAAAGATGGTCCATTTTTCCAAAAGGTTGGAATTAGTTCTTAAAGATAGAAAATATTTAAGATAGTACCTTTTGGTGTACTTGATTCTCGTCTATTCCCAAATTTTATAATGCTTCTAATACTACAGAATTTTACTTAGAAAAACAGTTTTACAATACAAAGCTACATCATCCGTTCTGATATCTTAAAGGACCTCCACCATGTATACAGACAGAAGCCATCTCTGAGCCCACCTGTACCTGAATGTCCAGCATACCCCCCAGGAAAGGAATTCGGAGCATTTGCCTAAACACAACCCCCTCTAACACATGGCAGGCTCCGTGAAAGTAGGAACTATCTTTCTCTTTGTAGTTGGCACTCGGTAGGTGAGGGATGAAGTGGGGTGTTGCAGGTACACACGTGGACTGGATTCACCACTGGGGGAATGGGTCACCTTGCTTAGGTTCACAGCTAGTACCAAAAAAAAAAAAAAAAACCCAAACCTACTGTGTCGAGTCCATTACAACTCACAGCAATCCTACAGGACAGAGTAAAACTGCCCCACAGGGCTTCCAAGGCTGTCATCTTCACGGAAGCAGACTGCCACGTGTTCCTTCCGCGGGGTGGCTGGTGGGCTGTACCGCTGACCTTTCTGTTAGCAGCCGAGCGCTTAACCACTGCACCACCAGGGCTCTGATCCCTAAATAGCTGTGTCATGAAGAAACAGGAAGGCAGTATGTAGCTTAAGATTGTGTATGTTGTTCAGGGTTGCTAGAGGAAGCAAATAGAAATATACGATGCTCAGTTAATTTAGAATTTTAGGTAAGCAATGAGTAATTTTTTTTAGTATAAGTATGTCCTAAAGGGGGCCCTGGTTGCACAGTGGTTAAGAGCTCGGCTGCTAACTAAAAGGTTGGCAGTTCGAATCCACCAGCCACTCCCTGGGAGCCCTATGGGGCAGTTCTACTCTGTCCTATAGGGTCGCTATGAGTCAGAATTTACTGGATGGCAATGAGATTTTTTTTTTAAATGTTCTAAATATTACACAGGACGTACTTACACTAAAAAATCTTTTGTTGTATAATGCTTTGAATACTGTGGCATTTTACTTACAGAAAGAGGTGATTGTGAATTCATAGTATAAAAGTACATCATCCTCCCTTAGAAATTTCCTAAGTGATTTCTACCACACACACGTAGAAGTCACCTTTGTTCCCCATCTGTAATTTCAGATAACAAATAATTTTTTTAGTATAAGTATGCCCAATGTTTTATATAGAAATTTATATTAGATACATTACATATAATGCTTCTAATTGAGGACGATGATAAGAGTGAATATTGCAAACATAGCCAGAAAAATAAATCCCAATATCCTTTTAGGACATTTGCTTTGATTTACTGCAGTAATTTCCCCACCTTCTCACCCCAGCTTTTAACCTGGGTCCTGCCTTCTGGTGGCCATTGTAAAGAGAAATCAAGGATTCCACGTTACAGAGTGTATCAGTTACCCAAACTTGCTAAGATTCCAAGTAAGCAGAAAGTAAACTGGGAAGACTGATGGAATTTGGAGAGTACACAGTGAGTGGATTTCCATAAAACAGAAATACTTAGGGGAATACATTGTTGTTATGTGCCGTCGAGTTGGTTCCAACTCCTAGCAACCCTATAGGACACAGTAGAACTGCCCCAGAGGGTTTCCAAGGAGCAGTTGGCGGATTCAAACTGCCGACCTTTTGTTTAGCAGCCGAGCTCTTAACCACTGTGCCACCAGGGCTCCTAGGGGAATATAGTATGTTTATTTTAACTATGAATTTAAAATAGGTAGTGAGCTGTGGATTCCTCACAATGGTGTGGCTTTGTTAGCCGTTGAACTCCCGTTGAATTTAAGGTCATCGCCCAGGTCCTGTAAGGTCTGTGTGGTACTGATGCAGCAGTCACAGACATCCAGCTGCCGCACGCTGCAGTCCCACAAGCTCTGCCCAGCCCCTGGGCGTTGCAGGAACATGTTTAACTTTGATCAGGAGTTTCCCCAGAACTGTATGATATCTTTATTACCCTTAAAAAACAAAAGCCAACCATGGTTTTGGGGAACATCTAGCTCAATTGGCATAACACAGTTTATAAAGGCAATGTTCTACATTCTACCTTGGTGAGTAGTGTCTGGGGGTTAAAAGCCTGTGAGCGGCCATCTAAGATACTCCACTGGTCTCATCCCTTCGGGAGCAAGGGAGAATGAAGAGAACAGGATACAAGGAAAAGATTAGTCCAAAGGACTAATGGTCCACAGCTACCAAGGCCTCCACCGGACTGAGTCCAGTACAGCTAGATGGTGCCCGGCTACCACCACTGACTGCTCTGACCGGGCTCACAACAGAGCTGGAGAAGGATGTACAACAAAATTCTAACTCACAAAAAAAAGACCAGATTTACTGGCCTAAAGGAGACTGGAGAAACCCCGAGAGTATGGCCCCCAGACACCCTTTTAGCTCAGTGGTGAAGTCATTTCCGAGGTTCACCATTCAGCCGGGGAGTGGACAGCCCCATAAAACCAAATGGGACTAATGAGGCACAGCAGTCCAGGGAGAAGGACTAGAAGGCAGAAGGGACAGGAAAGCTGGTGATAGGGAATCCAAGGTTGAGTAAGGATAGTGTTGATGTGTTGAGGTTGTTAACCATTGTCATAGGGCAACATGTGTACTAACTGTTTAATGAGAAACTATTTTGTTCTGTAAGCCTTCATCTAAAGTGAGAATAGCAGCACAATTGGAAGAGCGTAGTCGACGTCACTGAACCGTGCATGTAGAAATTTTTGAAATGGTTTATCTTTGGCTACGTATATTTTCACCAAAAAAAAAAGGTCGAGAAGGGGGAGGGTTGACATGTTGTGGGGTTGTTAACCAATGTCATAAAACAATATGTGTACTACTGTTTCATGAGAAACTATTTGTTCTGTAAGCCTTCACCTGAAGGACAATAAAAAAAGGAAAAGAAAAAGAAAAAAAAAAAAAAACCCGTTGCCATCGAGTCGATTCCAACTCATAGCGACCCTATGGGACAGAGTAGAACTGCTCTATAGGGTTTCCAAGGAGCAGCTGGTGGATTCGAACTGCCGACCTTTCTGTTAGTAGCTGAGCTCTTAACCACTGCGCCACCAGGGCTCCTTATTACCCTCAGGGTACTCTACAATGCCTAAAATAACCAAATCATCAGTCACGTGTGAACCTAGAGAGCTACTGTGTGGTGAATGCAAAGATCTCCTAGTTCTCACTGAAGCCTGCCTGCGCTGTTGGTAAAACTGCCGCGTGTTCTCCCTCCTTTCCCTGCATGTCCTTAGAATAAACCTTCCCGAACTGAGGGAAGCCAAGGAGCCCCGGAACTCCGCTCCTGCATCAGCGAAAGCTTAGCTAGCCCCAAGAGACTTCCCTGCTGGCTAACCACACTCCATCAGGCTGTGGTCACTCCGATGCTTCATACCCAAACGAACAGAGGCTAAGTCACTGCGTTCCTTGGTTTTAGAAATTCAAGTAAAGCTAGTGTTATGGATTGGATTATGTCCCCCAGAATATGTTATAAATCCTAACCCCTATACTTGTGGAAGGAGCCCTGGTGGCGCAGCGGTTAAGTGCTCACCTGCTAACTGAAAGGTCAGCGGTTGGAACCCACTAGCCGCTCGAAGGGAGAATAATGTGGCAGTCTGCTTCCGTAAAGATTTACAGCCTTGGATCCCAAGGTTTCCCCTTCAGCCAAAGATTAGACAGGTCTGTAGGAAAAACAACGCACAGGAGGGATGTGCTTCGTAGCTGAATCACGTATACAGGACTAACGGGCGCACCAGCCCAAAAGCAGAGAGAGAAGGCAGGGAGGGACGGGAAAACTGGACAAATGGAAACAGGGAACCTGGGGTGGAGAAAGGGAGAGTGTGGACAGTTTGCGGGGTTGGCAACCAACGTCATAAAACAATCTGTGTATTAATTGGTTAATGAAAAACTAATTTTCTCTGTAAACTGTCACCTAAAGCACAATTTAAAAAAAATTTTCTTTTACAGTCTTAGAAACCCTAGGGGGCAGCTCTGCTTGTCCTATAGGGTCGCTATGAGTTGGAATCGGCTCAACAGCAATGGGTTTGGTTTTTGGTTTGTATACTTGTGGACGTAATCCCGTTTGGGAATACAGTCTCCTTTGTTACGTTAATGAGGTCATAACAGTCTATAGTGTGTCTTAAGCCAATCACTTTTGAGATATAAAAAGAGCTGATCAGGCACAGAAGCAAGCGCAAATGGAGAGACTGATGCCACGTGGAGATCTCCAGGGAGCCCCAAGAAGAAAGGATTTTCCTCCAGAACAGACAGAGCCTTCCCCTAGAGCTAGTGCCCTGAATCTGGACTTCTAGCTCCCTAACCTGTGAAGGAGCCCTGGTGGCGCAGTGGTTAAGCACTTGGCTGCTAACCAAAGCGTCCTCAGTTCGCATCCACAAGCTGCTCTGGGAGAGAAAGCTGTGGCAGTTTGCTTCTGTAAAGATTACAGCCTAGGAAACCCTATGGGCAGTTGTACTCTGTCCTATAGGTTGCTATGAGTTGGAATCAAACCCCTGGCAACGGGTTTGATTTGGTTTTGTTTAAACTGAGAACATGAGTTTCTGTTCATTAAAACTACCCACTTGTGGAGGACGATGGCCCGCGAGGCTCGTGGCAGACCACGCGGCTGGCGGCCACGTCCGCGAGCCAGGCCAGGGCCGTGGCGGGGCGTCACGCGCGGCAGGACGGCCTGGGCTTGGGCCTCCCTCCGGTTCCCGGGAAGCCGGCCGGCGGCAAGCGCGGGAGCAGCAGCCGCAGAGGCGGAGGCTCTGGCACGTCTCTCTCCTCCGCCTCAGCCTGAGCCAGGGGAGGCCAGGCGGCCCGGGTGGCTGGAGGGGGGCCGCTGCCCGAGAATGGGAATTCTCTTCACCAGGATATGGAGACTGTTCAATCACCAGGGGCACAAAGTTATCATTGTTGGGCTGGATAATGCAGGGAAAACTACCATCCTTTACCAGTTATCTACGAATGAAGTTGTACATACATCCCCTACAGTAGGAAGTAATGTAGAAGAGATAGTAAGTAGTTCATAATACATGTTTCCTAATGCGGGACACTGGCGGCCAAGAATCTCTTCGTTCCTCCTGGAACGCTTTCTGTAGTGACACTGAGTCTGTAATAGTTGTTGTGGACAGTACAGTCAGAGGAAGGATTTCGGTAACTGGAGAAGAACTCTATAAAATGTTAGCGCATGAGGACCTGAGGAAAGCTGGACTGCTGATTTTTGCTAATAAACAAGATGTTAAAGAATGCATGACTGTAGCAGAAATCTCCCAGTTTTTGAAACTCACTTCTATGAAAGATCATCAGTGGCATATCCAGGCATGCTGTGTTCTTACTGGCGAGGGATTGTGCCAAGGACTTGAATGGATGATGTCACGACTTACGATTAGATGATCTCTGCTGACCTCTTCTCATAGACTTGGTATAAACGAAGTGCTGGACTTTACCTGAAAGCTGCAAAAATTAATGGTTCAGGTATATTTATAATAAACTGATTTAAACTTTTTCTATAAGAAGAAAAATGAAGACCACTTGTGTGAACACAAAGATGAAGTCTCACGTTCCAATTTGCTTTCTCATCAGTTCCTTCCAAAGTAAGGTCTGAAAGCTGTGATTGACATTTTTCTCATAATGAATCCTCTCAGGACATTGTGTAGCCTGTGGTAAGTACAAACGGAGAGGAAGACAATTTTAAGTTTGAGAACTTTATCATCAGTATAACCCTCCCTACTTGAATGTTACTCTCTTTTTGTTCCATTAAGTCAGAGTACCAATCAGCACAGATACTCAGTTTCCAATATTTCAAAATGTAAAGCTACTTAGGAAAAGTATTTTGTGTAAGGTTGCATACGTATTGTGTATATACCTCAAGTTCAAGTTAATGGCTTTGACTTATGGTCTAAAGAAAAGTGAGTAACACAAAAATTAATAATATCCTTAAATATAGCCATAATGACGTGAGTGCTGGCATTGGTGGTACGTGCCATTTTGAACGTTTCCCCCTTATGTTCTCTGTATTGTACTAATCCCCAAAAATCACTGAGCTGCTTTAGAAGACAGAAAAGGAGAGGACATTTTGTATCTGTTTTCTTGTTGATCAAATAACATACAGAAACGTGTAATGCAACTGAGTGGACTAGATATCAAATCTATCAAGTCCTCGGCTTTGTGTTACTAATGGGCAGATTTGCACAGTGAGCAATTATTGTCAAATTATTAACTTCATTGGTCCAATGCCATGTGTTATTGAATAAACTGTTAATCCATTAAAAAAAAAAACACCACCCACTTGTGGTATTTCTGTTATAGCAGCACTAAGAAACTAAGACAGCTAGCAAGATAGTATAAACAGGTCGGAAGAAACTACACTGAAACTTTTAAATCATTTATGGAAAACCTATTTTCATGAATATACATATAAAAATTGTTTCTGTAGTCATTTTGCCCCCAACATTGACAGCATCTTCCGTGCAGCAAATTGCTATCATATGGCCCTTCTAGCCATGGTCTTGTAACTCCCACAGAATGATTAGTTGGGACTATGCAAATAAGGTGCTTGTGGCCCACCAAGGGAATTGGACAGTTTTGCTAATGCAAAACCTTGCAAGGGTAGGACCCTGCAATTAAGGTGCATGGAACCCTTATAGGGGATTGGTGAGTTTTGCCATTGGACTAGGCGTAAAGGGAGCCTATACCAAAGCCTGAGGGGGGACCTCACTACCATCAAGAAGAAGAGCCAGGAGTGGAGCGCATCCTTTGGACCCAGGGTCCCCGCACTGAGAACCTCCTAGACCCACAGAGCAAGAGAGCTGAGTGCCTTCGGACAGGAGGCTTGCTGGCAGAGTGATGTGCCTCTGGGCACTTACCGGTGGGGCTGAAGATCTTTGTAACACTTGCCTGAGCAAGGCCAAGGGCACAGGCTGAGGGCCCAGGGCAAGAACAAGGTCCTGGCAGCAGCAGCCAAAAAAAAGCTGTTCCTGATCATAAACGGTATCCTGAGTTGTTCCTGTTACTTCCAAGTTGATCCTGATCCTGAATTATAACCTGTTACTTCCCTGATAAATCCCACAATCATTTAAGTATGGTCTGTGAGTTCTGTGTGGCCATTGCAACGAATTATTGAGCCCAGCAGAGAAGCAGAGTGCTTTGGGGGGGATGGCTGGTGTCAGAATTGTTAGAAGGTTGGAGGGTGGAGGTACATCTGACCTCCTCCTCATGGGAATCACAGCCTTGGGCTGGTGTTGCTGATCTTGATTCTCTCTCATCCCCCTGAAGTCAGAGGAGGCCTGATGCCACTTCTATTTTTACAGCATCTTGGTGAAATTTTAGTGTCTGTGGCTTTACTTCTATATTCTTCTTCCTTGACCATGAGAATGTGGAATCTAGTATGTGCAAATTGTCCATCACGCCCGTTGGCTATATATCCCCTCTTCTCAGCTTCCAACTGCCGGGCACCTACGACTCGTTGGCTGAGAGCTTCCTCTAGCTATGGCATCCACTCTGGGCAGACTGAGCAGACTGGAAATGCCAGAAAGTCCATGCCTCTCAGGAGCAGCCCTCAGCCAAGGACTGACGATATTTAGTGGAATAATTTCCCAACTCCTTCATGTTGTGGGCTAGAGGACACTGAAGTCTGTGTTCTACACTATCTTGCAGAGTTTCTCAGTAGGATTAAGCTTCAGTTGCCCACAGTGGTAACCAGCTTGATAACCCCTTACTAGCTTCCCCTCCCTGTTCTGCCTCATTTCCCCACACATCTGCTGGTGCTTCTTGAGATCACCTCCCAGAAAAACTCCCTGCTCTGAGTCCTGGAGTCCGCTTCCGGGATAGGCCAAACTAAAAGATGTGGAAATAGAAGCAGTCCCAGGAAGCAGATTCCCAGAAAGCAGTTCTGGGATTGGATCCCTCACCAGTCAGATGTCAGCAAAGAATATGTTAAAATGATACCATAGGGATTGTTATTGTTGTTAGGTGCCATCGGGTGGGTTCCGACTCCTAGCGACCCTACGTACAACAGAACAAAACGCTGCCCCATCCTGCACTAGCCTTACAACCGTTGCACTGCACGGATACAGCCAACAAATCCCAGAGGGTAAGAAACGCTGTAAGACAAACTCTGCAGGATAAACTGCAAGGAGAGAAAAGGGAAGGGACCTAGAGATTCGAAGAGATTTCACAGACAAATGAACAAAATATAATCCGTGAATCTTGTTTGGATCCTGATTCAACGCACCAATGTAAAGACAAAAAACTGAAACAATCGGGCAATTTCATCTCTGACTGAAAGATACTAAGAAATTGTGAACTTTTTAGATATGATAATGATTTTGCAGTTATATTTTTAAATATGTTTTAGATATAAGTATTGACATATTAACAGATGTTTAACTTTTTTAAGAACTGCCAAATTCTTTTCAGCGTGTATGAGGGTTCTAATTTCTCCACATCTTCACCCACACCTGTTTGGATTACAGCCGTCCTAGTGGGTGTGAGAGGGGCCTGGTGATGCAAGCAGCTTGCGATCGGCTGCTAACTTAAAGGTTGGTGGTTCAAACACATCCAGAGGCTCTGAGGAAGAAAGGCCTGGCAAACTGCTTCCATAAAGGTTACAGCCAAGAAAACGTGATGGAGAGCAGTTCTGCTCTGTAACATATGGGTTCGCATGAGTCAGAATCAACTCGACAGCAAAGGGTTTGTTTTTTGGTTTAGTGAGTGTGAAATGGTTTTGATTTGCATTTCCCTAATGACTAACGATGTTGATCATCTTTTTATGTATTTATTGACCATTTTTATATCCTCTTTGGAGAAATGTCTATTCAAATCCTTTGTCCATTTTTAAATTGGGTTAAATGTCTTTTTGTTGAGTCTTAAGAGTTCTTTATATATTCTAGATGATAAAACGTTATCCAGATACATGATTTGCAGACATGTTTTCCATTCTCTGGGTGCCTTGTTGTTTTCTCGGTAGAGTCATTTGAGGCACAGAAGTCTTAATTCTGATGAAATTCAGTCCATCTATTGATTGTTACGCTTCAGTGCCATGTCTAATTTGCCTAATCTGCATAATCCAAGATCATGCATATTCACACCTATGTTTTCTTCTAAGAATTTTTTTGGTTTCCGCTCTTCCATTTGGGTCTCTGATGCATTTCAGGCTAACTTCTGTAAGTGGTGCGAGGTGGGAGTCCAGCCGTATTCTTTCGCCTGTGGCCATCCACTTGTCCCATCACCACTTGTTGAAAGACTCTTCTTTTCCCATTGAACTGTCTCCCCTTTTTGAAAATCAGTTGCTGTTAACGGTCTGGGTTTATTTCTGGACTCTCAGCTGTATTTCTTTGATCCGTATGTCTAGCCTTCTGTCAGTATACCACAGTCTTGATCAGTGTAGGCTTGTAGTAAGTTTCTAAATTAGAACTGTGAGTCCTCTTTGTTCTTTTTCAGGATCGTTTTGACTATTCTCTATCCTTTGCATTTCCATATGAATTTTAGGGTAAGCTTGTCCGTTTCTGCAAAAAAGTCAGCTGGGATTTGACAGTGATTGCACTGAATCTGTAGACCAGTTTGGGGAATATTGCCATCTTAACAATATTAAGACTTCCCATCCATGAGTACGGGATAGTTTTCCATTTATTTAGGTCGTCTTTAACTTCTTTCAATGGTGTGTTGCCGTTTTCAATGTATAAGTCTTGCGCTTGTTTGGTGAAATTTATTCCTACGTATTTTATTCTTTGTGATGAAATTCTTAAATGGAATTTTTTTATTTCGTTTTCATTGATTGTTCATTGCTAGCGTATAGAGATACTCTCTTTGTATTTTGTTCTCGTACTGTGCGACCTTGCCAAGGTCGTCCATTAATGGTAGTCGTTTTTGTGGATTTCTTATGATTTTCTATACACAAGAGCATATCATCTGCAAATAGAGATAGGTTTACTTTTTTCCTTTTCAGTTTGGACACCTATTATTTCTTTTTCTTGTCTAATTGCCCTGGCTAGAACCTCCAGTATAATGTTGAATGGAAGCGACTCAAGGGTCTTGTTCCTGATCCTAGGTGGAAAGCTGTCGCTCTTTCACCATTAAGTCTGATGTTAGCTGTGGGTTTTCTGTAAATGCCCTTTATCAGGTGGAGGAAGTACCTTCCTGTTTCTAGTTTGTCAAGTGTTTTTATCATGAAAGTGTGTTGGATTTTGTCAAATGTTTTCTTTGAGATGATCGTGTGTTTTTGTCCTTTATTCTACTAATACGGCGTGTTACATTAATGTGTTTTTCTATGTTAAACCAACCTTGCATTAAGGGGATAAATCCAGCTGATCATGGTGTATTATGCTTTCTATATGTTTCTGGATTCTGTTTGCTAGTGTTTTGTTGAGGACTTTTGCATCAATATTCGTAAGGGATATTTATCTGTAGTTTTTTTTCTTGTGATATCTTCGTCTGGTTTGGGTGTCAGGGTAATACTGGCCTTATGGAATGAGTTGGGAAGGGTTCCCTCCTCTTCTATTTCTTGGAGGAGTTTGTGAAGGATTAATTTTAGTTCTTCTTTGAACATTTGGTGGACTTCACCAGCAAAATCACCTGGTCCTGGGCTTTTTTTCTTTGCGGGAAGGTTTCTGAGGACTAATTCAATCAATTTTATTGTTATAGATCTATTCATATATTCTATTTCTTCTTGAGTTAGTTTTGGAAGTTTGTGTCTATCTAGGAGTTTTTCCTTTTCATCTAGTTGACCTAATTTACTAGCATGCAATTGTTTATAGTATTCCCGTATAATGCTCTTTATTTTCTGTAAAGTCAGTAGTAATGTCCCCTCTTTCATTCCTGATTTTAGTAGAGTCATCTCTCTTCTTTTATCTTGGTCAGTCAATTTTGTTGATCTTTTCAAAAAACGAACTTTTGGTTTAGTTGATTTTCTCTGTTGTTTTTCTGTTCTCTTTTATTTATTTTCACTGTAATATTTATTATTTCCTTCCTTCTCCTTTCTTTGGGTTTATTTGCTCTTCTTTTTCTAGTTTTTTTGTTTTTTGGTCTCCCTCCTGCCTTCTCGTCCTTGCCCCTGCTTTTTCTAGTTTTTCGAGGCAGGAGGTTAGGTTATTGATTTGAGATCTTTGTTTATCTTAAATATAGACATTTACAACTATAAATCTCCCTCTGAATACTGCTTTCACCACATCCCATAAGTATGCTGTATTTTCATTTTGATTCATCTCAAAATATTTTCTAGTTACTATGTGATTTCCTCTTTGCCCTAGAGAGTGTGTTTAATTTCCACATATTTGTGAATGTCCTAAATTTCCTTCTGTCACTGATTTTTAATTTCATTCCATTGCAGTCAGAGAACACACTTTGTATAATTTCAGTCCTCTTAAAGTTATTGATACTTGTTGTATGTCCTATGTATTGTCTCTCCGGAAGAATATTCCATGTACACTCGAGAAGAGTGTGTATTCTGCTATTGTTCAGTAGAGGGTTCTATAGATACCTGTTAGATCTAGTTTGTTTATAGTGTTGTTCAAGTCTTCTATCTCCTTGTTGATCTTCAATCTAGTTGTCCTGTTCATTATTGAAAGTTGAATATTGAAGTCTCTCCAGCTATTATTGTTGAATTCTCTATCTCTTTCGAATCTGTAAATTTTTGCTTCATGTATTTTGGGGCTCTATTGGTAGACACATATATGTTTGTAATTGTATCTCCTTGATAGATTGACCCTTTTATCATTATAAAATTGTCTTTGGTAACAATTTGTTCTCTAGTAACAATTTTTGTTGTGAAAGTCTATTTTGTCTGATATTAATATAGCCACTCTCGCTCTCTTTTGCTTATTGTTTGCATGGTGTATCTTTTTCCATGCTTTTAGGGTAGGTATTTTTTAAAAGCTCCTCATTAGAGCCTGAGGTGCAGCGAGGGTTGAGAACCACCAGAACAAGCACCGAAAGCTCGGAGAACAGCAGGAACAATCTTTTACCAACAGATTTGTTTATTTAGCAGAAAGTGTCTCAAACTTGAGAAATGTTGGCACCCCTTTAAGGGAAAGAAACTTCTTGGGAACGCCCCTGGTGTTGACTTCAGTTACTTTTATTGTAATATTACTTTAAAACCTGGAGTTTAAAGCTAAATATAATCTTAAGTTTGTAGCTCTAATACAACTAAAACGTCAAATCCAATTTATAGATTAATTATAATCAAAACTGTAAAACAATAAAGTTAAAACAAAAAAAATCAATGAATGTTTAGAATAGTGTTGTTTTGTTGAAATTAAATTGTCATTGGCAGAATGAATCTAAGACTGGCTTAGAGTGAAGTTTGGTTTATGTTCAGTAAGGTTTGTCTACCATGTACTTTATGAAGAATTGATTCAGCCATTACTTTTTTTTTAATCTATCAAACTATGGTGAATCCCTGAGTATAGTACATGGTTAACATCATTAGGCTGCATTTGACTGGAATAGATCATATTAAGTCTATTTCTGTTTATGTCTCATTACCTGGAATCTGTCAAAATAGTGCTATTGGGCCCCAAGGAGATCCTAAACACAAATACACAATAGGTTCATCCTGATGATTCCAGAATATGTTTATATTAATTTTTTAAGATTATAATCAAAATGAAAACAAATTTTTTAATTTATGGAAGAGAGCTAGTACACCCCCAAATAAATCTGCGATTTGATAAACACTGTCTTAGAACTTGTCTTTAATGGTGTGCCTCAATCCTTTCCAAAGGCTCTGTGTGAATCTTACGCCTTATCACTCTCAGGAGGTACTTATTCAAAATGTGGTTCTGCAGGGAATTTCTTAAAGTTCTGTTTGTGATTATCGCATCTTGATCAACAAGGAAAAGAAAGCAAAAGTAAGAATCAGGTGCTGGTCACCGTGACCTGACCCAGAAATGGTTTGGTTGTTGGTTTGACTAAGCAAGACAAAGCAGTTGAGCAAATAGTTACCACCTCCTCTACCTCTACCACCTTTACATTTTTATGAGTGTGATTTGGAGGAAGCGAGCTAGAGAAGGAAGCCCCATGTCGAGAGTAACAGCCTTGGAGAAGATGGGAAGACATAGGCCTGGCTTCTGAGCCAAGATGGCCCTGAAAGGAGACTGAGCCCGGGCCCCAGGTCATGACTGCTACACTGCACACCCTGTTGGTTGAGATGACTCAGTAAGTTCTGACTCACTGGCTTACTCTCACCTGTTGAACAAGCTACTAAAGAATAAGGATGATGAACAGCCAGAGCCACAACCCCAGAGGGATGACTAACAGTGCTGTGTCTCATGCCCTGAGTGACCCTAATATTCCCCAGCATGTCTTCTCCTTTTCAAAATGGGCAACTGAGAGCTTGACATAACTAATGCCATGATGAACCTATAAGGTTTTTTTTCTTTGCCTTCTCCGTTCTGCATACTTTTGTTAATGACTTTGTTTTGCTCTGCGGCCACCTGTGACTTACAACCCCCACAGGAAGATTAGAGCCCAGATATCTGACATGTATCTCTTTAGCCTGATAAGGAGATGTCTGCCATGTATCTCTTTAGTCTAATGAAGAGTCTCTTGTAATTACCTTGTAATGAATAACTCATCTGGCCATCTGTGGGCGACGTGCTAAAAGACACTTCTAACCGTTGTAAAAATCACATATAAGCTGTAGTGTAAAAATGCCCTTTGGGACTCCATAGATACAGCCTGCGTTGCTGTTGAATCCCTGGTGGTGGACACCTCCTAAATAAACTTTCTCACTCTTTCTGACTTGGAGTACGTTTCGCGGGCTCGACTGATCCAGGGCACGGACCCTAATCGGGCAACACCCGTTCACCCCAGGGAGAGGCCAGACCACTCGGAGATACCACCTTGAGGTTATGGCTGGGGTCGGGCATTTGGTACCACTGCACCTAACAAATAGGAAATAGCACAGATCTCCTTCTGCAGAGCATGATGTAGTGTTCAGCTCAACTGATTCATGTGGAAAGGTTTTGTACGGACTGGACTAGAAATTTTCCTTTCAACTTAATTCAACTAGTCGACTCAGGGGCCATATGGAACAATGGTTAATGCCTTTTAGAAGATGCAAGAGAGCAAAAATAAACTTTTCCCAAAGTGATAGACAAATTAGTTTGTTAGATAGGCTCTAAAATTCTCTCCCAGATTTCTTCTCAACAAACCAGGAGTCTAAGTTTCTTAATACATATTACTTGGAGGATTCCTTTTAGGCCCAATTATTATGTTACTGAGATGACAGCATGGAGCCCTGGTGGTGTGGTGGTTAAGAGCTATGGCTGCTAACCAAAAGGTCAGCAGTTTGAATCCACCAGGCACTCCTTGGAAACCCTATGGGGAAGTTCTGTCCTACAGGGTGGCTATGAGTCAGAATCGACTCAACGGCAATGGGTTTGGTTTGGTTTTTGAAGATGATAGTTTCATGGATGAGAATCAGCATAAAACTAATTCCTAAGAAACAGAGATTAATCATATTGCTGCTTTCCCACTTCTCCATCATTTCTGACATCAGCCGCCCACACAGCATTCTTTCTGTCTGACTCTAGCCACCCAGGCTAGGTCAGACCTCACAAGTTAAGAGGACACCATCCTTGGGTCCATTAATTCGCTAGAGTGACTCACAGAACTCATGTAAGATATTATACTTACGACGACTGGTTTTATTATAGTAAAAGGGTAGAAGTCGGGGTCATCCTAAGGAAGAGATGCATGGGCAAGGTCTGGGGAGGGTCCCCTCCCAGAGCCGCCGTGTCTCAGAGAGGGCACGTCACCCTCCCTTTTCCAGACAGGAAGCTCTGAGCCCCTGTGTTCCGCGACTTTATTGACCCGTCCTGTATGGTAGGCTGAGTCACATCTCCTGAGGCTAGTTGATATCAGCCTTCTAAGTGAGTCTTTCCGGTCTAGCTATCCCCCATCACCTGCACAAATCCTCTGGTGTGGCCTGGAAGTCCAGACCACGGGACCCCAGTTACTCCAAGGGTTATTTCTCTGCAGCCAAGGACAAAGGCCACCTTCCTTTGGGTGAAGCTAAATTGCCTACCCCACAGTTAGTGGAACTGTCTCTACTTGCATCTTACTGACATCTGTTAAAAGTTATGTGGAGGCTGTTTGTGACGGCACTGCACTCTTTTGCCTGCGGGGTGTGCTAGGAGGCACAGGGGTGTCTGTCTAGTGGAAGAAGGTCCTCCACCTTCACTACCTGGTCGCTCTCCCCTCCCAGTCACACTGCACATTCAGTCAGGCATGCCCCGGGGCTCAGCCTGGAAGAACGGCTCTCCATCTTGTCTAAGCCTGGTCCAGAGAGGACGGCTGAAGCGTTGGAGAGTAAGCATTCATCTAACCAGCGACTTCTCGGAACATGGAAAGCAGCACATGGGCTTCTGTGTCCCACATCAACGTTCCTTCACTAAACCGCACTGCAGTGCTATTCCTCGGCTTTCCAAGGGGTATGATCTGCACCCACTGCCTCTCCCGCCTCCATCGCCTGCCTCTTTTACACTCACCCACCACCCTCCAGCCATATTGGCCTCCTTTCTGTTTTTCTGGAGTCCCTGGATGGTGCGGAGGGTTAACACACTCGGCTGTTAACCAAAAGGCTGGCAGTTTGAGTCCACCCAGAGGTGCCCCAGAAGAAAGCCCTGATGATCTGCTTCCAAAAAATCAGCTAGTGAAAACCCTGTGGAGTGTAGTTTTACTCTCATCCAAACGGGGTCGCCATGAGTCAGAGTCAACTCAACTGCACCTGCTTTAAAAAAAAACACGAAAGTTGCTGTCAAGTCAATTCTGACTCGTAGCAACCCTACAAGACAAAGTAGAACTGCCCTGTAGGGTTTCCAAGGAGCGGCTGGTGGATTCCAACTGCCGACCTTCTGGTTAGCAGCCGAGCTCTTAACCACTGCACCACCAGGGCTCCAGCTTACTGGTCTGTTTTTCTAAGCTCTTTCCCACCTCAGGTTCTTCACAGACAGGGGTGTGTCCACCACAGATGGCCCCGCTGTCCCTCCCCACCCGTCTTTGCCTGGTGGTCTCCTCTCAGCTCCCAGCTTTCATGCCACGTCCTGAGAGCAACTTTCCTGTCTGTCCCCGACCCGACTCCTGGACCACTTTCTTCGGTTCTTACTGTACTTTGTACTTGTTTTTATTTGTTTGATTACTAGTTTATTTTTTGCTTCCCCCACTAGGATCTAGACTCAGGGCAGAACTAGATGTTTTATTCACCAGTATACCCCAGATCCAGGCACAGTGCCCGGCATATATGAGCACACTGTTCTTATTTGTCTATGAAGAAACAAAGAAATGACCACTAAGGTGTTCCCTTATCTTCTGCAGAACCACAGCTGAGGAGATCGTCTGTTATATTACGCAACGATGTCTCAGCAAGCACTGAGGAAATAAAATTTTTAAAGCGTTATATACACGATTTCATCCGGAACTTTGAACAAAAATTTTTGGTTGGTTGATGATTATGTCAGAACACATAAATCTTAATAAGAGAGCTATGTGTGCTCAAATGTTATAAAGAATAGAAAAATGGAAACCTTGCTAAGACAATCACAAGATCAGTGAGCCATGATTACAGGACCTCTGGAGTCTTGGAAACAGGACATGCTTATTAATCTTCAATTGTTTTCTGAAAGAATAAGTTTCAAGTGTCTCTGTGAGCCTGATCACCTAGACACAAATATGTGAAACAAGACAAGCTGCTTCTAAATGTCACTTATAGTTCAAGACATAGGTATACCCAAACCCCATTGCCGTCGAGCCGATTCTGACTCATAGCGACCCTGTCGGACAGAGTAGAACTGCCCCCCTAGAGTTTCCAAGGCTGTAATCTTTACACAAGCAGACTGCCGCATTTTTCTTCTGCAAAACAGCTAGTGGGTTCCAACCACCGACCTTTCAGTTAGAAACCAAATGCTTAACCACTGCACCACCGGGGTTCCCACCAGGGATAACCCACCAGGGATTATATAGGGCATTTACAAAGGGGGCGGGAATCTCAGGGGCCAGCTTAGATAAGCTACTTCTGCCTACCACCCCCCGTATTATAGATCGCATGGGGTCCCACAGAGAGTATCTGGCAATGCTGGAAACATTTTTGGTTGCCACAACTTGGGTAGAGGGTGGGAAGTGTGCTACTGGCATCTAGTGGGTAGAGGCCAGAGAGGCTGCTAAGCATTCTACAATGTCAGTTGCCGTTGAGTTGATTCCAACTCATGGTGACCCCACTTGTTACAGAGTAGAACTGCTCCATAGGGCTTTCTTGACTGTAATCTTAACGGAAGCAGATCACCACGTCCTTCTTCCATGGTACTGTTGTGTGGGTTTGAACCTCCAACCTTTATGTTAGCAGCTGAGCGCAAACTGCGCCGTCTAGTATCTAACCCCAAATGTCAGTCATGCCAAGGTTGAAAGATCCTGCCTTACAAGTGTTCATGTCAACATATCACCTGGAAAGCCCCCAGGAGTGTGCATATCCCTGACTTCGCTGTTTCTTTGGGACACACGTCTCTTTGTTACTGAACCGGGGAAGGGGGCCCTTGTCGGTCGCCCTCAGACTTGCCAATGATCTGGACACCGGTCTTTGAGAAATAGAAAGTAACTTTACTGCAATGCGCAGAGCAAGGATCCGGGAGGAAGTTCCTCAGATCCAGCTCCCTGAGCTGCAGGGAAGCAGGGCTTATATGTGATTTGGGCAGCAAGATGGCGGCCACGCAGGCATACTGGGGAGGGAAAATTCTGGACGGTGGGCAGAAAACAGGAGGTGATGTGGTTCTTGTCGGACCTCTCGCTTTTAAATAGGATCTGGGTGATGATTTTCCTTCTGATTTGTTCTTCCTGTTGCTGTGTCCGCTGTTGAGGTCAATTAGCAGTCACAGCTGGCCCTCCTGCACATGCCGGGCGGGTCAGATCTGGCTTGAGCTAGTTTAAGGACTAATGGAAATTTACTGGCATTCCTAGGATCAGGTTACATCTTTATAAAGTATTAATTTGGATTTTGCCATTACTAAAAACCATTGCTTATTTTGAGGGAGGGATGAATGTGTGTATTCTGAGGGAGGGATGAGTGTGTGGTCTTGCAGCTTGTCCCGGCAGATGGAGGCCAGCAGCCCCAATGCTGGCAGTGAGACTCGCACGCATGGCCTTTACTCCTGCAAAGGACCCCGACGAGCTGGGAACACCTCCGGGGGGACCCCTTGGGTGTAGACGTGAGCGCTGATGGCTTTGCCTTAGAGGAAGCATGGGGCCAGCCCTCACCTTGTGGGTGGGGGAATAAGGCGTCTCCTGAAAGCAATGAGAACTTGCTGACAGTCCTGGGGAACGGTCTGCCTCAAACCCAAAAACGAATACGTGGGGGAGATCCTTAAACCTGAACCAGGGAGGAGCTTCTTCCTCTCTCTGAGCTCAAGGATGTGGGTGCCTGCCCTGCAGGTGAGGTTCGTTCGGGGCACTCCAATTGTAAAGAGGTTAAACCACTTGCCATCAAGTTGACTCCGACTCATGGCAACCCCGCGTCTGTCAGACTAGAGCTGTGCTCCACAGGGTCTTCAACGGCTGATTTTTCAGAAATTGCCAGGGCCTTTCTTCTGAGGTGCCTCTGGGTGGACTCGAACCTTCAACCTTTCAGTGAGCAACCCAGCACATTAACTGCTTGCGCTACCCAGGGACTCCATAAGGAGGCTGGCCAGGCTTATTCAGAGGGCTGGAGGCTGGCTGCAAACACCTTCAAGGCCCTGAACACGTTCCCGGGGGTTCCAAGAGCACCCCCACCCAACAGCAGGACAAACGGCTTCCTGCACTGGAATGCCCTTCCATTATCCTTGAACCTTCAGGGAAGTCACACTAAAGTTGTATCGTTCCTTGTCTCGGCTATCTCTTTGAAAAATTAAGAGAGGGGTCTGCACCCACCCGTCACTGAGCAGGTAAAGGGGCAGTAGCTGGCAGGAGGAATCCCACAGCGCCGTGAACAGGGGCCCAGGAGGAAGCGGGGAGCAGAGAGCAGGCTTTGCATCCAGGTGGCCAAGTGAGGCAGCTGGTGACACCTGAAGTACCTGTGGGCCACAGAGCACTCCAAGGAGATACCCAAAAATCTGGGAGACTGGAGGAAAGGAGATCGTCTCAGTCATCTAGCGCTGCTACAACAGGAATTCCACGAGTGGGCGGCTTGAACAAACAGAAATTCGCTCTCTCACAGTTTAGGAGGCTAGAAATCAGGGCGCCGGCTCCAGGAGAAGGCTTTCCCTCTGTCGGCTCTGGGAGAAGTTCCTTGTCTCTCCGGCTTCTATTCCTTGGCTCCTTGGGGATCGTCATGTGCATGGCACCTCTCTGCCCCCATCTCTGCTCTGCTCGCTTCTTTTAATCTCTTTTATGTCTCAAAACAGATTCACTTAAGACACACCCTGCACTAATACTACCCCATTAACATCACAAAGGACGCCCGCTCCCAAATGGGATTATAACCACAGGGACAGGGGTTAGGATTCATGACACTTTTTGGGGGGGACACACTTCAGTCCATAGCAGAGACTATGTAAAAAGACTGGGCTTCAAGCAGTGGTCAGGGACGGGGGTTCAAGCTATTGTAACATGAGCCCTAAACATTGATGGGACTTCACTTTTCTGCCACAGACTGGTGAGGATCACACTAATGAACGCAATGATCTGCCATCTGTCTGGACGCTTCCAGCTCATGAGACCGTGAAAGTCTTACTTGTAGTATTGATTTCTTCAAAGAAAGGTGGAATACATTTTCTATTGGTTCCAGCATGTAGATTACATTGGATTTCTTCTAAATTCATTTTTACAAAGAATGTCGCAAATATTTTCTAGTCTTGCCATTATTTTTGGATCAGCAGTTGCATTTAGAAGTTAATAGGTGCCATTACCACGAGCATAACATTCTTAAATATCACAATAATGCATATTAATTTTCACACCCTTTTAACTCTGTACTGAAATCACTCCTGAGTTCACCCTTCAGCTAAAGATTAGATAGGCCCATAAAACAAAACGAGCCAAAATGGGTACACCAGCACAGGGACAAGGATGAGAAGGCAGGAGGGGACTGGAAAGCTGGTAATGGGGAGCCCAAGGCCGAGAAGGGAGAGTGTGTTGACATGTCGTGGGATTGTTAACCAATGTCATAAAACAATATGTGTACTAACTGTTTAATGAGAAACTGTTTGTTCTATAAACCTTCATCTAAAGCACAAGGAAAAAAAAAACTAAGAAAAAATACATATGCGTATCTTAATTTTCAAAGCAGGGGGATGTTAAGAAAATAATAGAATTTCAGGTTTTCGGTGACTTGGCGCTCCTTGATACAGCCAGTTAGTTTGGTAGAAGCATTAACTTCTTCAAATCACTAGAGAACACATTTTTTAAATTACAATCAAAACATAATCCTTGAGAAAACACATATATGTAACAAGAAGGCAGGAAAAAAATCACCCAAATCTCACCACCCAGCGGCAGAATCAATGGCTTGGTAGACACCACCCAGAATGACTGATTATGGATCGCGAGCCATAGCCATAGACAGATACAGAGGGAGAGAGAGAGCTTCGGAGATGAGACTTAGGTCAGCACCTGCCCAGACGAGAGGTAAAATGTTTTCATATTACCTCTGGACAGACCAATAGTTATAGAATCACACTGTTTCATAACCTGATATTTTCACTCAACAATAATTATGAATGTCTTTTCATGCAAAAATAAATGAATAATACCATTTTTATCCCTAGATTGTCATACACAACACAGTCTGTCATACAGAAGTGTAAGAAGATACTCAGCCAATCCCCTATTTGTGGGCAAACAGCTGTACCTCTCTATGCGGAAAACCCCAGAAGTTTGAATAAGCGTTGTTGTTAGCTGCTGTCTTGAGTTGGCCCGACCCACGACGACCCCATGCACAACTGAATAAAACGCTGCTCGAGTCTGTGCATTCCTGATTTGTGGACATTGAGTTTGTTTCCAATTTTTCACTATTCTAAACACCACTGAGAGCCCTGGTGGCACAGTGGTTAAGAGCTACGACTGTTAACCAAAAGTTTGGCAGTTTGAATCCACCAGCCGCTCCTTGAAACCCTATGGGGCGGTTCTACTCTGTCCTATATGGTCGCTATATGGGAGCCATGAGTCAGAATCGACTCGATGGCAACAGGTTTTTGTTGTTTTTTTTTAGGCACCACTGAACCAACTTTCTACGTACTAATCTCGCACATCTTTTAATTACTTCCTTAGGATAAATTCTTAGAAAAGTATATACATTTTCAAGTTTTTTGATCCATGTTATCAAATTGCCCTCCTGCAAAGATTGTTGTTGTCGTAGGTGCCATGGAGTCGGTTCCGACTCAGAGCGACCCCACGTACAACAGAAGAGAACACTGCCTGGTCCTGTGCCATCCTCACAATTGTTGTTATGCTTGAGCTCATTGTTGCAGCCACTGTGTCAGTCCATATTAATGGATGTTTGCAGCTGTTTCTTTTCATCTTGAGTCATGCCACATCAGCAAATGAAGGTCCCGAAAGCTTGACTCCATCCATGTCATTAAAGTCGACTCTACATTGAGGAGGCAGCTCTTCCCCGGTCGTCTTTTGAGTGCCTTCCAACCTGGGGGGGCTCATCTTCCGGCACTGTATCAGACAATGTTCCACTGCTATTCATAAGGTTTTCACTGGCTAATTCTTTTCAGAAGTAGACTGCCGGGTTCTTCTTCCTAGTCTGTCTTGGTCTGGAAGCTCAGCTGAAACCTGTCCGCCATGGGTGACCCTGCTAGTATTTGAATATTGGTGGCATAGCTCCCAGCATCACAGCAACACACAAGCCCCCAAAGTACGACAAACTGACAGATGCCTGGGGTCGGTGGTATAGTGCATCTATAATACATACAGGGGTCCCTGGGTGGTGCTGATGGTTAACACGTGGTTCACATGCTCGGCTGCTACCCAAAAGTTGGAAGTTAAAGTCCACCCAGAGGTGCCTTGGAAGAAAAGCCTAGTTATCTACTTGTGAAAAATCCGCCACTGAAAACCCTATGGAGCACAGTTCTACTTTGACACACATGGGGTTGCCATGAGTTAAAATTGACTCAATGGCAACTGGTTTTATAATATGTACACCAATTTTACCTTCAAAGTGTCTAAAATTACAGGACAAGGTTGCTTAGAAATTAAGAATTCATCTGAAATGACTGATGACTTGAGGAGCTTGAGTATATATTTACCCTGAGCAAGAAGGGCTCACTTGATTTCATTAACATTGTAACAGTATGGAAAATAATTAGGAAGTTTCAGATATTTTTAAGAGAAAATTAGTCAAATGAAGCACTCATCTACATATTTGTTTTCCCCAAAAACTAAACTATGGTTGTACTGTCACACTTCCTTCTGTCTCTGGCCCTGTACCAGCTTTGGCTGGTGTCCACTTCCTGTAACTCAGATCTTTATGACGATGATCATCAAGAATACGTAGATGATCCAACACCCATTCCTGATAAAAACTCTCAATAAAATAGGTATAGAAGGGAAATTCCTCAACATAATAAAGGGCATCTATGCAAAACCAA
>NW_004444113.1:2566593-2572279 GCF_000243295.1 Trichechus manatus latirostris
GTTGTTAACCAATGTCATAAAACAACATGTGTACTACTGTTTCATGAGAAACTATTTGTTCTGTAAGCCTTCACCTGAAGTACAATAAAAAAAAAAAAGAATACGTACATGAACCCAAAGCTGGGCCTTCTCGGTTCCGTTGCTGTTTGCCATTTCAGGAAAAGGAAGTTGTGAGAAAAAGAAGGGTGGGCACTTTGGTTCTGCACGTCCTGTGTGCACGTACTGTGCCCCCCGCCGTGCACGTCTGTTCATTGCCGTGTGCAAGGCCCATCGGCTTAGACTGGAACTTGGCATGTGGACTGCCTCTGTCCTGTCCCTGGTTGAACGGTTGTGAAGAAGGGTGGATTCCTCTGCTGTGTCCTCGGCCGGTGGGCCTGTTGACCCATTTCCTCAAATTTAAAGTTTTTTATTTGGAAATCTTCCCCCTGACTAAGCATGCGATGTCTAGTTACACTTCCTCTCTAATGCTGGGAAACTTATTTTTTCCTGTGTTGAACTTGAACAGCAAAAACTCAACTACCATGAAGAAAAAAAATAAATTTCTCAGCTCACCATCCTAGAGCGTGTGGGTGTATGAATTCAGAATTATTATCCAGCACTTCCTTCTGAGGCAGCATCATGTTCAGCTTGGCAGTTAGGCAGGAAATAGTGTCTGGAAAGCACAGGGGCATCAGGACCCAGCAGCCCGGTTCCAGTCCCAGCTCTGCCACCTACTGGGTCTGCGAGCTTGGACAAACAGTGTCACCTCTCTGGGCCTAAAACCCCAGAAGTGTTCAGCAAGTATTGTTATTGTTAACTGCTGTCCAGTCGGCCCCCAACTCATGGCGACCCCACGCACAACCGAACGAAATGCCGCTCTCCTGTGCCATCCACACGACTGGTTGCAGATGAGAGCATTGTGAGCCACAGGGCTTTCATTGGCTGATATTTGGAAGTAGATCTCCAGGTCTTTCTTCCTAGTCTGTCTTAGTCTGAAAGCTCCACCAAAACCTGTTCAGCATCCCAGCAACACACAAGCCTCCACTGACAGACGGGTGGTGGCTGGGCAGGAGGTGCCTTGGCCGGGAATCAAACCCAGGTCTACCGAATGGAAGAGGAGAATTCTCACACCATAGGTATAATACAATATAGTACACGGGAATAAATATAAAATTAGCGTGCTCTCACCAATGTCACAGGGACGTTGCAGAACATACAGCTTCTACATCCTGTACAGCTTCTAGCACAATGCCTGGTTCATGGTTATCAGTATTATCCAGAAGACCTTGAGAATCAGGTGCTTCAGGCACGTTTTCATTTAAAAAAAAAAATGTCTTCAGTTCTAAAATGAGGGATCCTAATGCTGATTTGAAGCCAGGTCATCCTGTCCCACCCTTCAGTCTTCCCCTCACAGTAAACAGTGACTCCTCTCTTCCAGTCGTTCAGGCCAAAACCTTGTGCACCCTTGACTCCCCCGCCCTCTCATGCCCCACGTCCTATCTGTTGGCAAGTCCTGTCGGTGCTGCCTTCCAAGTATCTCTAGAATTGGACCACTTTCACCACGCGCACAGCTCCCGCCCTGGTCCACGATCATCTCTTGGAAGGTGATTACAGTCACTTCCTCGCGGGTCTCCCTGCTTCAGCTCTTGTCCCCTTCAGTGACTTTAGGTGACCTCTCCAATGTAAGCCAGATCATGTTACCCCTTGACTCCAAACCCCTCTGTGCCTCCCTTCTCAGAGTGAAGTCCCAGATCCTTCCAGTGATGTACAAGGCACCCCGCATTCCAGCCCTCAGCACCCTCTCACCTCTCTCTCCCTCACCCCTCGCTCCCTCCTCTCCAGCCACAGCTGCTCTGCCTGCTCCTCCCCAAGGATGCACTGCAGGCACCCTCCTGCCTCGGGGCCTTTGCACTTGCCACTTGCTCTGCCTGGCCTTCTCTTCCTGTATCAGGGCGCCTATCTTCAACTTCCCTCCGGTTTTTACTGAAGTGTCATCTTCTCACAGAGGGCTTTCCAGCTCTGTCTAAATTACACCTTGACACCTGTTTCCTACACCCCTTCACTGATATATTCTTCTCTTTGGAAAAAATATTTTCAATCTTACTTTGTTTATTTTCTGTCTCCCTCACTAAAATACAAACTTCACAAGAGCAGGGGTTTTTGTCTGCCTTTGTTTTTTTTTTAATCTGTTTTAGTCATTGCAGCATTCTCAATGCTTAGAAAGTGCCTGGCACATAGTAGGTACTCAATAACAATGGCTGGACGGATGGACAGACAGACGGACGGATGAATGGATGGATGTATGGATGGATGAACGGATGGATGGATGGATGAAGTGCAGCTCTATTTGTAAAAATTGTAATTTTACAAAATGTTAAGAAAAACTACAAGTATTAAGCCCTGTTTGTTGACTTGGCATGACTTTAATTGGAGGGACACGTAGGAGGGCCTCTCTATCTCAACTTCTCTAGAAACTAAGCCTCCAGATTGGGGGATGGCGCCTGGCCAGTAAGTCTAAGGGGTGGGTGTGGGGGTGACTGGGGCTCTGGCTGCTCCGTATACAAAGTGTTATCCAGGGTACCTGGTGCTTCCAAGTTCTGAGCCTCTCAGGGGTTTGCTGAACAAACCAGCTTCCGCATCCTTCTCTGCAGGCAGTTTAGGCTGTAGCTACGTGCATCCAATCAAATCTGTTCTCAAATTGTTCCCTAATTATTTCATGCCTATAAGCAGGCTGTAAACTCCAGGCAAGGGTAAGAACAATGTCAGATACTGTCTCTTAGTCTCCTTGGCACGTAGGGCAGGGGCTAAACATAGTGTTGCTCAATAAATGAATGAATAGCTGATGGAGTCATTAAAATAAGAGTTCTATTGGCTTCCACTACCTGTCTACCAACTTGTCATACTGTGGTGGCTTGCGTGTTGCTGTGACACCGGACACACCCATGGTGGACAGGTTTTAGCAGAGCTTCCAGACTAAGATAGACTACGAAGACCGGCCTGGTGATCTACTTCTGAAAATTAGCCATTGAGAATCTTATGGATCACAACAGAATACTGTCTGACTGATTTGCTTCGGACATGTCATCAGGAGGGATCAATGGCTGGAGGAAGGCATCGTGTTTGGTGAGGCAGAGGACCGGCCACGGGGGGCCCTCAGTGAGGTGGGCTGGTGGACTTGAACGTGCCCGATTGTGAGAATGACGCAGAACCAGGCAAGGTTTCACTCTGCTGTTCACGAGTTCATCAGGTTCCGGCCTCCCCTCAACCGCATCTATCTATTGGCTTAGTTTAAGCTATTAGCATTAAAAGAAAAAAATACACTACTTTAAAAATATATTAAAAATTCCTTTTTTTCCTTTTAATCAACATATATATTTTCTTTACCCTAATTGTATTTAAGATGTTTTAAAGAGTTGAAAGAAAACAGGCAAATGTTCTAAAATTGGATTATGGTCATGATTGCAGGAAGGGGCCCTGCTGGCCAGTGGTTAAGTGCTCAGTGGTTTGAACCCACCAAATAGCTCTGAGGGAGAAAGACCTGGCAATCTGCTACTGAAAAGATCACACCCTAGAAAGCCCTATGGGGTAGTTCTACTCTGTCACATAGGGTCACTATGAGTCAGGATCGACTCGAGGGCACCTAACAACAACAGTGACAATTGCACAACTCTATAAAGTTACTAAGAATTATTGAATAATTCTAAAGGGTGAATAATTCTTAAGATGGACAAGTTTTGTGTTTTGTAAAGCTGTTTTTAAAAAAATAAAATGGGTAATAAATGAGCTGTTAATCATGTAAAAACGGTCATATTTCATTAAAAAAAAAAAATCCAAGCAGGGAGAGAATTCAGGGCGAGACAAAACCAGACTACACAGTATGGCACCATGAGGAAGAGAACGTTTGGGGACACTTGAGTAACAGCATGACAAATCAAGACACGGAGCAGACACAGGAAAATAATCTTTTAAAATTTGTTTGGACTTCCAGCAAAATGGCTCTCTAGGCAGAAATACCACGCTGTCCCTCCACAGCAAAGATCAAAAAAACTAAGCCAAACAGAGAAAACAACAATCCTGAAACCCTAAAACATCAAATGAAGATATAAAGAACTCAGCCAAGCACCAAATGGAGTGAGAAAACTGACAGAAAACAGAGAGCGAGGAGAGATTCATGCAGAGGTCCCCTATCAACTAATGCAGTGTGGATCCGCCATCTTGGACTCCTATCGGAGACCAGCAAATGGGGTACAAGAAAGCAGCTTCACGGAACTTCCAGTGGGAGACAAAACAACCGGTAATTTGTGATATACGCTTTCGCACCCCCCACCCTTCTTCACCCCCACTCGGCCTCCTCTGCTTCCCGCAGCCACAATCTCTTGTCCAGGAAGCACCAGCTGCTTCGATTCCACCAGCCCACGCTAGCTGGCTCTCTGAGTGCCATTTGTTGGCTGCTGGTGTTGCTTTTTTTCAGCTTCCTTTGATTTCTTCCTTACCTCTCACCACCTCCACCTCCTTTCACTCAAATACCTGGCTCCGTGTGCCATCTTTGCTTCTTCCTGAGGAGCTGCAGAGCTCCATTCGAGTGTGGAGCTGCTTCCCGGTCTGGGCTGCCGCGCTGGTGGGATCCCGAGGCTTTTGTTCGTTTGTTTGTTTTGAATTGTTTGTTTGTTTTCCATTCCTTTTCTTGAGTTGGGAGCCCGTTCTGGCCAGGCGGTGCTGCGTGGCTTGGAACATACCCCCTCAGCTTGCACAGACGTGCAGAGGGATCCCTGAGGGCATTTCTTTTTTTGTTGTTTTTTTTTTTCTGCTTTGGGGGGGCTTTTCTTTTTCTTTCTTTTTTTTTAATTTGTTTTGTTTTCTTTTCCCCCTTTTTCCCTTTTTGTCTTTCTTCATTACTCAGTTTCTCATCTCGCTATGTCGTGCTTCTCTTTCTGTTCCCTGAATACCTGGTGTCATATACCTCTACACCTTCTAGCCAGGCTGTACTGCAACACCTGAGAACAACTTCCCCAGACCTCACAGCCACACCGGTGGGATCCCTGGGAACTTTGCTGTTCTTTTCCCTTTCCAATTTTTATTTATTCATTCTTTTCTTTTTTTCTTCCTCTTCCCCTTTTTGTTTTTCTCCATTTCATAGTCTCTCATCTCTCCACTCCAGTGGCAAGCTCCCCTAGCATTCTTTTTTGTTTGTTTGTATGTTTTTGGCTCCTGTTACTCTCTCCTCTCTCGCATATCCATCTTAGCTCCACACATAAAAATATCCCCGCTACATCCTGCCTACCTGCACCATGTGCTTAACGTCACACCACCAAGCAGAACAGGCACGGCCTACTGGAACCTGCCCTGCACTGATTACCGACCTGCCCTGGTGACTGTAGTAAGTGCCACAAACAACCCGTCCCAGTAACTCTTCTTCAGCTAGAACTGCTCTGCCTTACCATATCTGACTGACCTTGCCAATTGGAGAAGGAGGTGAAAAGTATTGTGCCCACAGACGAGCAAACAACAAAGAACACACAGCCCATTGCTCAGACACAGCCAAATTTAAAACAAAAAAAAAGGGACGAAACAAACAAATCTACAATCAATAAACGAGAAAAAATAACTACTGAATGCCCCAAAGACAGCAGACAATATCAAAACATTTACAAAAACAGGACAGGATGGTTCCAGTAGGCATCCAAAATAAAACACCAGATGACTTTCC
>NW_004444113.1:2588170-2594010 GCF_000243295.1 Trichechus manatus latirostris
CAGCACAATTGGAAGAGCGTAGTCGATGTCACTGAACCGTGCGTGTAGAAATTTTTGAAATGGTGTATCTTTGGCTATGTATATTTTCACCAAAAAAAAAAGGTCGAGAAGGGAGAGGGTTGACATGTTGTGGGGTTGTTAACCAATGTCATAAAACAATATGTGTACTACTGTTTCATGAGAAACTATCTGTTCTGTAAACCTTCACCTGAAGGACAATAAAAAAAAAGAAAAGAAAATTTTTTGAAAACATTATGTTGAGTGAAATAATCACAAAAGGACAAATACTGTCCTTATATAAAATGACAAGAACAGGCAAATAAATGTATAGAGATCAGAGTTTATCAGTGGTTGAGGGGGAGTTGAGGGGGAGCCATTGTCTGGGAAACAGTGAACTTCTGTTTATAGTGATGGGAAATTAAGGGTAATGACTGCAGAACCAATTACTTTCATTGATAACACTGTACACCTGCCACCTGTGTAACGCTGTACACCTGATAACACTGTACACCTGAAAGGTATTGAATTGGCAAGTGTTGTGTTAGATATATTTAAAAAAAAATCGTAGCTGCTGAGGTTGCTTATATACAACCAAATACTTGCTGGGATTTGGTTCCTTGGTTTCGAGGTTTAGGGTCACGCTTTCATGGGCCATCCCGGTCAATCGGCCTAATAATGTTTTTAGTGCTTCTGTTGAACCTCCTAGTTTGTTGCATAGTGCTTGGGGTCTAAAAGTTTGCCAGCGGCCATCCAGGGCACAACAATTGGTCTCCATTCACCTGAAGCAGCAAGGGAAGAAGGTGAGTCAGGAATAGGAGGAGGAAATGGAATGCAGGTCTAATTGCCTCCTTGACCAACTGCCTCCTTTGCCAGGAGACCCAAGGAAGCATTGAGTTTTTGTTCACGGGGATGGAAAATCTGGCAAAGGACATCGGTGATGGTTGCACAATGATTGATGTAATTCATCTCACCAAATTGTATCTGTGAAAAATGTTGAATTGGCAAATGTGTCACTATCCATATTTTTTACAATTTTTTTTAAATGTAAAAAAGAAAAAAAAAATTTTCAGTTTACAAAGGTAATGCAGGTATTTTGTTGTATATTTCTATAATAGTAAAAGTGTTGACTGCTTGGGGAAGTCAAAAAAGAAAATAGCTAAAACGTATCCTTTGGATTTAGCCATGAAGAGGTCACTGGTGCCCTGGTGATGACTGAGCTTCTAGAGTGTTCTAGAGACTCGGGAGAGATTCGCACCCAGCTTCAAGAGACGCCTGGGGGAAGGCGCTTCCTCCCCCTCCCTCTGCCTGGTCCTCCCCAGCCCAACTCATCCCACACAAAGGTTAAAACCTTCCAGACAAAGAGCACCATCTGCTTCCCTCAACAATCTCATAGTTCTCAACCTGCTCCTCTCATTAATCTATCCTCCTCCTTTCTGCCTAACACAACCCCCCTCTCTGCCTTCTCCAACTTTGCCAATTTTTCTCATTGGTTTTAGGGTAAGTTGGATTTCCCTCCCTGTTATGGATTATACTGTGTCCGTTAAAGATGTGTGTCAAATTGGCTAGGCCATGATTCCCAGTATTGTGTGTTTGTCCACCATTTTGTCATCTGATACGATTTTCCTATGTGTTGTGAATCCTAACCTCTATTATGTTAATGAGGCAGGATTAAAGGCAATTATGTTAATGAGGCAGGACTCACTCTACAAGATTAGGTTGTATCTTGAGTCAATCTCTTTTGAGATATAAAAGAGAAAATCAGGCAGAGAAGAGAGGGGTCTCATGCCACCAAGAAAGAAGAGTAAGGGGCCCCTGCGCTGAGAAGCTCCTAGACCAGAGGAAGGTTGATGACAAGGACCTTCCCCCAGAGCCGACAGAGAGAGAAAGCATTTGCCGGGAGATGGTGCCCTGAATTTGGACTTCTAGCCTCCTAGACTGTGTGTGAGGGAATAAATTTCTGTTAAAGTCATCCACTTGTGGTATTTCTGTTATAGCTTGATAACTAAGACACACCCCATATTATCAAAAGTTTCTCATCCTCCTGGCATGACTGAGGTCATCACAATATATTGGCAGGTGGGAATGAGACTCAGTAGGGTTAGGCCACTGTGTGCTCAACCTTCCTGAATGTATGGGCCCCTCTGAAAGGCACCAGACTGTATGGGGACTCAGCACAGATGCCCAGTCACACATCTGAGTTATATGAGGCCTTGGGTCCTACCTGCACAGACCCCACCGTCAGGTGGCAGTTCCCAGAAGGGGACTGAACTGGAGGAAGAGGAAGCACAGCCCTTTTGGGAGATGCCCCATGAATGCAGAGTCAGGCTCCTGGCTAAGGGAGGGGTGGCAGACCCCAGAGATGTGAGAACATGCCTGGCCCAGGCATCCCTTGGCCAACCCCTGTCCATTGCCCTCTTCCCCCAGTGCCCAGGAGGCAAGGCAGGGCCAAAAGAACTGTGGGAACCCCATTGAAAGGTCTGGCCAGGGGTCCAGGGCAGTTGGCGGTAGTGTGAGTGGTCAGCAGTGGCGGTGTGGCAGCTGGTGGTAGTGTGGGCAGCTGAGGTGAGCAGCCAGTGAAGCAGAAGCTTGGCAAGGAGGGCTGGCGCACCCTGCTGCTCTGATGATATGCATTCGCTCTCCTTCTCTGCCTTCCCTACCCCATCTGCCCCTCTCCACCATCCAGGAGCCCTGGAAGGAATACTAGGGAAAAGGATGTCTTGAAAAGCCTGGACTCCCAGCAACACAAGCCAAAGGTCACCACACTGAGTGGAACCTGGGACATTCCAGAGACCCTGGTATCAGGGAAGGCTGTTAGTCTTTCTGTCACCCATCTGTCACTTCTTGGTAGCTTGTGTATTGCTATGATGCCAGAAGCTATGCCACCAGTTCACATAGCAGCAGGGTCACCCATGGTGGACAGGTTTCAGCAGAGTTTCCAGACCAATATAGACTAGGAAGAAAGGTCTGGTGATCTACTTCTGAAAATTAGCCAATGAAAACCTACCTTAGGGATCACAAAAAAAACACTGTCTGACTCACTTGCTTTGGACATGTTATCAGGAGGGATTAATTTCTGGAGGAAGACATCATGTTTGGTGAAGTAGAGAGTCAGGAGGATGACAGAGACCCTCCCTCAGTGGTACAGACTGGCACAATAGCCGCAACAGTGGGCTCAAATATGCTGGCGATTGTGAGGATGACACAGGACTGAGCAACATTTCATTCTGTTGTACATAGGTCGCCATGAACTGGAGTCGACTCAACAGCAGCTGTCTACCTATCTGTCGTCTATCTGGAGCCCTGGTGGTGCAGTGGTTAAGAGCTCGACTGCTAACCAAAAGGTCGGCAGTTCGAATCCACCAGGTACTCCTGGGAAAACATATGGGGCAGTTCTACTCTGTCCTAGAGGTTCACTATGAGTCAGAACTGACTTGATGGCAATGAGTTTTTTTATCATCTGTCTAGCTACCTACCTACCTACCTATCCCTATAGGGTTTTCTTGGCTGTAATCTTTATAGAAGCTAATCTCTATCCAGGTGTTTCTCCCGTGGAGCTGCTGGATGGCTTCGAACCACCAACCTTTCAGTTAGCATCTGAACACTTAACCGTTGTGCCACCAAGGTTCCTATCTATCTATTAGTCTTATATAGTTACCATTTATTCAGCCACTTTTCCAAGCTTACTGATACCAGTAAAACTTTTGGCTTGGTCTCTTGAGTGTTCTGCAGTTCTCAAAGTGTGGTCTGAAGCCCTTTCAGGGAGTCCGCAAGGCCAGAGCTGTTTTCACAATAACACCAAGAGTTATTTGCCTTTTTCACTCTCCTCCTCTCACGAGTGCACGGCAGGGTTTTTCAGAGGCTACGTTCCATGGGACACTGCATCTGCTGAGTGCAGAAGCCAGTGTGAGAACCCAGAGGACTTCTGTTGGGCCAGACATTACGGAGATGTGAAAAATTGCCAAGTACCACAATTCTTACTTAATATTTTTTTGTTTTGAAATAGATAATTATTTTTCATTAAAAATATATGTTGTTGAGGTGGGGCCAAGATGGTGGAGTAGTCAGATGGACCCTCTTACAACAAAGACAAAAAAAACAAGTCATTCAATTATATATGGCAATCTGGGAGCCCTTAACATCAAAGGTAGAGTTGAGGAACTGGACTGAGTGGCGGGGAGGGAGAGACGGTTTGGAAGCAGCGAGGAGTTGCCAGACCTGACCCAGCAAGAGCCTGAGCCCTTCTGGCCTGATCAGCTCAGGGATGAGCAGTGAGGCAGGCAAGCAGCCGTGCTCGGGAGTCGCGTTTTCTGCACCAGAAGAGACCCAGCACCAGCGAGTCTACACGGCCACCCAGAACCAGTGAGAAGCAGCCTTCTATGAAAGATAAGTACTTGCGTACAGCTTACCGCAGGGATCAAAAACAACTGCCTTAGGGAAAAACCTCTCTCCCATTTACCTCCCTGCTCCCTGCTCTGCAGTGGGTCCCAGACTGGCTTCGGCAACTGCCGAGTCCCCTGGGCAGGAAGTAGGATCCATCACATGCCCAGAGCCATTCTCCCTGCCTTGAAGAGTGAACAAATTAGCAAACAGAGGAAAAAGTAAACTGTCGGCTCCCCTAAGCCAGGAACCCAGGGCAGGCATAAGGGATCCACAGACTTTGAGTACCTTTCCCCCTGCATAGACTTGTGTGGGCCCATCTCAACAGCGTAGGCCCTCATTACTGCAGTACCACAGGGTATATACCAGAACTCTAACTTCAACTGTTTCAGCTGTGAAGTGGCAGGTTCTCGACATTTGACACTGCTCTGCCCATTAAGCAGGGTCTTCACCTACCCACATCAGGTGTCTGAGAACTGGTGGCTCCACCCATGCCACCTAGCCAGCTCTGAGAGGGGCCCGTAAATAAAAGGTGCCCCCCAGTCCTTACAGCCAACAGCATTTGGTGCTCATAGTCTGGCTGCAAAACCCACCCAACTATGCGCTCTAGGGAACAGGGACACACCTTCCTCCTGGACAATCGGGGGTGGAGTGTGTCCCCCTGCTGCAGCCAGATGCATGTACCTACACCAATCACCTATGTCTGTTTAGGACTGTAAGTGAGAGCCTACACCACACACTTGGTGGCTATCTACCTGGGCACCTGAGCTGAATCCCTACATGAGGAGTGGGCAGACTCTTGAGCACACGTACCTAGTAACAGATCTAACCACCTGGTGATAAGACATTAGAGCTTCAAAGATGCCAGCAATCAAACTAGCTCATACGAGCAGCCTATTTGGGCATATTAAAACAAAACAAGAAGCTAGGACACAGTAAGCAAACATAAAATAAATGGCTCGGAGACAACAGTCAATATCAAATCACATAAAGAGGCAATCCATGACGGCTTCAGCGAGCTCCCAAAATAAAGAATCTAGAAATTTTCCAGAGGAGGAAAATTTCTTGGAATTACCAGAGGCAGAATACAAAAGATTAATGTACAGAACTCTTCAAGAAATTAGGAAGGAAATTAAGCAAAACACAGAACACGTGATAGAGGAAATTAAAAAGATTAGAGAAGAGCTTAATAACAAATTTAACAGGCTTCAAGAATCCATAGGGACAGCAATCAGAAATCCAGAAGATTAACAATAAAATTTCAGAATTAGACAACTCAATAGAAAGTCATAGGTGCAGAACTGAGGCAATGGAAGTCAGAATGAGTGAGACTGAAGATAAAGCACTTGAGAACAACTTATTTGAGGAAAAATCAGATAAAAGGTTAAAAAAATGAAGAAACCCTAAGAATTATGTGGAACTCTATCAAGAGGAATAACCTATGAGTGATTGGAGTACCAGAA
>NW_004444113.1:2594110-2621147 GCF_000243295.1 Trichechus manatus latirostris
TCAAAATGGATCAAAGACTTAAATAAATCGAAAACGATAAAGATCATGGAAGACAAAATAGGGACAGTACTAGGAGTCCTAATACATGGCATAAACACAATACGAACCATAAGTAACAATGCACAAGCCCCAGAAGAGAGACCAGATAAATGGGAGCTCATAAAACTCAAATACTTATGCTCATCCAAAGACTTCACCAAAAGAGTCAAACAACAACCTACAGACTGGGAAAAAACTTTTGGCTACGACAAATCCGATCAGTGTCTAATCTCTAAGATCTCCAAGATACTGCAAAACCTCAACAACAAAAAGACAAATAACCCAATTAAAAAATGGACAAAGGATACGAGCAGGCACTTCGCCAAAGAAGATATTCAGGCGGCTAACAGACACATGAAGAAATGCTCATGATCATTAGCCGTTAGAGAAATGCAGATCAAAACTACAATGAAATATCATCTCACCCCAACAAGGCTAGCATTAATCCAAAAAACACAAAATAATAAATGCTGGAGAGGTTCTGGAGAGTCTGGAACACTTATACACCGTTGGTGGGAATGTAAAATGGTACAACCACTTTGGAAATCGATTTGGCACTTCCTTAAAAAGCTAGAACTAGAACTACCATACAATCCAGCTATCCTGCTCCTTGGAATATATCCTAGAGAAATAAGAGCCATCACACGAATAGATGTATGCACACCGATGTTCATTGCAGCACTGTTATAACAGCAAAAAGATGGAAACAACCTAGGTGCCCATCAACGGACGAATGGATAAACAAATTATGGTATATCCACACAATGGAAGCTATGCCAGCAGTATCTCAAATACCAGTAGGGTCACCTATGATGGACAAGTTTCGGCAGAGCTTGTAGACTAAAACAGACTAGGAAGAAAGGCCTGGTGATCTACTTCCAAAAATCAGCCAATGAAAACCCTATGGATCACAACAGAATATTGTCTGATACAGTGTTCGATGAGCCCACTAGGTTGGGAAAAAAAAAAAAAACCCATTGTTGTTGAGTCTATTCCAACTCATAGTGACCCTATAGGACAGAGTAGAACTGCCCCATAGGGTTTCCAAGGAGCAGCTGGTGGATTCAAACTGCCGACCTTTTGGTTAGCAGCCAAGCTGTTAACCACTGCACCACCAGGGCTCCAAGTTGAAAGGCACTCAAAATACACATTGGCCACAACAACGGACTGGAGCATACCAACAATCATGAAGATGGCCCAGGCTCACGCCACGTTTCCTTCTGTTGTGCACGGGGTCACCATGAGATGAAGACGACTCAATGCAACTAACAACAACAAAAGCTTAGACAGTGTCGGGGACCCTCTTTAAGGCAAAGAGTTCAAAATTCGGTACTGTGATGGTTAAGACTGCGTCAGCTTGGCTGGCCCGTGATTCTCAGTGTTTATATGTGATCACCCCGTGATGGGATCTGCTGTGAGTAGCCAGTCAGTGGAAAGGGAGTTTCCTTGGGGTGTGGCCTGCATCCGAATATAAGCAGATGTTCTGGCTTTTTGCCCTCTCTGGATCCTGCGGCTGCCTCCTGTTCATCTGACCTTCGGTTCTTGGGACTTGAGCTATCAGCCTATCTGCCAATCTTGGGATTCATCAATCTTCACAGCCTGTGAGCAGGAACACTGCTCTCTGATCTGCTGAACTTGGGTTTCCTGGCCCCTGCAGCTATGTAAGTCAAGAGCAGCCTTGCAGTCTTGCCTGCCAATCTTTGGATTAGTCCATCTTTCACAGCCTGTGAGCAACAGCCCTGCTCTCTGACCTGCCGATCTTGGGTTCACCAGCCCCTACATGAGTCAGGAGAAGACTTGCGATCTTGCCTGCCAATCTTAGGATTTGTCGATCTTCCCAGGCTGTGAGCGGGAGCCCTGCTCCTCGACCTGCCGATCTTGGGTTTGCCAGCCCCTGCAGCTACGTGAATCAAGGGAGGCCTCTATCCTGATTCATGGACTTGGGACGTTCCAGCCTCTGAAATTACATGAGCTGCTTCCTTGATATAAATCTCTCTATATATATTTATACGTTTTGCTGGTTTTGCTTCTCTAGAGAACTCAGCCTAAGACAGGTACATAAGTGACAATGAGAATGAGAAATAAGGTAGAATTTACGTAGAATGAGAAAATAAGATTAGAACAAGTCACAAATTTCAAAAAGCATTAACTGTCATGAACATCACAAAACCCAGGAAAATAACATAATGTCTGTACCAATTATCTACCTGATACATCTCTATAACACCTCCCCCTCCAGCTTTGGCTGAACGTTCTTTGATCTCTTCATCAGACAACAATTTTGTAATGTTGTTTTCTACAGAAGAGGGTTCGCACACTGGCTGCACAGTAGAATCAGCTTGGGGTGCTTTTCAAACATGGACACCTGGGCCTGATGCCATACCCTACCCCACTTGACTCAGAGACTCTGGGGGCAGACTAGGAAGTTGCTAGTCTTTAACCACACCCAGGCATTTCTAAAGTGCAGCCCGGGCTGAGAACCACCGAGCTGGGCTGTCTCTAGGCCTTGCATGCTCCCAGCTGTGACTTCTGTCTTACCCAACAGATGGCAGAGGCTTGGTGAGAGACAGGAAGCCACAGCCCCAGGCTCAACCAGCTCTGTGACCCAGAAAACCCACACTTGGTTGAAAGGGTCTGAGTGACTTGTGAGTTCCTGGGTTGCTTGGTCCCCCCACCCAGCCCCCTGGGTCTCTCTCCCTCCGCCCTTCTCCCAATGTCCTCTGCACAGAGGTGGGTTTAAGACATAAGCAAAGACCATGGGTAAACGGGCTGGAGGGATGTTATGGATTAAATTATATCCCCCAAAGATATGTGTTCTGAATTCTAACCCCTATACCTGTGGATGGAGCCCTGGTTACACAGTGGTTACGAGCTCCGCTGCTAACCAACAGGCCAGCAGTACGAATCCACCAGCCACTCCTTGGAACCCCGATGGGGCAGTTCTGCTCTGTCCTATAAGGTCACTAAGAGTCGGAATGGATTCAAGGGCAACTGGTTTGGTTTGGTCTTTATATCTGTGGATGCAATACCATTTGGGAATAGGGTTTTCTTTGTTATGTTAATGAGGCCACATCAGTGTAGTATGTGTTTTAAGCCAGTCACTTGCAAGATTTCAAAGGAGCAGATGAGGAACAAAGGGCAGAAAGCACAAATGGGGAAAGATAGAGGAGATCTCCAAGGAGTCAAGGAAGACAAGCTGAAAGAGACAAGGATTTTCCCCCAGAGTCTTCCCCTAGAGCCAGCACCCTGAATTCGGACTTCGCCTGCTAGACTGTGACAGAATAAATTTCTGTTCACTAAAGCCCCCCACTTGTGGTGTTTCTGTTATAGCAGTACAGGAAATGAAGACAAGGGTTAAAGGCACATCCCAGGAGACCACCGGTGAGACGTGCGACCCAGGAAGTGACAGAGCAGCTATGCCCAGATGTCCCCACACAGCACCAGGAGGGACCACAAAGAACACAGTTCCTTCTATTTCCAGATTATAAGAAAAAAAAAGTGGCCATCAAGTCAATTCCGACTCATAGCAACCCTATAGGACAGAGCTCCTAACCAGTGCGCCACCAGGGCTCCCTTTTCCCGGATTATAGCAGGTCTAAAGCCTCACACACCTGATCACTGGGAATCTTTGCCTTTACCTGGTTAGCCCCCACCTGCCCCTGGTGTAGGATCAGACATGCACCTGTGGGAGCCAATCACCAAGGGTCTCACCTCCAGGCCGTCCTGCTGCCTCATGGCCTCTGGGGACACCTGCTGCCATGTCCGCTGAGTCACTTCACCACCCAAACCCAGCCTGATGGGCGTCCCAGCAAAGCGCTCACAGTGTCCCAGCTCAGCCACCCAAGTCTTAGCTGAGTTCAGAGCTGAACTGAGATAAAATTTACGTAACATACAATTCACCATTTTAAAATGTATGAATTAGTGTTTTTCAGTATATTCACAATGTTATGCAACTGTCTAATTTCAGAACATTTCCATCACTCCAGAAGAAACCCTGTACGCATTAGCCGTCACTTCACATTCCCCCTCCCCCAGACCCTGGCAACCAGTCTGTTTAGGATTTGCATATTGCAGACATTTCATATAAAAGGAATCCTACAATATGAGGGCCTTCATGACTGGCTTCTTTCACTCAGCATGGTGTTTTCATGATTCACCCGGGCTGTCGATGGATCGGCACTTCATTCCCTTTTATGGCTGAATAATATTCCATGGCATGGATGGACCACATTTTCTTAATCCATTTATCAGCTGATGGGCATTGGGGCTGTTTCCTCTTTTGGGCTATTGTGAACAGTGCCGTAGCGATTCACTTTTGATTGGCACTTGCACGGGCGTCTTCCTGATGGGCTGACCCAAACCGGCTCCTCCCTTCTGTTTAGACTCTCTTTAGTCCAACATTCTCTGACACCCAGCCCTTAGGGTGAAGCAGAGCCCTTAGCGTGAAGCAGGGCCCCTGTTGTTCTTTCTCCCATCAGCCTCCAATCCATCAGAACCAAAACCCATTGCCGTCAAGTCCATTCTGACTCATAGCAACCCTATAGGACAAAGTAGAACTGCCCCATAGGGTTTCCAAGGAGTGGCTGGTGGATGTGAATTGCCAACGTTCTTGTTAGCAGCGGAGCACTTAACAACTGCACCACCAGGGCTCCCTCATCAGAGTAGGGTGAGTCTTAAACCTAATCACTTCTGAGTTATAAACAGATCAGAAGAGACACAGAGACACACACACAGTGGGAGTAGCGGGTGCAGACAACAAGGAACGCCAAGGAAGTCCCAGGGCTAAGGACAAGGAAGGGCCCTTCCCTGGACCGATGCCCTAATTTGGATAGAGCTTCCATCCCTGTTCTTTAAAGTGGTATTTTTTGTGATGGCAGCCCTGGGAAATGAAGACACTCCCTCCCCAGCCCCTCCTTGCTTACCTGTGTTACCCAGGGGCCTGTTACCCATCTCTGTGCCCGAGGAAGACTGTCTCTGGGCGAGAGCCTGGACTGTGCCCAGGGCTGGAGAGCCCATTGTCTTGCACATCATGTTGATCAGGGAGCCATCCCCTAATCAGAGCACACAAACGCCCACTCATCCCGGCTTACCCAGGACTTCCTTGGTCTCTGCATGGAAAGTCCCACTTCCCAGGAAATTCCTCAGCCCCTGGCAAACCTGACAGTTGGTCACCTTGAGAAGCAGGCTCAGCCCCTGGCAAACCTGGACAGTTGGTCACCTTGAGAAGCAGGCTCAGCCCCTGGCAAACCTGACAGTTGGTCACCTTGAGAAGCAGGCTCAGCCCCTGGCAAACCTGGACAGTTGGTCACCTTAAGCAGCAGGCTCAGCCCCTGGCAAACCTGGACAGTTGGTCACCCTGAGAAACAGCGTACACTTTAGCCACAGTGTTGGTTAAAGACCGGGGCATGGTCTTTAGGAGACTTCAGGCCGGTCTCTAGGCTGTAGGAGGTGCCAGGTGATCCACATCGTGATGAGCCCCACAGGAAACCAACCCTTTGCTGTGTGCCAGGACTGTGTCAGCTGGCTAACTGAACAGTAAGTATTAGGATTCCCATTTCACAGATGAGCAAACTGAGGATCACTGGTGACTTGTTCATGGCTGTACGGCTACTGAGCGACAATGTCTGGAGGGAGGGTTGCAGAATCCAGCAGGGTACAGAACCCTGCATCATTTTTGGTTGCTCACGTTTTTAACCTCACAAGTCAAATATTAATACATTCTCGTTGCGAAGCAAAACAAACAGAACTCAAAACACACGCATCAAGCGTGGAACACCCCCACTCTGACATGTTGCAAGTCAGCTCTGACTCATGGCGACCCCACGTACAGCAGAACCAAACGTTGCTCGGTCCTGCGCCATCCTCAGGATCGTTGGTATGTTTGAGTCCAAGCTGCAGCCACCGTGTCGTTTTAAGTGGCTTCCAACCTCGAGGGCTCATCTTCCAGCGCTCTATTGGACAACATTCTGTTGTGATCCACAGGGTTTTCACTGGCTGATTTTCAGATGTAGATCGCTAGGCCTTTCTTCCTAGTCTGTCTTAGTTTTGAAGCTCTGCTGAAACCTGTCTGCCACCGGTGACATAATGGTATTTGAAATACTGGTGACATAGCAACATAGCATCACCACAACACGCAAGCCACCTCAGTATGACAGACAGACAGACGGGTGGTGCCTGCATGTGCAACAGCTGTTAAAAAAGCTTGGGCTAGGTCCCTGGGTGGTGCAGTTAAGCGCTCAGCTATTAACCAAAAGGTTGGTGGTTTGAACCCACTCACACGTGACTCAAAGATAAAGGCCTGTCAATCTACTTCCAAAAAGTCAGCACTGAAAACCGTACGGAGTGCAGTTCTACTCTGACACACATGGGGTGGCCATGAGTCAGAACGACCCAAGGAAAACTGGTTTTCGGTTTGCTTTACAACTTGGGGAGCCCTGGTGGCACAGTGGTTAAGAGCTCAGGCTGCTAACCAAAAGGTTGACAGTTGGAAGCCACCAGCCGCTCCTTGGAAACCCTATGGGGCAGTTCTGCTCTGCCCTATGGGGTCGCTATGAGTCAAAATCGACTCGATGGCAACACATGTTGTGTGTTGCATGTCTACAACACGCAGCAAGCATGACCTCCTGTTGCCTGGAAACACAAGTTGCTGTCCTCTCGCCAGCGTCTCTAATCCCTGCTCCACTGACGCCTTCCCTTCTGCCTATAAACATGCCCGGGTGTCAACCAACTTAAAAAAAAAAAAAGCTTACATTTCCTTTGACCCCACCACTTCCTCAAGTTACCACCACGCTCACAACCAGGCTTCTCGCAGGTGTTGGTTCGCTGTCTTGGCCTCCTCACACCCACTCATTCTTTGTTGTCGTTGTTTGCTGTCGAGTCTCTGACTCACGGTGACCCTGCAGGACAGGGTAGGACTGCCCCACAGGGCTTCTGAGGCTGCAATCTTTACGGAAGTAGACTGCCCCATCTTTCTCCCTCGGAGCCACTGGTGGATTTGAACTGCCGACCTTTAGGTTAGCAACTATAGCTCTGAACCATGGCACCACCAGGGCTCCACGCCTTGTAGGTTTCCAATAAACATTTGTGGACGTGAAGTCAGTTGAGCTATTGGTGTGCATTTGTTTTCAGCATGAGATGGGGCCTCCCATCCCTGCTCTTGCTATCCCGACCTCATGAAAGATGGAGAACCTCTGAGGGTTATGAGTTTCTGTTAGTGGGGATGGAAATCGGAAACGGAGAGTGGTGATGGTTGTACGACAGGGCGACTGTAATCAGTGTCATTGAATCGTACGAGGAAAAAGGGTTGAATTGGCAAATGCTTTGTTATGTATATTTCACCACAATAAACATTTTTTAAAAAAGAAGATCAAGAACCTCTCAATTACTGTTCTATCAGACCTGAGAATGGACCAAGGAGACTCATTTACCAGGTCTGATCTCCTGACACCCGAAGCGGGTTTCAGCCTCCAGGAGTATGTAAGCTTGACCTGAGAAGAGCCGATTTGCTTTTGACGTGGTGCTGGGAGCAATCAGAAGGCTTCGAGGAATAGTTTCCCGAGTCTCCTTGAAGTTTGCAGCGCACACCGGCGCCCTCACACTTAGCTAAGTAACTTTTGATACTGTGTGGTTATCACATAATAACCACATGCCTCTTTGTCTTCTCTGTCACCGGTGGAAAATTCAGAGGACTTTAACCACTGGTAAAAGTGTCTTCTCACATAAACCACATAGGAGCAAGTAGGATGTGCGGCAGGAGGCTAATTTTACTAAGTGGATGGAGCACAAACTACAGTCCAATTGCAAAACTGGGGGGGCTGGGTTGAGTTTAGGTGAGCCGAAAGATGTTGCTCTGGGAACCGAATCTCAGCTATCAATTCCTTTCCTGTTTGTGCTAACCCAGCCCCAGCGTCAAAGGTCATGCCCAGCTGTGTTTACCTAAGTTTACTCAGAGCCATTGGGGCTGCTCTTCTGTCATCCTTTGCCAGCTGGCCTCTGTCCAGTTTCAGTGGGACTGATTGCAGGAGGGTGGGACCTCCCAGTAAGGTGCCTGGGGCAAGAGGACTGGTCACTTGACATCAAACATCGGTGTCACAGGCCTCTTCAAGGCCATGGTTCTGGAGGAGATTCCCTTCTTCTCTCCAAGAGGAACCCAGATCCTCCCTGTCCTGAGGGTCAAAAAACCAAACCAGTGACCCCACATGTGTCAGGGTAGAACTGTGCTTCATAGGGTTTTCAGTGCCTGTGATCTTTTGATGCCAAGGAACCTCTGGGTGGATTTGAACCATCAACCTTTCTGTTAGTAGCTGAGTGCTTAACTGTTGGTGACACCCAGGGACTCCCCCTGTGGGTCTAGCTTCTCCAAATGACCCATCAGCCCAGGCCACATCGCTGCCCCCGATCCCACCTCTGGGCCTCAGGATGGCTCTGTGTGCCGAGTAGAACTGTGCTCCACAGGGTTTTCTTGGCTGCAATCTTAACAGAAGCAGATCAGCAGGTGTTTTCTTCGCAGTACAAGCTGGGTAGGTTCCAACCTCCAACCTTTAGGTTAGCAGTCAAGCACAAACAGTTTGTGCTACCTACGAACCTATCAGGATAGCCTCTTTTCCCTGGTCCACACTGAGGTCGTTCCCCTTAGCGAACCACCACGCCCTCGGCCACCAGCCAAGAGACGAATTTTCCCTTTTCAGAGGGCTGTCTCCCAGTGACTCCTCTCACCTGTAGGGGAAATTGTTGAAATCCTCCGTGGGATTTCCGGACCTTTCTCTGACTCAGTGGGGTCCCCTGCCCCAGCCCTGTGGCTCCTGTACAGGCGTCCCCCCTTCTGAGGGAGAGCGGGGTTCTTCAGACTCCTCTTGTTCACATGCACACACATCTGGGGTGCCCCGAGAGCACAGGATGTGAGCTCCCTGATCAGCGCCATCAAGTGCAGCAAAGCCACCCACTCTGAGGTCCTGTCCGACCTGGTGCAGGAGCTTCTGCTCAGGCCTTGAACACGGCAGCCTTCCTCAGGTAGGCTGGGCACGAACCCCCACAAACAGCACTACAGCGTCGTCCCCGCTGCACCCACCAGCTGAGCAGCCCTGGCTTCTGTCATTTTAGGACTCTGGAAGCAACATCACACAGCGGTTCTGGGCTCAGCTTTGCCAGCCTCATGTGGGCGGGCGGGGGTGGAGACGTAAAACCATCCCCACTGGCAGATGACGAGACAGTGAGAACCGACTGAAAAGCTACTGAAAACAATCAGAGAATGTCATCATGCAACTGATCACAAAATCAATATGTAACACCAGTGTTCCCTGCAGCTCTATTCCCAATAGCCGAAAGGTGGCAGCAACCTGTATGTCCGTTCACAGATGAATGGATAAACAATATCCATCCAATGGGATGTTACTCAGCCATAAAGAGAAATGAAGTCCTGGTGCATGCCACAGTACAGACAAACCCTGAAAATATTACGCGGAGTGAAATAAGTCAGTCGCAGAAGGACAAATGCTATATTATCTTACTCTCATGACAGAGGTAAATGTATAGAAACCAAAGCTTATTAGTGGTTTCCGGGGGTGAGAGGGCGGAGGTGTCATGGATTGAACTGTGTCCTCCAAAAATACGTGCATCAGTTTGGCTAAGCCATGATTTCCAGTACTGTGTGATTGTCCACCATTTTGTCACCTGATGTGATGTTCCTATGTGTTGTAAATCCTGTCTATGATGTTGATGAGATGGGATTAGCAGCAGTTATGTTAATGAGGCAGGACTCAATCTACAAGATTGGATTGTGTCTTGAGCCAAGCTCTTTTGAGATATAAAAGAGAGAAGAGAGCAGAGAGACAGGGAGACCTCATACCACCAAGAAAGCAGTGCTGGGAGCAGAACGTGTCCTTTGGACCTGGGGTCCCTATGCTGAGAAGCTCCGGGTCCAGGGGAAGATTGATAACAAGGACCTTCCTCCAGAGCCAATAGAGAGAGAAAGGCTTCCCCTGGAGCTGGCACCCTGAATTCAGACTTCTAGCCTCCTAGACTGTGAGAGAAGAAACTTGTCTTTGTTAAAGCCATTTGCTTGTGGTATTTCTCTTCTAGCAGAACTAGATAATTAATACGGGGGAAGGGGGAGTTTTTGCTTAGGGGTGCTCAACTTCTCTTAATGGCGGTGGAATAATTTGGAAAAGGATAGTGAGCATGGTTGCACAACACGATGATCGTAACCAGTGTCACTGACTCGTACGTGCAGAAATTGTTGAGTTGACAAATGTTGTGTCGTGTATATTTTTATCACAGAAAGAAAATGAATATAGATGAAAAACCAACAGTTTCCTATATTAAAAAAACACTTAAAATACACATAATGGAAGAAAAGGTCCCTATTACAATCTTGTCAAAAACATCAAAAGATAAAATTTTGAAGAATAAATTTAGCAAGAAATGTATAGGGATTATTTTTTAGGGATATAAAAGAAGACTTTAACAAAACTTAAAAGATTAACTTTGTTTTTGGATAATATGTCAATTCTCACCAAATGGTTTTTCAAATTCAATAGTTTCCCAAATTAAAAAACATAAATATGATTTGCGTGTGTGTATAGGGAAACCTTGACAACATAATAGCAAAGCTCAATTGAAAAAGATAAACCTCTGAGAATAGCCAGAAAAATTATGAAAAAGAATAAGGAGGGACTAGCAGTTCTACCAAAGAGCCCTGGTGATGCAGAGGTTAAGTGCTCAGCTGCTAACTGAAAGGTCGGCAGTTCGAACCCACCAGACACTCCTCGGGAGAAAAACCTGGCAATCTGTTCCCACAAAGATTACAGCCTAGGAAACCCTGTGGGGCATCTACTCTGTCCTACAGGGTCGCTGTGAGTCAGAATGGACTCAATGGCACGCAAAACTACAACAGCTCTACCAGGTAATCAAATTTATTCTAAAGCTAAAGTAACTGATGCTAGTCTGCTGCTACCTCAGAAATGGACGAGAAGACAACAGAAATCAGTAGAGAGATAAGCAGATCTAAATTCCTGTTATTTATTTAGTGTATAAAAATGGCGGTTTTTCAAATCAGTGTGAAAAAGTGGAATACTCAACAAATGATGTTGGAATATCTGTGAGGGGTAATAAAAAAGAGAAAAAGACTCAGATCCTAACTTTACTCTTTACATGAAAATAAGTTACAGATTGTTCAAATATGAACATAAAAATCCTAGAAGAAAACACAGGTGAATTTATTAACAGTATTAAATTACAGAAAAACTTTCTAACAAAAAGAAAAACCCATACAGAAGCATAAAGGGAAACGATCACAAATTTAATTACTTTAAATAATTAATTCATTGAGAAGTTCTCATCCACATATCACAAAATTCAAAAAGGAACAAAAGAGCTTTCAGTAAAGAGGAAAAAGTGACTCCCTTTCCACCTTCTCTCCTAAGTGGTACAGAACTGCGTGGTTGAGAGGCTACCATTTGTCTTCTATAAAGGGGATATATACATGCCCACAAAAGCAATGTGTGTTCATGCAGTGAACCACTGTTATTCTTTTCTTGTTTATCCTTACAGAATATTCAATGCAGGTATAAGCATACTTTTTAAATACAAATGAGAGCATATTGTACACACTCTTCTGCCCCTGAAATTTTTCATTTACTCTGACTTAAAGATCAAGCCCTATCTGTACATTCATTTCCAGATGTTTAATAGTTCACTGTTCTGCATGAAAATTATAAATTTCCTGTATGGGAAAAATTACCCTAAACTAATCCAAAAGACAAACTACAACCTGGGGGACATTCCTGCAACGCGCACGATGGAGTAAAACCAGCATCATTACTGCAAGTCACCAAAAAGGAACAACAACTCACTCGAAAATAGGACAAAAGATACGATCAGACGGTTCACAGGAAAGGAAAATTTAAATGTTCTTAAACCAAAGACAGTCAGCCTCACTCACAGTCAAAACATGCAAATCATACAAGAAGACATCTTTTTCTCTCACCTGTCACATAGGCAAAAATTGCCCGATTTAATACTTAGTGCAATACCACTTGGTGTTGGTGAGGTTGAGGGCAAAGAATATTTCCAAGAGAGCCCCTCTGTCTGTGGCCTGGCCTCATTCCTGGTCGGTCACAGGGCCTCCAGGTTGCTTTCCTACCCTCTGAGGATTCTGCTACCAAATATTCCTTCATAGGTTTGTTTTCTTCTTAAGCTAGCTCAGGTGGGGTATTAGTTTCATAGGGCTGCCATTACAAAGTTTAGCTGCTGTCAGATGGATTCTGACTCACGGCGACGCTATGCGGGTTAGGGTAGAACTATGCTCCATAGGGTTGACGATGGTTGTGGCCTTTCGGAAGTAGGCCGTCTGCCTTTCTTTTGAGGCGCCTCTGGGTGGATTTGAACTGCCAACCCTTAGGTTAGCAGCCAAGCACTTAACTGTTGACACCACCCAGCAACCTAGGTGGTGCAAACAGTTTGGGCTTCACTGCTAATCTAAAGGTTGGAGGTTGGAACCCACCCAGCAGTTCTGCGGAAGGAAAGTCTTGTTAAGGTGACAGCCAGATAACAAAGCTTATTAAGGAAATGTTCTGCATCCTACTTTGGTGAGTGGCGTCTGGGGTCTTAAAAGCTTGCAAGCGGCCACCTAAGATGCATCAATTGGTCCCAACCACTTGGAGTAAAGGAGAACAAAGAACACCGAAGACACAAGGAAAGTATTAGCCCAAGAGACAGAATGGGCCACATAAACCGGAGACTTCATCAGCCTGAGACCAGAAGAACTAGGTGGTGCCTGGCTACCACCAATGAACGTCCTGACAGGGAACACAACAGAGGGTCCCTGATGGAGCAGTAGAACGATGGGATGCAGAGCTCATGTTCTAGTAAGAAGACCAGATTTAATGGTCTGACTGAGACTGGAGGCACCCAGGAAAGCATGGCCCCTGGACTCTCTATCACACCAGAACTAAAACAATTTCCGAGGCCAACTCTTCAGACAGGGATTGGACTGGACTGTGGGAGATAAAGTGATACTTGTGAAGAATGTGCCTCTTAGCGAAGTAGATACAAGAGACCAAGGGGGTAGGTTCTCTCCAGAGGTGAGATGGGAAGGCAGAGAGGATTAGGAGTTGGTTGAATGTTCATGGGGAATCAGGGGCGAGGGGAGGAGTGTGCTGTCACAGAATGGGGTGAGCAGTTGGGGTCACATAACAGTGTATGTAAAAAAAAAAAATTTTTCAGTATGGGAGACTAACTTGAAATGTAAACTTCATTTAATTACAACAATAAAAAAAAAGAAGATGACAGCCAAGAAAACCCTATGGGGAAGTTCAACTCTGTAACACATGGGGGTGCCATGACTCGGAATCGACTCACCACGACTAACAAGAACATAACAAAGTACCACAAGCTGGGGGACTTGAAACAATAGAAATGTATTCTCTCAACATTCTGGAGACCAGAAATCTGGAATCAAGATGTCAGCAGGGCCGTGCTCCCTCTGAAGGCTCTAGAGCAGAATCCTTCCTTGTTTCTTCCTAGTTTCTGGTGGTTGCTGGCACTTCTTGGCGTTACTTGTCTTGTAACACTATTACTCTGACCTCTACTTCCATCTACACATGGACTTCTTCTGTTTGTGTCTCTACGTCTTTGTCTGTCTTAGGCTGGGTTGTGTAGAGGAGCAAAACCAGTGAAGCGTATATATATAAACAGCGGGAGAGAGATTTATCTCAATGAAAAGTCTCCTACAGTTGTGGGGGTTGGCAAGTCCCAAATCCATGGGTGAGGTATCAGGCTGGAGGCTTCTCCTGACTCACTCGGTTGCAGGGGCTGACAAACCCAAAATTGGCAGGTCAGACAGCAGGCTCCAGGCTCAAGTCCCAATAACCGGAGGTCAGATGATGATGAGCCAAATGCAGGGTCCAGAGCAAGGGAGAGCTTTGTCAGAGCATCTATATGTATTGGAGTAGGCTCCCTACTCACTGAGGCCCCCTTCCTGCCCTCTGGTTTCACCAAAATTATCCCCCAAATACTTCCCAGTGACTGGGGATGGTAGTGGGGAAGAGGACCGTCTTCCACGGTGTTAGGCTCAGCCCGTCTCAGGATGAGTGCTGAGAAGTAAGACCCTGGGGTGGGGGTGGGGAGGTGCTGTTGCTGGGAGACATCACCGACTGAGCACCAACTGTGTGCCCCGCACAGTAGCAGAGGCTCTTTCTAGATGGTCTCACTGACAGCGTACATCACGCTGAAGGGCAGTAATCATTCCCGCAGTTTGTGAGTCAGGATCCAAGGCCAGGTGACGTTCCTGAGGGTGCTCAAGGTCACAGAGCAAGTAATAAACTCAATATTAGAACTCAGGTCTGTGAGAAATCCAAGGGCCCCTCTTTACCCTAAAATGCTCATTCCTAGTCTAGAAGGCAGCCCTCCCCCGACCTCTCTGCTCTCTTGCCCCTTCTCCAATACTGGCCAGGGCACCAGGGTTAGGTAGGGCACCTCTTCGTCTTCCAGGGTCACATTCTCCCCAGTACAGAGAGAAGGGCTGGCACTGGAGAGCCTCTTAGACCTGCAGGCTCACCCCCAGACTCGGGTGAGTCACACTCTCTTGTAAGAATGTGACTCATGATCCACCCTACACTAATCCTGCCTCATTAACATATAGAGGTTAGGATTTGCAACACATAAAATGGAGGATAATTACATAATATCACAAAATAGAGGATAATTACATCACATCACAAAATGGAGGATAATCATAATCATAGCCTAGCCAAGTTTACACATAACATTAACCATCACAGTGCCCAAATCTCATCTTTTTACAAGGTCATCAGTCATTGGATTTGGAGCCCACCTGTAGCAGTCAAGAAGTCAAACGACGTATTGCCTTGGGCAAATCTGCTGCAAAAGACCTCTTTAAAATGTTGAAAAGCAAAGATGTCACTTTGAGGACTAAGGTGCACCTGACCCAAGCCATGATATTTTCTACCGCCTCATATGCATATGAAAGCTGGACAACGAATAAGGAAGACCGAAGAAGAATTGATGCCTTTGAATTATGGTGCTGGCGAAGAATATTGAATATACCATGGACTGCCAAAAGGACAAATAAATCTGTCTTGGAAGAAGTACAACCAGAATGCTCTTTAGAAGCAAGGATGGTGAGACTTCGTCTCATGTACTTTGGACATGTCATCAGGAAGGACCAGTCCCTGAAGAAGGACATCATGCTTGGTAAAGTAGATGGTCAGCAAGAAAGACGAAGACCCTCAACAAGATGGACTGACACAGTGGCTGCAACAATGGGCTCAGGCATAGCAACGATCGTGAGGATGGCGCAGGACCAGGCAGTGTTTCGTTCTGTTGTACACAGGGTGGCTATGAGTCGGAACCAACTCAACGGCACCTAAGAACAACAACTACTCCAGTATGACCTCATCCTAGCTTGATTACACCTGCAAAAGCCCAATTTCCAAATCAGGTCACTTGCACAGGTACCAGGGGTTAAGACTTGAACATACTGGGCGGTGGGGTGGGGGGCACCCACTACAGGTGGATCCTGTTGTTTCCAATTTAGACCCTAACACAATGCTTCTGAGACTCAGTTTCACTGAAGGTAAGAAGGGAATACCGATTCTTTCCTTACAAGAGGATTCCCCGAGATAACATATCAAGTTCCCAGTCCATAGGTGCTCAAGAAAGGGGGGCAGTTATCAGCAGAGATGCACAGTCCCTTATCTGGAAACCTCAGGGTCAGAAAGGTGATATTCAAAGATCCTCTCAAAAGGAAATAATCAGAATTGCAGAAAAGAAAAAATAAACTATTAAGAACCTAAAATTAACAAAAAGTTGATACTATGTAGCACTCCCAGCAGGGCGCGGGGCAGCACTCTGTAATCAAACCATTTACAATTCTCAAGGGCGAGGTATGACTATTTCACATTTAAGGACAGAATGAAAGACTATACATAGCTTCATGTCAGTTCAAGTCAGGTTTTGCTGCTGAATGAGTTACAAAAAAAGCTTGTGCTTTTCAACGTTTTTGGGATTTGGAGTTGTGGATTGGGGTTGTGGGCCTGTGTTATATCTATTATATTTTCCCATGGCCTAATTTGTTTATTCAGTGACACTTGGTCTTTCAAAACTCCTTCCACACCCGACTAAAGTATGTCACATCAAGCTCTCGTGGAGACATCTCCTCTGGCCTCTTGGTATATTTTCTCTTCTATCGGCCCAGGTGACCTTTGGCCTGAGGTGGGTGAGCCCCAGTTTACACATGACATCAGTGGGTTGTTGGCACGCCAAGTGTCATGTGGCACTGAAGTTTCCATAGAACCACGTTGTGGTCAGAGCCAGGATTAATGGGGATGGCTTTTCTATTTAGGTTCTGATCTGATTTCTATGAGAGGAAACCCCAGCATTCCCAATTCAGACTAAGTGTGGACTGTCTTTACCAGACTTACTGGCCTGACAGAGACTGGAGAAACCCCAAGAGCATGGCCCCCAGACACCCTTTTAGCTCAGTAATGAAGTAACTCTGGAGGTTCAACTTTTAGCCAAAGATTAGACAGGCCCATAGGACAAAACAAGACCAAAGGGGCACACCAGTCCAGGGGCAAGGACTAGAAGGCAGGAGGGGACAGGAAAGCTGGTAATAGGGAACCCAAGGTCAAGAACCGAAGGTCATGGGGTTGTTAACCAATCTCATAAAACAATATATGTACTAACTGTTTAATGAGAAGCCGGTTTGTTCTGTAAGCCTTCATCTAAAGCACAATAAAAAATTATATAGCTACTTTGGAAAGTGGTTTGGCAGGTGCTTATGAAGTGAATCAGACACTTACTATATAACCCAGCTCTTCCAATCTATATAGTCACACACACAAAAAACTTGTACTCAGATATTCCTAGCACCTTTATTAATAATAGCCCCAAATTGGAAACAACTCAAAACTCTATCAGCAGGTGAACAGGTAAACAAGTTGTGGTACATCCGTACACTGGAATAGTACTCGGCAAGAAAAAGGAACAAACTATTAATAATTTAACAATGTGGATGAACCTCAAAAGCATAACTAAATGGAAGAAGTCAGTTACAAAATGGTACATTCATTTATATGAAGTCGTAGAAAAAAATCAAACTATACCCATATCCATTGCCATGGAGTCAATTCTGACTCCTAGCAACCCTACAGGACAGAGTACAACTGCCCCATAGGGTTTCCAAGGGGTGCCTGGTGGATTCGGACTGCCAACCTTTTGGTGAGCAGCCGAGCTCTTAACCACTGAGACACTAATCTATAGTGACAAAAAACAAATGAGTGATTGCAGATTGGTCTGAAGGTGCAATGGGGTGGAGGGGCACAGTGTGTGAACTGAGGGTAAGGAGCATAAGCAAACCTTTGTGGGCTGGGAAAACGCTCTAAATCTTGATTGTGGTGGTGATGGGTGGATTGAAAAAGTGGGATGACAGAAATGGAAATAAAATAGTGTCATCTCTTAGTCGTCACTGATGGACATTTCAGGCTCAAGATGTCCTGTCCCTTTCAGAGGAATCCTGAAAGACCAGGCCAGGTTGGAAACAAATTCATAAATATTACTAATTATTAAAGGCCCCCCTCTAGCTTGTCCTTAAAAAAAAAAGAGTGGAATGTCTTTAGAGTTAAAACTCCCTCCGAGTGAAGCACTCTGACAGGTGGAATTTGACTCATGGAATAATATATACATACTGATCTACTTCCGGGACAATCATGGCCTAAGCATTGTGTAATCCAAGATCTGAGGTCTTACACATTTTGTACAAATGTTTTTCTTTTAGCAGCTTGATTGAGGGATAATTGACATACATTATGCTACACAAACTTGACGTACATTTCGGTGAGTTTTGGCGTATGTGAAACCATCACCACAATCAAAATAATGAATATCCACAGCCCCTAAAGTTCCCTCGTTGTGCACAATTTAAAAACAAAGGATGTTGAGATTATAAGGGAAAGTAAAACTTCCCTCCCTTAGCAAAACTCTTGCTTCTAAAAGACAAACCCAGTTGTTCCTCTTTTTGATCTTAAAGTCAATAGGCTGGCTTATTTAAAAAAAAAAAAAATAGGCACGTTGTGGGGTTGGCAACCAATGTCACAAAACAATAAGTGTATTAATTGTTTAATGAGAAACTAATTTGTTCTGTAAACCTTCATCTAAAGCACAACAGAATTTTTTTTAAAAAACAGGGCTCAAAGTAAGCCCAGAGTTCAACAGCACCGACAGGATGTCACAGAATGCATTCTGCCTTGTTTGTCCTCTTATGCCTGCCACTACAGAAAGAATCCCATGTACTGCGATGAGGTGTCCTGGATTGAACCCTGGAACAGATAAGGGTAGTAAAGGGAATATCAGTGAACTCTGAACATCTGGAGTTCAGTTAGCAGTTAAGGCCCCAAGGTCGGTGCCTGGGTTTCCACAGCCGTACCACAGCCATGGAAGACGTCCTCCTCAGGAGACACAGGAACTGTGGATGGAGCATATGGGAACTCTGTGTGCTATCTCTGCAACTTTTCTCAAAATCTAAAATTATTCCAAAATAAGAAGTTTACATTAACAAGAATCCGAAGATTAACTGTCATTAAAGAAACCCCCGTTTTTGCACAGGTGCTGCGCTCTGAACATGAAAGATTCTGTATTAAACCTGGAAATACTGGACAAGCAACAGCTAGTACGTCGTAGTCTTCAAACAATAACAACAAAGGTCCACCTCTCGCTAGCTATTGGTATCATCCTCTTTCCTCTTTCTCTTCCACTGTCACCTGTGGGGTACATTACCTCCTGTTACGGATTCAGTTGTGTCCCCCGAAATTTTATGCTGAGGTCCTAACCCCTAGTACCTGTGAAGATGTTATCCGTGAGGAATAGGCCCTACTGGAGGAAGCTAGGTCCTAACCAATCTGAGTGGTGTCTTTATAAAACAGAAGAGACACACAGAGAAACAGAGGGAAGTTGGCCACATGAGACAGATGCAGGGACGGAGTTCCACTCTAGCCAGAAGCTAGGGACCGCCTGGGGCTACCAGAATCCAGGAGAGATGAGGAAGGAGCTTCCCCTGGAGCCTCAGAAGATAGCAGGGTCCTCACAGCTACCACGGCCTCCACCAGACTGAGTCCAGTACAGCTAGATGGTGCCCAGCTATCACAAGGGACTGCTCTGACAGGGATCACAACAGAGGGTCCCAGACAGAGCTGGAAGAGGAACTGCGTAATGAGGAACAAAATTCTAACTCACAAAAAAAGACCAGATTTACTGGCCTGACAGAGACTGGAGAAACCCCGAGAGTATGGCCCCTGGACACCCTTTTAACTCGGTGGTGAAGTTGTTCCCAAGGTTCACCATTCAGCCAGGGATTGGACAGCCCCCAAAAATAAAACGGGACTAATGAGGCACAGCAGTCCAGGGACAAGGACTAGAAGGCAGGAGGGGACAGGAAAGTTGGTGATATGGAACCCAAGGTTGAGTGAGGGCAGTGTTGACATGTAGTGGGGTTGTTAACCATTGTCATAGGGCAATATGTGTACTGTTTAATTAGAAACTATTCTGTTCTGTAAACCTTCATCTAAGGTACAAAAAAGAAAAGAAAAGAATTATCTATGTGAGATCAAATTGACAACAGCAACTCAAAAGGTTGGATGGGAAGCCTAGGGGACAGTGAGTTGAAGATAACGGTGATGGAACAATTTGGAAAAGGATAGTGAGAATAGCAGCACAACTGGAAGAATGTAATCGATGTCACTGAATTGTACATGTAGAAATTTTTTAAATGGTGTATCTCTGGCTCCGTATATTTTCACGAAAAAAGAAAAAAAGTCCTCCAAGGTTGAGAAGGGAGAGTGTTGACATGTTGTGGGGTTGTTAACCAATGTCATAAAACTATATGCATACCGACTGTGTAATGAGAAACTATTCTGTAAACTTTCACCTAAAGTACAATAAAATAAATAAATAAGGCTGGAGCCTACAGCCTACAGCCCTGGAAAGCTGGACATGAAGCCTGATTTCGTTTGATTTAGATACCAAAAGTGAAGGGATGCTTCTCGGGCCCAAGCCTTGTGAAGCAAATGCACACTGGCTCCCAGCTTTCTAACAAATGCACTCTTTCTACAGATGGAAAATTCTATCTAGCTCAGGAAGGCAGCATCTTTTCAGTAGTCAGTTTTGCCCTCTTGTCTTCTATCTTGCTTCCTGTTTAAAGGACATGTTTTACCTACTGGAAGGTAAAAATAAAATGTCTTCGTAGAGACTGTTATTAAAGTCCTGCCATTGTTAGCTGCCATCAAGTCGGCCCCAGCTCATGGGGACCACGGAAAGAAACGCTGCCCAGTCCTGCACTATCCCCGTGATTGGTTGGGGATCAGAACACTGTGATCATAGGATTTCCATGGGCTGAATTTCAGAAGTAGATCTCCAGGCCTTTCTTCCTACTGCATCTTAGTCTGGAAGCGCCACTGAAACCTGTTCAGCCTAATGGCAACACACAAGCCTCCACCGACAGATGGGTGGTGACTGCACATGAGCTGCATTGGCCAGGAATTGAACCCCGGTCTCCTGCATGGGAGGCCAGAACCCTACCACTGAACCATCACTGCCTCATGTTACAGGCCTCGAGAAGTTCAAACTTTAAATTTAGCTACAATGTTTTGATCACTGCTGTATCCTCAGCGCCTAGAACAGTGCCTGGCACACTGATGTATTTCTTTCCAACCTCGGATAAGTCAAAACCTTGAGTGCTTGAATTACCTGCAGTTGCCAGTGCTGCTCTCATTTGAACAAAAGTCTTTTAGGACTGGCTGCTTCCCGAGGCAAAGCGGAGTGATATTCGTTGGGGAATCTACAGTGTCCCTGAGTCTTGACCCTGATCGTCTCGGTAGGTTCAGGGTGATACGCATAGATGCTGCTGTGGCTCCTGGGGGCCGTGAGGAGCCTTTGCAGCTGTACGCGAGTCCCTGATGGTTTGACTAGGACACAGCCTGGAGGGAGTGGTGCCCGGCTCACTGTACATCCCGGGAGGCCAAGTCAGGGCCGCAGGCTCCCCCAGGCCAGGGAGGCCGGCGGTCTGCGCCCTCCCTCAGAAGCAACAGAAGTTGGGGGAGAGACCCTTTGACGGGTGGGGAGAAATGGCCACTCGGTGAACCGTTCTCAGGGGCCCTGGGTTACTGGTGGGGGCTTTAGGCAAACAATGAGGTTGTGTACCTCTCTTGTACTGCTGGAAGGGCCAACTGGGTTCCCTCCAGGGGTCCCGAGCCCCCTACCCAGAGGATCCAGCACCTTGAGACCCCCGCCCAGCATGGGAACAGAAGAGAGACGGGGCGCCTACAGAATCTGCAACTGCAGACACCGCCAAGAGAACCGCGGGGAACTGGACTCAATCAGACATCCTCCTCTTGGAGGTGCGGTCCATCCGCGAAGACACAGACTCGGGATTTGCTGGCTGGCCTGCGCCTTGTCTGTCATCTCCACTGAAACCTCAGCGCCACACGCTCCAGATTTGTCTGCTTTGTTCAGATCAGGGCCTAGCACGGAGGGGACGCTGGATAAATATGTGTTAAATGAAAGAGGGAAAAAAGGAAGGGATGGAGGGAAGGGGGCGAGGCGAGGGGGGAGGGGAGGGAGAGGGAGGGGGAGGGAGGATAAGGCTCGTTACAATATTGGAGAAAACCGTGTGCCTCTCAACATGCTTCACTGTCTTGCACTTCACCAACAAGCATGCCTAAATTAATCTACGTCTGTTTTGTTCTGCTCTGTACGGGCACACAGTGACATCACTCTGGTGTTTGAGCTTTGAAGGAAAATTTTGTGTTGATACCAGCTGCGAGAAAGACCAAAGGCAGGCCCGCGTTCACAGGCATTCCGCGCCCACAGAAGAGAGGCGCGTCCTCCCCACCAACAGGCGTGCCTCAGTGGCCAGGAGCGGCCTGGGCGAGGGTCACACGACGTGCTGGCGAGGGGGCTGACCGGGGGCCACGCGGCGGCCTGGGCGAGGGTCACACGACGTGCTGGCGAGGGGGCTGACCGGGGGCCACGCTCCCACGCGCAGCAGATGAGGCCTGGCCGGGCTCTGCCTTCCCTTCGCACTTGGGGATCACAGCCGGGAGAGGCGTCTGCCACCTCTTTTTAATGTGGCTGTAATCAGGGTTGAGGCTTTGCCAAGCCAGGACTGCATCTGTAGAGAACATGAAAACTGCAGGCAGCCTCATTTTTTACCCAGTCAGGAAACACCAGCAAGTGAGAAACAAAGCGTTTTCTCTTCCGGACTGGATGTGGTTTCCGCAACTCTCTTTAAAAGGGTGACGCTGTGCTATCTCCTCGCCCCGTTGTAAGGAGCGCTGGTGGTGCAGTCGTTAAGTGACCCACTGCTAACCGAGAGGTGTCGGCGGTTGGAAACCACCAGTGCTTCCGAGGGAGAGAGATTGTGGCAGTCGAGACTACAGCCTTGGAAACCTATGGGGTCGCTCGGAGTCGGAATCAGCAGTGGTTTTTTGGGTTTTGCCCCACTTTACAAGTGCTCAAAAGTTCAGGAGTTTCAGGACGTTAAAGAAAAAAGAACCTGTAGGTTGTTTCTGGGTTGTAAGATTATGGGAGATTTTTTTTTTCTTCCTATTTTTCTGTATTTTATAGATTCACCACAATGAGCAGATACGATTATAACAAGTAATAACAGTGTGTTTGTTTAGGCTTTCCAGATCAATTAAAATTTAGTTTCTTTTCATTTTTAAATTTTATTGTGGTAAAATATAATAACATAAAATGTTCTATTTTAACCATTTTTACTATAAATTCAGTGACATTAATTACACTCACTATATTGTGTGAACATCACCGCTATCATTTCAAATTTTTTTATCACCCCAAATGGAAACTCAGTACCGATTAAACAATACCTCTAAGCCCTCCCCTCCCCCCAACCCCCAGTCACCACTAATCAGCTTTGGTCTCTATGCACTTGCCTATTCTAGATGCTTCATCCAAGCAGGGTCACACTGTATCTGTCCTTTGTGACTGGCTTATTTCACTGAGCAGAAGGTTTTCACGGTTCATTCATGTTGTAGCATGTAAGAGAATTTCGTGTATTTTTATGGCTGAGTAAAATTCCATTGTATGTATGTACCATACTTTCTCTATCCGGTCATCTGTTGATGGACACTTGCATTGTTCCTACCTTTTCGCTATTGTGAACAGTGGCTGCAATGAACATGGACACCAGTGTACAAACATCTGTCTGAAACTCTGCTTTCAAGTTCTTGGTCTGTGCCCAGGAGTGGGATCTCTGATAATTCCATATGGTAATTCTATGTGTAACATTTTGAGGAACCACCAAACTGTTTTCCACAGCAGCTGAGCCATTCTACATTCCCACCAACAATGGACAAGGGTTCTAAAAATTCAATTTTAAGTTAGCCCACGTATTAAGGGCCCAACAAAGACTGACGTCTTTACTCAAAGATGGCAGAAGTCTGGCTAGAAGCATACAGCATGTTCTTGTCAACTGCCCTTCTCTACTCAGACATTAGCTTGCCTTCGACGATTAAGCAACCTGGGTTTTGTTTTAGCTGCTACAAAGATGAGGTTAGTGAATGCACAGAACTCCCCTCCTCCCTCCCCTGCCCACTTTCTCTCAATTTCCTCCACTCACCTGTCTTCCCTAGTCTATAATTGTATGCCTAATTTTTGTATCACATATTCTTTTTTACTTATATTTACATTGCAAAAATAATACAGGCGTATGGTACGAAAAGCCATCTGATGCACTGATTATTCTAAGCCGCCTCAGATTTCTAGGGAACAACGTGCAGCAGTAAGTATTTCATCATTCAGTAGAAGAATCTAGCTGGTTTTCGTAGGTACTGCCCGAGCTAAGCCAGCGTGCTGAGCCAGGTGATGGGCGTTACTGCTCACGCACCAGCTTTTCCTGGAAGTCTCGACTCTGGCGTGAGCATTTGCAAGGGAAATGTGTACTCAGAATTGCCCATGGGGAGGAAGTAATTAAGTGAAGAAAACTTCTGTCCCCATAACCCTTTCTCTTCCCTACAACGAGACAAAACAACTGGCCGGGTCATCCCCCACTGTGGCTCTTTTGCAAGCAGACAGTCATAGCCACGTTCTTAAATGAACGTATACAGATTGCTCGAGAAAGGCAGCAGTGCCTTCGTACCTGCACCTGCCCTAGTCCCCACCCCAGACAATTTTAATTCTTCAACTCCCTCTTTGCAGCCCTGGTGGCATAGTGGTTAAGAGCTCGGCTGCTAACCAAAAGGTCAGCAGTTCAAATCCACCAGCCGCTCCTTGGGAACCCTATGGGGCAGTTCTACTCTGTCCTATCGGGTCGCTATGAGTTGGAATCGACTCGACGGCAATGGGTTTGGTTCTGTTTGCTTATTGCTTCTTTAGTTCAAGGCTGCTGTTTTAGCCTCCTTGTGCTGTTGTAACAGAAATATCACAGAGGAGACAGTTTTGAAGAGCAGACGTTTATTTTCTCACAGTTCTGGAGCTAAAGGTTAAATCAGGGTCTCAGCCCTGTCAGTTCCTTCCTTGTCAGTGGCCCCGGGCGTGTCTCAGTTCCTAGGTCGTGTGGTGTCTGTCCTCCCCAGTGTGTGTGTCTCTGTCTAATCTGCTCTTTCTATAAATCAAATGATGACATCTAGAACCACCCTATCAGCTGTGATCTAATTAACACAACAAAGAAAGCCCTCTTCCAAACAGGATCACAGCCACTGGGAGAGGGATTAGGATTCCAACACATTTTTGGGGAGACACAGTTTAATCCACAACAGCTGGCTTTTACACCAGCTAAATTAATAGTGTGCTGACTGTAACATGGACCCCTGGTGGCACAGTGCTTAAACGATTCGCTGCTAACCAAAAGGTCGGCAGTTCAAATCCACCAGCTGCTCCTCGGAAACCCTATGGAGCAGTGGTGCCCTGTCCTATAGGATCACTACGAGTTGGAATCAACTCGATGGCAGTGGGTTTGGTTTTCTGGGTTTTTTCTCAACAGGTAAGTTTAACAGGAAAAGGCCGAACGCAAGTAGCAGGAATCGTAGCCCTGCAAGGGCCGTGGGCCCGCAGTTGCTGAGAGAAAAGGAATGCTGGTGTAGAGGCCAGCCTGGGGGTGCCCAGCTCTGAGGTACGTGTGTGCTGGGCAGGGAGAAGGGAGCAGTCCAAGACTGAAGTGGTGCAAAGCGCCCAAGGCAGAGGTGCTGAGAGCACCCCCCACTTGCCTGGTGTTATTTGTGCAGATGTCCACGTCTGTCGTGGATTGAATTATGTCCCCCAAAAAATGTGTGTATCAATTTGGCCGGGCCATGATTCCTCATATTCTGTGGTTTTCCTATAAATTGTAAATCCTGCCTCTATGATGTTGAGGGAGGATGGGCGGCAGTTGGGTTAGTAAGGCAGGACTCAGTCTACAAGACTGGATTGTATCCTGAGGCAATGTCTTGAGATATAAAAGACAGAAGTGAGCAGTGAGACAGAGGGACCTCATACCATCAAGGGTCCCTGCGCCGAGAAGCTCCTAGTCTGGGGGAATGCTGATGAGAAGGCCGAGAGAGAGAAAGCCTTCCCCTGGAGCTGACACCCTGAATTTGGACTTTTAGCCTACTTTACTGTAAGGAAATAAACTTCTCTTTGTTAAAACCATCCACTTGTGATATTTCTAGCAGCGCTAGATGACTAAGACAACGTCCTAATCCCCAGGATCTGCCGTATGTTAGGTTATACGGCAAAGGGACTTTATGGATGTGATTAAATTAAGGATCTTGAGATGCAGAAATTATTCTGGATTATCTGGGTGGGCCCAATGTAATCACAAAACGTCAGGTGCTATTGAGTCAACTCCAACTCATGGTGACCCCACGTGTGTCAGAGTAGAACCATGCTCCACAGAGTGTTCAGTGCCTAATCTTTATGAAATAGATCCTCAGGCCTTTCTTCCGAGGTGTGTCTGGGTGAACTCAAACTTCCAACCTTTCCGTTAGTATCCAAGTGCATTAACTGTTTGCATCATCTAATTACAAGGTCCTTACAATAGGGGACAGGAGGATCAGAGTCAGAGAAAGAAGACAGAAGGATGGAAGCAGAGGTCAGAGAGAGATTGGAAAATGCTACACTGCTGGCTTCACAGATGGAGGATGAGGCCAAGGAGTGCAGGTGGCCTCTAGAAGCCGAAAAAGGCAAGGAAATGGGTTCTCCCCTAGAGCCTCCAGAAGGAACACAGCCCTGCCAACCCATTTTGGGCTTCTGACCTCCCTAAGTGTGAGATAATAAATGTGTTGTTTTAAAGCCACTAAGTTTATGATAATTTGTTACAGCAGCAACAGGAAACTAATACAGCCCTGAGAACATGGGGGCCACTGACAGGAGGGGCCTGGGACCACCCACCTCGGGGCTGGGGTTCTAGCCTGGGTCCCTAAACAGCTGCGAGTCCTTGCTGGAAGAGATGGAGGCTCCCCAGGAGGCCTCAACAGTTCAAAAATCCCAGAGGAAATCATTCACTTCCTTCCTGGGTGGATGAAAACATTGTTTCCTTACTTGTGGCTGAATTGTACCCCCCTGGTGTGGCAACGCCGCTCTGCTGATCAGAAGTGCACACGGCAGCTTCCGTGTGGTCCTGGAAACAGAAAGTGCGCGAAGTCGGGCTTAGTTCCTGCAGTGAGACTGGTGATGCTATCGCAGTACAAGCACAGAATTGTTTGAAATGTGACTTTTTCTGTTTCCTCAACAATCTACATGCAGGATGAAATGAGAGCAGCATCCATCAGGGGGAAGCCAGATGACTTACTCACCTCGGTTCCTAACACCTCTGTTTTATGAGCTTGTTACACATCAGAATAGTCAATGACCAAGGCCCACTCCAACACACACAGATACCACTACACACATAAACCACACTCGTATCACACACACACACCACTACACACATAAACCACACTCGTATCACACACACCACTACACGCGTAAACCACACTCGTATCACACACAC
>NW_004444113.1:2621997-2623659 GCF_000243295.1 Trichechus manatus latirostris
ACCACATACATCCACGTACACATCACATATATACCACACACTCACACCATACACCCACACACCACACATACCATATACATACCACATACATCCACATCACACACATACCACACACTACACATACACCCACACACACCACACATACTATGTACATACCACATACATCACACACATACCACACACATACCACACACACAAGGCAGGGAGGCCCTTGTTCGCAGAGGTCAACGAACTTAGAGTATACACTTGACAAGAGGTTCAAGTACACATTTTTAAAACAGGAAGAGTAACAGTAACCAAATTAGAATACATATGCGGGGGAAAAAATTCAAACATATATGTTGAAAACAATAGATAATGTAAAGAATACATCTGAAAGGGGATTCATGTATATACTGGAAAAGAAAGAGTTAGAATAATGAGGGTTTCTAACTTTTAGAACACATAACATAAACTTCTTTTAACTATGTGGGCAGATTTCCCTCATGAATTACTAGGAAAAAAAAAACTGTTGAAGAATTGGGGTCTGAGAGGAACTCCGGATGTTTCTTCGAGGTGATTTGTTCGTGAATTTTGGCCCAGAGAAGGCACAATGTGGAAGGAAGCTCCCACCGAGCTGGGATGGGTTCAGGCAGTGCAGTCTGGATAACCTGGCTGCATCCTGGTTGCAAAGGAGGCTGCGGATTTGAGTTTTCTGGGAAGGGGTACACATAGGCTAAAAATTCCCCAGATACAGCAAGGCAAACAACTATCACCCCTATCTAATAGGTTTGTTCCAAGGATCAAGTGAGCGACATTTACAGCACTGGATAGGGTCTCAATAAATAGTCCCTCCTCTTACTGGCAGGGGAAGTGGTGGTTCAGTGGTAGGGTCCTCAAAAGACTACAAGTGGGTGGCTCTAGCAAACAGAAACGTATTTTCTCACAGTTAGGAGGCTAGACATCCGAATTCAGGGTGCTGGCTCTAGGGGAAGGCTTTCTCGCTCTGTCAGCTCTCTTTGAGCTTCTGCTCCTGGGTGATCTTCATGAGGCTTGGCATCTCTCTTCCCCATCTCTACTTTTCTCTCTTCCTTGTTTAATCTCTTTTATATCTCACAAGAGATTGACTCAAGACACATCCTGTCTCATTAACATAGCAAAGACAACCCATTCCCAAATGGGATTATAACCACAGGCACAGAGGTTAGGATTTACAATCCATAACACTTGCCTCCCACCTGGGATACCCAGGTTCGATTCCCAGTCAATGCACTTCATGCGCAGCCACCACCCATCTATCAGTGGAGGGTTGTGGGTTGCTACGATGCTGAACAGGTTTTCAGCAAAGCTTTGAGACCAAGACAGATTAGGAACAAAGGCCTGGCAATCTACTTCTGAAAAATCAGCCAATGAAAACCCTATGGATCTCAACAGTTGGATCCCACGTGTATGGGGGTCCCCAAAAGTCAGGGGCTGACTCAAAAGCAGCTAACAACAACTCTTACTTGTAGGAGATGAGCAAAATCGAAGGAAACCCTCAATAAGATGGATTGACACAATAGCCAAAACAATGGACTCAGACACAACAACAATCATGAAGACAGCGCAGGACCAGGCAACACTTCCTTCTCTTTACAATGGACTCAGACGCAGCGACAATCATGAAGACAGCGCAGGACCAGG
>NW_004444113.1:2623863-2630474 GCF_000243295.1 Trichechus manatus latirostris
GCAGGACCAGGCAACACTTCCTTCTCTTTACAGTGGACTCAGACGCAGCGACAATCATGAAGACAGCGCAGGACCAGGCAACACTTCCTTCTCTTTACAAAGGACTCAGACACAGCGACAATCATGAACAAAGCGCAGGACCAGGCAACGTCTCCTTCTGTTCATATATAAGGTTGCCATGAGTCCGAGCCAACTCAAGGGCAACCAACAACACCACCACTCTTAATGAAGGGTATGGGACTAACTCCAGGTTTGCCAAGGGTGGTTAGAGGGCCTTATCAGATGCCGGTCTGCCACCTCCTGCCTACCCTTCGCTGATTTACCACAGCCCGTCATGGACGGAATTATGTCCCCTAAAAAATGTGTGTATCAGTTTGGCTGGGCCACAATTCCGGTATTGTATGATTTTCCTATATGTTGTAAATCCTGCCTCTATGATGTTAATGAGGGAGGATGGGCAGCAGTTGTGTAAGTAAGGCAGGACTCAATCTACAAGACTGGATTGTGTCCTGAGGCAATGTCTTGAGATATAAAAGAGAGAAGTGAGCAGAGAGACAGGGGGACCTCATACCAACAAGAAAGCAGTGCCAGGAGCAGAGCGTGTCCTTTGGACCCGGGGTCCCTACGTGGAGAAGCTCCTAGTCCAGGGGAACATTGATGAGAAGGCCAACAGAGAAAGCCCTCCCCTGGAGCTGACGCCCTGAATTTGGACTTTCAGCCTACTCTACTGTGAAGAAATAAACTTCTCTTTGTTAAAGCTATCCACTTGCGGTACTTCTGTTGTAGCAGCACTAGATGACTAAGACGCCCCCACCTGGACTGCCTGTCCATAATGAACGATCCCTACTCCAGCCCAGCCCACCAGGCTCTTCCTGGGAACTTACAGAACCCCCGAGCCCAAGTTCAAACACAAAACAATGATAATATGATCTTAATCTTTCCAGAAAACAGGGATTCATTTGAGTTTCTCTGGATTACAGAACTAGAGAGGCTTCAGAACACAAACCCTGTCATGAGAAGCCGTGACGGGATCTCAACCCCTCCCCCAGTTCCCCACTGGCAGCCGCCAGAAGTCCTGGGCTCTGTCCCTGGGGTTAATGGGGCTTTTCATATTCTCCAAGGTCAGGGACGTTAAAGCATTCGCCCTACCTAAAATGCAGGAGTCTCCTGTCTCCTGAAAGGCCTGAAAGAACCTGTAAAATTTCCTCCTCTGCTTATTCTCTAACAACAACAACAAAAAAAAAAAAACAAACAGTCCAAATTTCAGGACATTATTCATCCCGTTTTAAGGAGGGAATCCCAGGCCTGTAAGAGCAGAACTACATCCCATAGGGTTTTCATGGCTGTGACCTTTTGGAAGCAGATCACCAGATCTTTCTTTCAAGGCAACTCTGGTGGGTTCAAACCACCAACCTTTTGGTTAGTGGCCCGGCGCACAACCATTTGCACCAAGTTGGAACCGGCTAGATGGGAAGTGGGGGTGGAGTTGGTGGTAGTGATTTTAAGGAGTGAAATGCCAAATGTCACTTTGTAATAGCTACTCTTGTGAGGGTCTCTGATAGCAGGGGGTAGAGGAGACGAGACTATGTACTTTGGGAATGCAGTTTATGGTGGCCCCACTGGGGAAGTGGGAACATAACCCCTGCAGGGAAATGCAGCGAGGGCAGCAGCCTGGGAAGGGCACAGTAAGAAAACAGGACCCAGTCACTGGAGGCCTTAGGTGAACGTGACCTTCGTTTATGTTTCAATCCTCCTGACCTTGTTCCTGGAATTTCTTGGAACAGAGGATATCAACTAACAAATTGAGACCCCATGTCATGGATTGAATTGTGTCCCCCAAAAATATCTGTCACTTGGCTATGATTCCCAGTATTGTATGATTGTCTACCATTTTGTCATCTGATGTGATTTCCCTGTGTGTTGTAAATCCTATCACTATGATGTAATAAGATGGATTAGCGGCAGTTATATTGATGAGGTCTACAAGATTAGTGTCTTAAGCCAATCTCTTTTGAGATATAGAGAGAGAAGCGAGCAGAGCGACAGGGGGACCTCATACCACCAGGAAAGCAGTGCCGGGAGCAGAGTGTGTCCTTTGGACCTGAAGTTCCTGCGCTGAGATGCTCCCAAACCAAGGGAAAATGGATGACATGGACCTTCCTCCAGAGCCAAGAAGAGAAAGCCTTCCCCTGGAGCTGAGACCCTGAATTTGGACTTGTAGCCTACTAGACTACGAGAAAATAAATATGCTTTGTTAAAGCCACCCACTTGTGGCATTTCTGTTATAGCAGCACTAGATAACTAAGACACCCCACTTCGTAAAATGGTCTCACTTTGGGTCCAGAGCTGTTGTTGCTGTGTTTGGATGTCTAGGGGACACTCAGGCACCTACACACACAAGGTGTCAGCGGCCCTGCCTTTGAAGGCTTCCATCACGGTGGGAGACAACAATGATATGAGATGGTGTTGAACAGTAGATGGTAACCAGGGAAACCGATAAAGTTCTCAGGAAGTGGAAACTTCGTTAGAATTTAGATGTGGGGAGGTTGTCAGAGATAAAGGAGGGGAGAGTGGAGGCGGGCATCCAGGTGGGGTGAACAGCATTGGTGGATGCAGAGAGGTGGGACACAGGTGACCTTGGGGAAGCACATCTTCAAAGACTCACTGACGCAATGGCCGGGTCTTGTTGGGGAGCCATGCAAAGTACGATTGAGCAGAAAGAGCCGGGCTTGATTATGGGGAACTGAAACCACAGGTTCAAAGTTTGGTGTAAAATGCAAGGAGCTTTGAAGCTTGACAGGACTGGCTAGGAGAATAACACAGTATTTGTATTAATAAGAGCCCTGGTGGCACAGTGGTTAAGAGCTCGGCTGCTAACCAAAAGGTCAGCAGTTTGAATCCACCTTGGAAACCTATGGGACACTTCTACTCTGTCCTATAGGGTCACTGTCTTAGTCATCTAGTGCTGCTATAACAGAAATACCCCAAGTGGACGGCTTTAACAAAGAGAAATTTATTTGCTCACAGTCTAGTAGGCTGCAAGTCTAAATTCAGGGCATCAGCTCCAGGGGAAGCCTTTCTCTTCTTGGCGCTGGAGGAAGGTCCATGTCATCAGTCTTCCCTTGGTCTGGGAGCTTCTCCAAACGACACACCCTGCTCCCGACACTGCTTTCTTGGTGGTATGAGGTTCCCAAGTCTCTCTGCTCGCTTCTCTCTTTTATATCTCAAAGGGATTGGCTTAAGACACTATCTAATCTTATAGACCTCATCAATATAACTGCCGCTAATCCATCTTACTACACCACAGTGACAGCATTTACAACACATAGAGAAATCACATCAGATGACAAAATGGTGGACTATCATACAATACTGGGAATCATGACCTAGCCAAGTTGACAGATATTTTGGGGGGATACAATTCAGTCCATGACAGTCATTTTGAGTCAGAATCGACTCAACAGCAATGGGTTTGGGTTTTTTTTGGTTTTGTATTAATTAACTGCCTGACACACCTCTATAATATATTTTACCTATAGTTTTTGACTGTGTAATCTTTGCCTCTATATATGGCAATCTTCTGTAACATTTGCTATAGAAAGACTAGAAAGTTAATTTTGTTTTTAGCATGACTTATTAAAATTTGTTTATCATTGATAGTTTGGAAAGGTTTCTTTTAACTTCACAATTTGTTATTGATAATGTAAATCTGGAAGAACTTCTACCAAGATATATACATATTATTGTTGGTGGTGGTTGCCGTCAAGTTGATTCTGATTCACGGCAACCCCATGTGTGCAGAGTAGAACTGCTCCATAGGGTTTTCAAGCCCGTGACCTTTTGGAAGCAGATCGACAGGCCTGTATTCCAAGGTGCCTCTGGGTGGGTTTGAACCTCCAATCCTTTGGCTAGTAGTCGAGCGCTTAACCGTTTGCCCCATATATACACATATATACACACACACACATATATTATACACATATCTATGTATCTTTATTATATCTATAGCTACAGCTATCTGTATATCTATATGGAGCCCTGGTGGTGCAGTGGTAAAGAGCTCGGCTGCTAAGCGAAAGGTGGCAGTTCAAATCCACCAGCCACTCCTTGGAAATCCCCTGGAGCAGTTCTACTCCATCCTATAGGGTGGCTATGAGCCGGAACTGACTCAATGGCAATGGGTTTGCTTTATATAGAGAGAGATGGAGGGAGGCCACTGAAAGGTATATGCCTTTGAAGTTACATGCAATAATGGAAGTACTGCATGATGACGTGTGGTTGTATAAATGTAAACAGAAAGAACAGTAAACAGTAGACATCCTTCACAATATCAATATCAATAGCACTGATTTCCCAAAGAGACCAGGGGTCTCAGCAGAAGTAAGAGTCAGCCATCGATTCCTTCAAGTCAGCTAGCCAGGAGGAACAGGGAAACGCAAATGGCAACCCCTGGGAATCGGCCTCTCCATGAAGAGCTGCTCTGGCGTCGGAAGACAGTTACCTGATCTGGGATACTGTGCCCTTGTGGTGACAGCCCACCAAAGTGGCACACTGGGCGTGCTCCTCTTAGTGCTCTGTCAAGGGCTTCTGTAAGGAAAACATGTTGTTGTTGCTAGCTGCCATGAAGTTGGCTTCCGAATCATGGTGACCCCATGCTCAAGGGAACGAAATGATGCCGGGTCCAGGTCTTTCTTCCTAGACCCTCTTAGTCCGAAAGTTCTGCTGGAATCTCTTCAGCAACACAGCAACGCCCAAGCCTCCACCGACAGACGGGTGGTGGCTGTGCATCAGGTTCATTGGCTGGGAATTACACCTAGGTCTCCCCCGCGAGAGGTGAGAATTATACCACTGAACCACCAATGGCCCCATAAAGAAAACGTAACCCTGTGTTTTAGCAGAGAAGAGTTCTGGAAGGAGATTGTCCATCTGGGGAGAAACAAGAACCCCTGGGTTTTGCCATCCACTTGGGGCCTTCTTGCTGCGATTCCTGCCACGACCATATGACCACAGTGTCAGTGCCCCTGAAAACACTATGTCAAGGAGAGCGTGCGGCAGCTAAGGCAGATGGATACACACCTACCCTTTTCTCTAATGCGATTTTTTTCTCCCTGATTATAAAAATAAAAGACGACCATTGGAGGAAAAAAGAGACAAGCATAAAGAAGGAAACTGTAACCATTCATAATCCTACAACCTAGACGTACGTTAGTATTTTGGCATATTTCCTCCAGTCATTTTCAATGCATCATTTTTGCAGGGTTTCAGATTTATAGCCTGCTTTTTTCACATAGCATATAAATACACCTCTATCTCTTGAAAAAGTCACTCCAAGTATAATTCAAATCCAATACCAACCTGTTGTTGTCAAGTAGATTCCCACTCATGGTGACCCAACGTGTCAGAGTAGATCTTGCTCCACAGGGTTTTCAATGGCTGATTTTTCAGGAGTAAATTGCCAGGTCTTTCTTCTGAGGGCCTCTGGGTGGACCCGAAATTCCAACCTTTCAGTTAGCAACCACGCACGTTGATCGTTTGCACCACCCATAAAGCGAAACCCACTGCCATAGAGTCAATTCCAATTCGTAGCGACACTATCGGACAGAGCAGATCTGCCCCATATGGTTTCCAAGGAGCAGCTGGTAGATTTGAACTGCCAACCTTCTGGTTAGCTGCCGTAGCTCTTAACCACTGTGCCACCAGGGCTCCACTGCACGTCTCAGGGACACCCGTAATTCAAATAACTGCTAGATATTTCATCACATATATTTACAACGGTGGCCAATGTCAAAACAATTCTACAAAAGGCCATTTTTAAAGATGCAAGAAGTCCAAAAGTAAAGCACAGGGTTCTGATACTATATTGCCAACTAGCCCACCGGGCTCCCATCTGGGCCTGTATGACCCCCATAGCCCTTCTCTTTCATTCTTGTTCTCCCTCACCCATCCCTCCATGCTGAGAAGGGTTTATGACCCATCTTAGAAGAAGAGAGCAGGCCCAAATTCATCTCCTAACAGGCATCAAACTGGAAGCAGCACAGGCTGGGGCTTGGGCCTCTCCCTGCCCCAGCTATTTCCTCATACGGCGAAGAGCCAGTACCAGGGCCAAACCCACAGATCATTACGAAATACACGAAGTTCCACTCTTTCCTTCTGCATACCTCTGTGCCCATCATCAGTCCCAGCCTCAGTCCCTTCTCAAGACCCGTTCTGTTATACCATTAAAACCTGTTTTGACAAAAGGTTTAAAAGACTAAAACGTACTTTCACACGCTATTAAGAAATCAAATTTTAAACTAAAAGGAGGAATCTCTAACTGCGTCATCTTGGGCATCAGAGAGCAGCCAGAGAGGCGATGGCGGCTGTAGGACCCTCAAGTCTGAGCGCGAGGCCCGCTCGGCCTTGGGTTTCGCGGGGTCTCTCCAAAGGCATCGCAGCCACCCCGAAGGTGGGCGTCTACAGGGGTCCCGGTCCCTGCCATCTCCCCGGGGCCCGTGTCCGCCCCTCCTCTGGGCCAGGCCGGGGAGGCCGGCCTCGGTGGGGTCTCGGCGCCCGGCCGCAGAGGCCTAGACCCGAGAGCTCCGGGGCCCCCGGGCCGCGGTTCCTGCCGGCCG
>NW_004444113.1:2630778-2636262 GCF_000243295.1 Trichechus manatus latirostris
GGCCCGGGCCGCGCCCTGAGCCGCCGCCGCGCAGAGCGTCCCGGGGCCATGCGGCTGCCGCCGCTCCTGCCGTTGCTGTTGCTGCTCGGCGGCCGCGCAGTGTCCCCGCACGGTAAGCCAGGAGGCGCCCCCGGGCCCACGGAGGCGTCGTTGCAGCGGGTGGAGGCGGACGGTGCTCGGAGCGGGTAGAGGCTATGGGGGTGTCCAGAGCGCGTGGGGCGGACAGCGGGGAATTCCAGGCAGCCTTCTCTGGCCAAGGAGCTGGCTGGCGGGCAGGGACAGCCGTCGCCCCCCCACCTCGCATCCTGGCCCCGGGACGTCCCTCCCAGGAAGGGGGCGCACACACTCCCCCTTCACGAAGGCCCATGCACTGCCGTGCCTCTCCCCACCCCCTCCCGCGACCCGAAACGGGTGCGGCCAGAATCTCCCAAAGTCTTAAAATGAAGGAAGGAAAAACTGAAGCAAGAGCTCGGAGAGGGGCACAGATTTCTCACCCACGCTTGACTGAGCTTAGCCCCTGCCTGGGGCGCCCTCCCCCGTGGCCTGACAGCCCGTTTGCTTGTGCGGTTGGAGGGTCGGGCATGGAGCAGGACTCACGTCTTACTGTGGCTGCGGTGTGTTTGGTTTGGGTATGAAATCTGGATGGTCAGTTCTCTGGGATCAGACAGATGTGGGGGGCACTGAGGGCAGCACCCAGAAACGTCTGGATCCTCCCAGTTGTGGGGAGAGTGACAGCTGAGCCAGGCTGTTAATTTCAGCTCTGAATCCATTGTTCACCTGGCTGGACCTTGGTTCCCACCTCTGACACTAACTGATCATACCTATGAGCCAAACATAAAAACTGAAGGAAAAAAAAAATGAGGGGGGACCCTCCATACCAAAGATCAGGGTAGAACATTCTGCGTATGTATATGTATTTGTGTTTTGCTTTGTTCTGTCCCATAGAGACACTGATATCATAGGTTGGATAACAGTCTCTAAAATTTAGAAGTTTCCGGCTGTTTGAAGTCATAAGGTGTCTGCTGTTTGTTTCTTCTGATAGCATCCACTGCAAAGGCCCTTAGGTTTCCAGGAGTTAATATAAAAAGTTCCATGATATAGGGAGCTTTGTATATGGGTATCTCTGCTCCTAGTTAAATGGTTAATTATTTTTCTGTAAGAGTCAGACAAATGTGTTTGAATGCAGACTCTGCCCGTCCCAGCTTCAAGTCTTGAGCAACCTATGTCTGCTCCCTCTCTGAGACTTCAGACAAAAGACTGGTAATTGCCCAAGCTGAGTGACGGGCAAGTGTTGATACTTTATGCCAGTGCTACTCAATGAGTGGTGCGTGAACGCTCACTCATCTGTGATAAATCCAGAAATGGAGAAAAATATTTTAAAACTTTGCAGTTTGACATTGTGGCAACATCCAAGAGCATTATCCTCTCTCTCTTTTTTTTTTTAAGTGATTAACTTCTGTTATATTCTACAAAAGTTTTGGTCTTTGTGATGCACTGAAAATAAACTGGTCCTTCACTGTAGATTGTTTGAAAAGTAGTACCTCTCTATACTCATCTCTATTGTGGTGACTTTTTGAAAATTTTCACAATAAACAGTTAAAAGAAAACTAACTAGAATATTTCCAAGAGAAACTCTCTTTTTTAGTCAAAACACAGAGTGGAAATATTAACAGTGACTATTCAGTAAACAAAAACCAAAAACCAAACTCATTGTCATCAAGTTGATTCTGACTCACAGTGACCCGGTCGGACAGAGTAGAACTGCCCCATAGGGTTTCCAAGGCTGTAATCTTTACAGAAGCAGACTGCCACATCTTTTCTCCCATGGAGTTAACTGGTGGGTTCGAATCACAGACCCTTCAGTTAGTGGCCGAGTGCTTAACTACTGCACCACCAGGGTTTCTTACATAGTCAATAAGTGGTGGAAATTTTTCTGCAGTTTTCCATAACCTGTAAGTGTCCTTCAATAATCATGAAATTGCTTTAATGGTTAGAGAAAAAAATTAGAGTATGGGAAACAAAATTTTAAAAGGAGGACTTATAACACCTAACCCTAGAGATTTTGTAAGGATAACCTATGTAAAACATTGGAACCTAACACAATCTGCTGCAATGTTTTTTAAATGGTAACCATGGCTTTAGCTAGAAAATGTAATCAGCAGCACTAAAAGTGCAGTAAGTATACTCACTCTTTAATAACTTAATTACGTGAGCGTTAAGGCTTTCTATTTGTAATCATTTTAGCTTCTTAATTTTCCAGTGGATTGACTATCTCTGTGTGCCACAGAATTTTATTAACATTATTTGCTGACATGAACATCCAAAGATTCTAATGTGCTTAGAGACCACTGAGAAAAACAGTAATTCACAAACAACATAAAAATCATTGCAAATGAATGTACATTGGCTAAACTCCTGTTTGTCCGTAATCTCAACAGTTGAAACTATCAAGTAGCTAGGATGTTTTTGGCAAACTCTATAAATGATAATAGTAGCTACCTTTTTTGGGCTACTATTTTAGGTCAGATAAGGTGATAAGGGCTTTATATACATTCTCTCTCTTAATTTTCTCATTATTTTGAAGGAAGCAGTATCCCCATTTTACTCCTCAGGAAACAAACCATCCTTTAAATCGGAAAAGACAAACGATTTAGATAAATAAGCTGATATCCAGTATTTACTGAAGAGATCACCTTCCTGGTCATGACTGAGGATTCGGAGAATGTATTTTTACTTCTCCCCACCTGCAAGGTGTCAGAGGTGGGATCATTGATGTTCATCACGATGCCCCCACTCATGGAAAAGTCTTGAAGGGTCTTTGGTTGTCAAAGATTAAATGATTAATTGTAATGTTAATTGTATTTTATTATCTGTGTGTGATATATGTTAACCCAACTATGCTATTAAGACCCAGGATATCCTACTCTTAAACGTGTATAAAGTCCCAAACATCTGGATCCAAGGTGGCTCAGGGGTGGTGCGTTGGGGTAGGAAGGTGGCACAGAAGGAGCCGTGGTTGTGAGGTGCAGAGGGCACGTTTCGTACAGATTACACATAGGTTATCTCTTATACCGTTAGTAGTTTATTGATTATTTCCCCAAAGACAAAGAAAAGGAGGTGGAGTGAGGCTTTGTATACCCTACTAAGAATTGTGAGTTTTTACCTTGTAGGACCTGGGGTGTCGTTGAAACCCCGAGTGTCCACCTATAGGGACTGTATTAGTTTCCTATTGCTACTGTAACATATGATCACAAATCTAGTGGCTTAAAACAATACAAGTGTGTTATCTTACAGTTCTGTAGCTCACAAGTCTGTTATGGGTCTCACTGGGCTAAAATCAAGGTGTTGGCAGAGGCCACTGAAGGGGATTCATTACATTGTTTTAAGCCACTACTGCAAATGGTTAACGCACTCAGCTGCTAACCAAATAGTTGGCAGTTCGAGTCCACACAGAGGTGCCTTGGAAGAAAGACCTAGTGAGCCACTTGCAAAAATATCAGTCATTGGAAATCCTACCAAACACAGCTCTACTCTGACACACGGAAGTTGCCATGAATCAGAGTCAACTCAACAGCAGTTTTTGTTTTTTGTTTAATTCTCACTAATTTTTTTACAGCAGCAATAGAAACTACAGGCATAGGAGGAGCTCTCTGAGATTCCTGGGCAGGTGCCCAGCCCTAGCCACCCCCTCCCCCAGCACTGCACTCCCCTCCCTAGAAGCAAGCCTTCAGTTCTCAGCTCACTTTTCGGGTCCGCTGCTTCACGCATCTGTCCGCCTGTGGCCCAGGCTCCAGAGAGGCCTGGTGTGAATCAGATTGGCTGGTTGAATAAAGACCCCGAGTGGAGGTCAGCCAGAGCCCCTAGATGTAGAGATGACAGGCAGTCTGTGAGTAAACAGGTCCCCAAACTCCAGGTTAGATTTCTTGCAGAAGGGCTGTGTGCCCGGCTGCAGGCCACTCTGGGCCCATTCTTCAAGGTGGGATGCATTTACTGAAAACGTATGGTTTGAATTTCCTGCTTAACATCAGGGGCAGATTATCTAATAGGCAGGGTAAGCACAGTGCTTACCAGATCTTCTGTAGTGAACAATTTCACTTTTTTTCACCACATCAAAGATTCTGCTTCTAGGTGTGGCTTGCATTTGTCTCCCAACCCCATAGCACCTTCCTACAGAATCAAAGCCTCTTTTCAAATTTACAGTCCCTGACAGGGGCAGATTACCCAGTGAGCAAGGGAAGCACGGGCTGACTTGTGCTCATTCCCTAATCTGTAGTGAACAATTTCACGTGTTTTTCACCACATTGTATTTATTCCCTCCTCTGATGTGAGACTGTTCAGCTCGTGCTTGTTTATTGGGTAGTCGCCCTGCCTGCTGTGAAGTCCAGAACAGCATGTTTTTCAAACCTTTTTGTCCCACCTTCTGCCTGTTTCTCATTAATCTTTCAATCTCGGAGGAAGTGTCTTCTTTCGGAGAGAAGGCCGTGTGACCTCAGTGCATAGCCTGGCCCTGAACATCTGTTGGGGGGCAGGGCGCTTGAAGCTGTTTCCTCCAGGACACCCAAAGGAAGGGGACTCTGATAGCGGTGGTTGTTGCACCAAAACCAAAACCTACTGCTGTCGAGTCGATTCCGACTCACAGCGACCCTGCAGGACAGAGCAGAACTGCAGGTGTAGGGTTTCCCAGGTTGTGATCTTTACGGAAGCAGACCGCCACATCTTTCTCCTGCGTTCCAGAGGGAGTGTTATTTCACCGTTTCAGGTTCTCAAACTCACTGTTCATAAACCGGCAAGCTTGTTGAAAAGTCATCTCTCCTGGGCTGGAGGGGACCTGGGAATCTGCATTTTAACATGTACCTCAGTGATTGCAATGCTGAGGGTCCGCGAGAAACACCTCTGACAAAGCCCAGAAGACCCGTTCGACCCAGCATCTTTAGGCTTTGGAACAAACCATCCCTCCCCCTCCCCCCCATATAAGAAGCAGGGCTCAAGGAATGAAATCTCACCTGGCACCCGGGTGTCTAATCACCCCTCTCAGGTGGTCAGGTGGGGAAATCTACCTACCCTCCTGCAGTGAGACACAGCCTGTAAAACTGGCTGGGTGAGGAACTTCCGGGTTCCCCACCTGCGGTGCAAGATGGGGCACGCGTACAGGAGTCTCCATCCCTACCCAGACAGCTTTTGAGCTGTCCATGGAACTGTTCCCGTCGTTTGCTCTCTGTTGTCTGTGAGTAACTGAACTGCTTACAGTTGCCAACGCTTCGTGAGTGCCTCGTGCGAGTGGCTGGTCAGACTAGATGGACACAACACCCATAGCGTGCTTGATGCCGCTGGGCAGAATCCCCATCCTAGCCACCTTGGGGCTACTGGGAATCTGGAGACAGCCTTTAAGACAACCTGTATGTGCAACACGGTGTTTTGTCGAGGTTCACCAAACACTTCCTTAGTACTATGTCTGGGGCTAATGTGCATTATGGACTTGCCAAT
>NW_004444113.1:2640672-2642530 GCF_000243295.1 Trichechus manatus latirostris
ATGTTGGGAACATTTCGTTAAATAACTTTGAGGCTTGTGAGATGTAAAATGTTCACCCGTTTCTCTGCAGTAAGCGTTACTATCATTATAAATGAAGCTGCCCCTGTTTTGTTACACTCGTGGTTACAAAGCCAAAATTAGAGCACTTTGCGGCAGAATTTGACATTTAGATCAGGGGTTGGAAACAGTGGCCTGTGGGCTGCTTGGCCAACAACAGTGTCTAAAATTTTTTTTCCAATTAGTTGCCAACATTAAAAAATCTGGAGATTTCACACTAAAAAAAAAAAAACTCGATTCCTGGTTTTCCTTGAAGATGCAGGCAATGGGCGGCCCTGGGCAGTGACAGTGCCCGCAGGTGGCACCCACTCACGGAACCCGCATAGGCCAGTCTGTTCAACAATCAAAACCACACATCTGCCAAGTTTTCTACAACTACCCATCATCTTTCCACTCACCCACAATGAAAAGTTCCAATCCTTTTGCCTCTTTTTGAGGAAATTAAAAAAAAAATTTTTTTTCTGATTTTAATAGTGGTGCTCGTTCTTTTTGGAATATCTAGAAAAAGTAGAAAGAGTCACATTAAAATAACCTGTTGTTCTACGTTCTGAGATTCATCACTGTTCTCATTTCAGTATATTTCTCTCTGGACTCTCTTCTAAATGCATTCACTTGTTTGAAAATATGTTTGTGTAAAAATGAATCAATGCTGGGACTAGACTTTTGGCTTCTGCTTCCTCCCTTTTTTTTTTTTCCCTTTTAGCCAAACATAGGTATGAGCATTTTTCACATAATCATTTCTTTGCAAACATTTTTGCTACATACTCAATTGTGTGATATAGCCAGGGCTTCGGTTCAATCCCTGCTGACAATTTGCATTTCCACCCCCAGATATACTGAATCAGAGTCTACATTTTAAGAAGATCCCCAGGTGACTCTTATGTATACGTATATAAGAATATAGTGATTCAATGTATCTGTGGGCAAAATGCAAATTCTCAGCAGGGGGTCCAACTGAAACTAGGCGGTTGGAATCCGTGGATATGGCACATGTGATGTATTTCACTTTCCCCACTGACAGAGGTTTACGTAGCTAACTGGGGGTTTTGTTGTTTTTGACTGCTGTGAGTACTGTTCTGTCGGTCGTCCTTTTGCATAAGCAATCTCGGGTTGTTTTCTTATATTTCCAGAAGAGAAATTCCTGGGTCAAAGGGGATGGACGTACTGAACCTTTTTGTACGTGGTCTCACGGAGGCTGTACAATGGAATCTTTAGTTGTTCGGGTGGCCAAGTCCCTCGGGACTGTGAGCAAGGGACGCGTCAGAGGGGAGTCAGTGAGGACGCTATGCGTGAGGAAGAACAGTGGCCCATGGGGGGTGACAGCAGCCTCGTGGTCCTTAGCCTGACCTGAGGGCACAGGCAGCTCAGACCTGGTTAAGCTCAGATGAGGCATCAGGGTATCCTCAGCCCTCCAACATTCAGGCGATACTTAACCGCAAGGGCCAGCTTAGCCCTGGCAGCATCAGATTTAGGTTGGAAATAAAACACAAACCCTGCCTTTACATGGAGCCCTGGGTGGCACCATTAAGTGTTCGACTACGAACCGAAAGGTCAGTGGTTCCAATCCACCCACAGGCTCCTCAGAAGAGAGGCTTGGCGAGCTACTTCTGACAGGTGATAGCCTGTGAAAACCCTGTGGAGCACAGTTCTGCCCTGAAACACATGGGGTTGCCTCCAGAGTCCACACAGTTGACAGCTATGCAGTGCTCCCTCTCATGACGAGGGTTCTTTATGAATTAGATAATTCTGGGGTGAGGCTGGGGGAGTAGCCGTAATGGGTAGGTGCAAGGAGGAGCCTGGA
>NW_004444113.1:2643371-2644625 GCF_000243295.1 Trichechus manatus latirostris
TCTTCTACAGAAACCCTGGCCCGCATCTTGAAGTGGCTTTCATTGTGTCATTCGGCACTTTAACAGTCTCTAGTCAGAGTGAGGGGTACACTTAGAAGCACTTGGGCATGTGAAAGCCGGTGGCAGGGGGACAGGGAGGGACCCCCTGACCTTGCTCTCTAGGCCAGAAGTTGCTGTCTGTCCTGAGAGGGGAAGCTGCCCACTGCTCCCCACTGAGGGTCCTAGCAGCCACCTGCCAGCTTTTCTCAGGTCTGTTGCCTAAGACAAGGACATGGTCAGAGCTGGGGCTGGAGTCCCAGGTGATGTGGCGTTGGAGGTCTCGGGAACGTATGTTCACTTGGGGGGCTCTGTCTTTGGCAGGGTTTTTGTAGGGGTGAGGGAAAACCCTCTAAACAGGTGGCTTGGGGTGAACATAACTCCACACTAGGAGCAAGCACAAGTGGAGTTTGTATCTTTAACACGGGATCATTGCTAAGACACGAGCTGCACAGATTTTGGAGATTAAGATCAGCTGGGGGGCGGAGTGGGCGAAAACATTTGCAGGTCATATCTGATCAGGGACTTGTATCCAGAATACATAAGGAACTTCTACAACTTGGGATGATTAAGGTTGTCAACTTGGCTGAGCCATGACTCTCAGTGGTTTGGCAGTTATGAAATGATGTCATTTGGCAGTTATTATAATGATGTAGTCATCCTCCATAATGTAATCTGATGTGATCAGCCAATCAGTTGTAAGAGGAGTTTCCTTGAGGTTGTGGCCTGTAGCCTATATACGTATCCATATGGATGTTCTGGCAAAGCTCGCTTGATTGCTCTGGATCCTGTATCTACCTCGTCACCGTCTGACCTCTGTTCTTGGGACTTGAGCCAGCAGCCTGCTGCCTAACCTGCCGATCTTGGGTTCATCAGCCTCCACGGCCTGTGACCCAGTGAGCTGCTGTCTGGCCTGCAGATCTTGGGTTCGTCAGACCCTGCAGCTGCGTGAGTTAGGAGAGGTCTCCAGCCTGACACCTGATCCACGGACTTGTAATGGACTTGCCAGCCTCTGCAACTGTGTGAGTCATTTCCTTGAGATAAGTCTCTCTAAATATACACTTATATGTGTGTGTGTGTATATATATACGCGTCAGTGGTTTTGCTGCTTTAGAGAACCCAGCCTAAGACACAACTCAACAATAAAAAACAACCCAGTTAAAAAATGGGCAAAGGACTTGAATAGACATTTCTCCAAAGAAGATACACGAACAGCCA
>NW_004444113.1:2646159-2655839 GCF_000243295.1 Trichechus manatus latirostris
GTAGGGTTGTCCAGGCTGTGAGCTTTGAGAAGCAGATGGCCAGGCCTGTCTTCCGAGGAGCCTCTGGGTGGGTTTGAACCACCACCCTTTGGGCTGGTAGTTGAGCGGTTAACTCTTTGCGCCACCCCGGGACTCCAGTACGTTGTATGGTGTGTGAATTCTCTCTCAATAAAGCTGTTAAGACAATGAGCTCTGGGCCAACTGTTATCCATGAGAGGAGAGAGAATTCTGTGGATTGAAATCCTTTTTCCTTTCCAGCACTGCTAGCGAGTGGGACGACGTGTCAGGGGTGAACTGCAGGAAGACCACGGAGACACGGTGCGACTTCACGGCAGCCGGCCTCCTGCAGGGTTTTCCACGGCATTTCAACGTCTCTTTGCGTGTGCAGGCTGAGCTGGGAGACCGCGTCTCTGCCTGGGCGACGGTGCCTTGGTTTCAGCATTACCGGAATGGTGAGACACCTTGGGTATTAAACTTCTTCACCGTGTCCAGGTTTCTTCCCTGACCTCTTGCAGTGAGCACTGTTGATTCCAAGCACCTCAGTCTCGCTCTTAACCCAGAATGACCAGCAAAAGGCGGGGGTGGTGGGGAAACCCTAGGACCTGCCGTGGAGTTTGATGCCAGAGGAGAGAGGTTTGCTAGACCAGCGGTCGGCACCCTGTTGCTGCAGGCCAAATCCAGCCCACTCCCTGCTTTTGTAAGAAAGGTTTTATTAGAACACAGCTACGGCCACTTGTTTACATATTGTCTAAGGTTACTTTCCTGCTACCACAGCCGAGTTGAGCAGGTGGGGCAGAAACCACCTGCCCTGAATTTACTGTCTGGCCGTTTATACTGGGAAGTGTTTGCTCACCTCTGTGCCAGACGGGACGCACACTGGTGTCACTGGTCACAGCCATCAGTGTAGGCACGTCTTTTATCCAGGCCTCTTTACAAGAGCTGGTCTTTCGGCCCCGACCTTCCAGCAGTTCAGTGATTAGTCCTGGCTGGTGCCCGTGGAAACAGAGAAGCATAAGAGAAGACACGATCGTGCAGAGGCCTGCAGCAGGTGGCCGGCCCTGCCAGTCGGCACGCTTTCCTGCACTCTGCTCACTTAGCTGCCCAAAGGGAAGCTGGAGAACATGTGAGCCAGCATCCGTGAGTGAGGTTAACGAGAGCTTTTTGTCACTAGCAGCCAGTCCACTCACAGCTTGGCTGGCAGTGGACCCGGCCCGGTCCCATCTCTGCCACTGGACATTGTCTAGACTTAGCTCCTCCTCCAGACAAATCAGATCAGGGGACAGAGGTGCAAACTCTGTAGGGACGCGTCATTTCTGCACAGAGACAAGCCTGGCCAAACCATATGCCTCACTCTAGCCAACCTGGGAGAGGCCAAGAGGGAGAGCGGACAGTGTCAGCGCAATCCACCCCACTGCTGTGAGCAATACTGCTCACAGGTCACTAATGGCCATCTGTGCGTGCAGAATGTCCAGCAACAGGGCTCTTAGAACTTGTAGGACCCAGCCTGTACTTCGAGTTCCTTGGGTTAATTACTCAGTGTAAAAGCTTACTTGAGAAATACTGTAACCTTTCACTTACAGCACAGAATGAGTCACAGTCCTTGGCTGTCCTATGAATTATAGGAAAACCCTTCACAAACAGACTTGACCAGCTGGCCAGCTGGCTACGGAGTCAGTTCTAAGGCACATTACACCTGCGTGTGTCAGAGCACAACTGTGCTCCACGGGGTGTTCGAAGCTGGTTTTTCAGGCCTTTCAGATCACCGAGCCTTTCTTCCTATTTCTCAGTTCTTAGGTTCAAACACCGTATAGCATTAAGCTAGACACAGAGGCAAATGCATTTACAGGTTTGTAAATACTGTTTTTGCTCCTTTATGATGAAGTTTGATGTATCTGTTGTAGGTAGGAGCTAACAAAATCTTTTCCCCTCTGTGTGAGAATTTGGCCTTTGGTGAACTTTCCAGCTGTGTTTCTCTGGGAATTGGACTAAGATGTCCTGCCAGCCATGTTACTAGGCAGCCCTGTTTACAGTGAAAACCACCTCTGCTGGCTACACTGCACCCGAGCTGGAGAACCTTAAACACCTGGTGGGCAGCTGCATCTGCTGGCTTTGCTGAGTGCTGCAGTGGTTCTTGTAACTGGGCATGTCGCTTGGGAGGACCCTGAGAATTCTTTCTGTGAAGTTGTTACACGAGTCCCTGGCTCCTAATCCAGGGAGCCACGTCTGGACCCCAAACCAGAATGGCGTCTGGTATCTCCTTAGAGTCTAATCCCTGAGTCCTCTGAGTCCTCCTTTCTAAGACCTGCTTCTCTGCTCAGTGGAGGAGACTTCTCTGCCTCGGCCAGATCAGTCTGAAGCTCCGACATCACCCATTCTGCTTTGGGGTCCAGATGTGGCTGTGTGTTGCTCACGTGGCCTCTGTCACACTCTGGAGTTTGGGGAGGTTCCATGGGTCTGTTTAGGCTACAAGGAGCCCACCACTGTGATCTGCCGAGTGTGAATCTCAGCTCCTGGAACCTGGGCTTCTCCTGGGGGCCAGAGAGTCTCACTCCAGCTACCATGTGCCCTGCTGTGAGGACCCCTCCTTCCAAGAGAAAGAGGCCCTGGGGCTGCACTGCAGCTGTCCCGGCTCCTCCAGGTAAACCTGGTGCCCTGGGGCTGCACTGCAGCTGTCCCGGCTCTTCCAGGTAAACCTGGTGCCCAGAGCAGCATTGAGTAATCTTGGGCATCTGAAAACTTCGTTGAACCTCAAAAGAAGTCACCCTGGTGGGCAATGCATATATATATTGCATATATTTATTTATTTACACATAAATGAATGAATAAATAAAAAATATATATGTATGAAGCCCTGGTGGCATAGTGGTTAAGAGCTTGGCTGCTAACCAAGAGGCGGACAGTTCAAAATCCACCAGCTGCTCCTTGGAGAGCCTATGGGGCAGTTCTACTCTGTCCTGTAGGGTTGCTGTGAGTCGGAATTGACTCAACAGCAACAGTTTCTTTTTAATTTTATGTATAGATATAGATGTAGATATATGGATTTTCTCTATTCTGTTTTTCTATTTCAGTTACCATTGGGCCCCCAGAAAACATGGAGGTGGCTCCAGGAGAAGGCTCGCTTATCATCAGGTTCTCTGCCCCCTTTGACATTGACACTTCCATGGTCACGTTTGAGTATTACGTCTATTACTGGGAAGAGGCTGGCACCCGAAAGGCAAGAGCATTTTTCTTCTTTTTTGATTTTCTTTCTTTAGAGTTTTTGATTTCATAGAAGAAAGTAAACTTGCAAACGGGCAAGGAGAACAGGGTCTCCTAACATCTCCTTAGACTCTGAGACCTGAGCCCTTTGAGTCCTCCTTTTTAAGACCTGCTTCTCTGCTCCATGGAGGAGACTTCCCTTCCTCGGCCAGATCAGTCTGAAGGTCTAACAGTACCCCTTCTGGTTTGGGGTCCAGATGTGGCCGATGTGTTGCTCACGTGGCCTCTGTCATGCTCTGGAGTTTGGGGAGGTTTCATTGGGCCTGTTTTTGCAACAAGGAGCCCACCACTGATCTGCAGCATTAACCATGTGTTTCTCTGGTTTGAACTGTTTGCAAAGAGGGCACATGTGAATAGGTGAACAATCAATCCTTAAGGAGAAAGAACATTCTAGGGAAAAGTGATAGCCAGTAAGCGAATGCCTGGCACATCTGGAGAACTTCAAGGGCTTTGATCCATCAGAAATGCAGGCCGTATCAGGGGGTGGCAGGACAGAAGGTTAACAGAGGTACGTGGGATCAAAAGGGCCTGCTCAGCCTTGGGCAACGCAGGAGAAAGATGACGGCCTTTCGTCATCTCAAGGGCCTGACTACCCAAGCTGCACAAAGCTTAATGAGGTTTTATCATCCATGTAAACGTCATGATTTCCTGAACTCAACATTATTATAAATTTTAATAGTAGTAAGAGCTTATGTTTATCAAGAGCTTCCTTCGTGTCTGGCCCTGGGCCAGGCATTTTAGATACATTGTCTCATTTAATCTTTATCCCAACCTGTTTCACAAAGAGGGAAACCAGGTGGTTGAGGAACTTGCCCAGAGTCAGCTAGCACAAGGCAGGGCAGAGACATCCAGTCTCAGGATCCATGCTCTTAATCACCACATTTTTCTGCCACGTGGTTTATATTTGCACTTTCTCTTGGTTTCTTTATGGTGAGTCTAGAAATACTGGAGGAGACAAAACTCACTGAAGCATATAGGGACTAAGGAAACACTCGCCTCCCCAAATCAGCAGAGCGAGATCTGGGTGAACTGGAGCAAAAGGGGCCTGGTGGAAAGCAGACGGGAGAGCTGACTGCCTGTCACATGTGCATCTTGGACTACACTTAGAGAGCAGATATGGTGCTGGAGTTGTGGAGGCAGGCTGGGAGCTCTGGCCTTGTGAGTCTATACCATCTGGTTGGTTTCTTGACCACAGTGCACCATATTACAGTGCTCCATCCCAGGGGCCTGCCCACACTTCTGTTTTCTTATGATGCAGTCTGTCCGTGCCATTGGCATCCTAGAGCGGGGCAGGGCTGCCCAGTGCTGGAGGCTTGGCCTCTAAGACATCGAAGCCAGCCCCGTTTATCCGTGTGTTCTAATGAAAAGTACATGGACCATGCTTCTGCTACCTGGAATTTGCTTAGCTCCCTGTCACCTAACCCCCCAGGCCATAGTTTCCTCCTGTGTAAAACGTAACAGTTGAGTTGTAAGTTGGAACCTGTGGGGAGGAGCAGGAGTGTGTGCCTCAGACCCCTTTCCCCCTTTCATCTGGAGTATCTGCTCCTGAGTTTCCATGAACAAAAGGTGCTAGGGCTAAAATGACTTGGAAAGCCACCAACATGATTTCCATTTCAACTGTGAGTCCCCAAAACCATCCCAGGTTCAGTGAGTTTTTTAGAAGGACTTGCAGAGTCTAGCGTGTAGTTATACTCATGACGGTGATGTAGTAAGCAAAAGGATACAAACGAAAGCCAGAAAAGGGGAAAGGCACACAGGGCAAAGTTGGAAGGAAGCCAGGAGGAAGCTTCCAAGAGTCCTCTCCCAGGGGAGTTACACAAACCAAAAAAAAAAAACAAACCCTTTGCTGTTGAGTCAATTCCAACTTATGGCGACCCTACAGGACAGAGTAGAACTTCCTCATAGGGTTTCCAAGGAGCAGCTGGTGGATTCGAACTGCTGACCTTGTGGTTCACAGCCAAGCTCTTAACCACTGTGCCACCAGGGCTCCAGAGTCACAAAAGACATAGTCCATCCGAGAAGAAGCTGTGAGAGCATGTGTGAAACATCTACCAGGGAAGTTCATGGGGGCTGAGCACCCTGCGTTTTTCTTGGAAGTCCCTCCCTCTGCCCAGCATGTTCCAAACTTCCAGACCCCCAGAAGGGAAGCAGGTGTTCAGCATAAACCACACTGTCTGCACAAACAGTTTAGGTGCAGTGAACCACCCTTATCAGCTAGGGAATGGTGGGAACACTCCCCAAATCCCAGCTCCCAGACAGCAGCCAGGGGAGTCCAGGACCAGCCTTGTGAGTAGGCCTTTCTAAGGAAAGCTGTCTCAGCCTGCTGTGTGAACTCTTCTGTACGGTTGAAAATTTCCTGAATTTCAGAAGTGCCAACTGGCTGCTGAAATTATGCCACAGGGAACAGTTTCCTTAGAATTGCTTTATGCAGCATCACGAGCAAAAAAAAAAAGATTAATTTTCTGCCCTGGCAGTCCATCACCACTAAACAGAAGAAAATAAAATAGAAAATCATTTGTTACCCTACTCTTCATAGATAATACAACTATATTTATATCTTAAAAAATAAGATCATGCTGTATATACTATTGAATAACCTGCTTTTTTTTTTCCATTCAGTAGTATAGCAGCTTCATCTTTCCATGTTACTGAGTATATGTTATACCACCAGTTCAAATGACTCCAGCATATTGTTGTATCTCAAAAGGAAAAAAGTCCTTTACAAGAAATCTTATATTGTCATAATATGCTGTATCTGTTTCCCGCTTCCCTATGGGACAGTGACAACAATGTCAAGGACGAGGGTGTCACAAGCGTGGGGGTAGCAAGGCCCGAGGGAGGGCAGCAGCAGGAAGAGCAGAGGCCTTGGGGTCCAACTCTTTCCTGACAACATAAATCACTTTGACCAAAACTATAGGAGGCAACAACAAAAAAATAAAATTGTATTAAAAAAAAAAAACTATAGGAACAATTAGCCCATTTCAGTTAAAACCAGAAGCAGGTTGGGAATTAAATGAAAAATATTTCCTAGAATATGCTGCAATCCAGGGACTCCTGAAGAACTGCATCTCCTATTCTTTAGTTGACTGTGTTACCTGAGACATTGGAAAAGCTGGAAGTAGCATGAACATGTCTGTTCTGGCGATCGACATGTGTGGTTGTTGGTGTCTTTTAAATAGGTTAAAGGCCCTGTCAAGAGCAATTTCATTTCGTTGGATGACTTAAAACCCTTACGTGTATACTGTTTACAAGTCCAGGCGGAACTGGTTTGGTCAACACAAGGCATCTCTCTGCCTGGGAACTTAAGCAACACATCTTGCCACAAGACAACACTGGACGGTAAAACATACCTTCGTGCCCTTTCTAAGCCAAGACGGCGAGATCGGGGAATGCGTATCAAGGGAGGCAGGGTGAGAGACGCAGAGAACGGGCTAAGAGGAGAGCAGGTACCTGTAGGAATAATGCGCTTGTGTGAGCTCTACAGCAGCAAAAGCGGCCCAACGGCTAAGACTGCTGTTACAGGATTGCCTTGATTCACTGTTAATTCAACCACGTGGGGTGAGGGTATCTGTCCATTCTACTGAGACTCGAATACTGTTGAAGCTAGTGGTGGGTGAAAAGTGAACCGCTGATTGTATCGTGTGTGGGGACAGTCATCTTTTTCACCTTCGTGTCATCTTTTTTAGCTGCTACTAAACTCGAACAAGCCATCCTGACGTTTGTGGGAGCCTCTCTGTCAGTGGTATTGCTGGTGGGAGCCTGTTTCTTCATGATCCTGAGATACAGAGGCCTGATTAAATACTGGTTTCATTCTCCGCCCAAGATCCCATTACAAATAGGAGAGGTAGGTGTGCACACACCCAGACGGGCGACATGTGGGTGCATCACTGCTAAGATCACACCAACAAGTGCAGCAGTGAACAGAGCTGTGGACACAGAGATTAGAGTTAAAAACAGCACAGTGGCTTTGTCTCCTAGCGCTGCCATAATGAAACACCGCAAAGCGGGCAGCTTGAAAGAACAGGAATTTATTGTCTCACAGTTCCAGAGGCTGGGAGTCCAGACCAGGGTGTCGGCCGTGTCGATTCCTCCTGAGTGCTGTGAGAGAGGAAATGTTCACACCTCTGCTCAGCTTCCGGTGGCTCTGACCGTCCTTGGCGTTACTTTGCTGCTTGTAGATGTGGCTCCCGTGACCTCTTCCTCCTTTATATTTGACCCCATCTCCATGTCTGTTCTCCCCTTTTATAAGACGCCACTCAGAAGGGGTTTAGGATTAGGACCCACCCTGCTCTGGTACAGAGCCTGGTGGCGCAGTGTTTAAGAGCTCAGGCTGCTAACCAAAAAGTCAGCAGTTCGAATCCACCAGCCACTTCTTGGAAACCCTGTGAGGAAGTTCTCTTCTGTCCTGTAGGATCACGGTAAGTCGGAATCAACTCGATGGCAACGAGTTTGATGGTCTTTTTTTTACTCTAGTTTGACCTCATTTAACTGTTAAAAAAAAAAACCCTATTTTCAAACAGGGTCACGTTCATGAGTACGGAGTTAGGATATCAGCATACCTTTTTGTGGGACACTTTTTTTTTAAAACTTAATTTAACACTTAAAGTTTAATCCTATTACATTTTTTTCATTGTGGTAAAAATATACACGACAAAATATTCTCTAGTTCAACAATTTCTACATGTGTAATTCAGTGATGTTGATGATATTCTTCAGGTTGTGCAACCATTCTCACTATCCATTTCCAAATTATTCCACCACCATTAACATAAACTCAGTACCCGCTAAGCAAAATCTCCAGGGCACACAATGTAATCCCTAACACACGGGGTTAGTAAGAAAGGTGGGCTGGCCTGGCCAAGAGGTCCCTGTCCGGACGCAGTGCACGGGTCCCCTCTGCCTGGGGACGGGCCCCAGGGACACCAGCTGCAGGGTGTGGAGGCGGCACGCTCTCCTTTGTGAAGACAGAGAAGACAGGAATCAAGAGTGCACGCGTGGGCCACACGGTGCGCTCGGGAGGATTCTGCAGACGCGTCAGTGCACCGGAGCTCTGGGCCCAAGGCCTCCCTCCCCATGGCACTCAGTGGATGTCCTGGTATTTTAAAGGTCTTGAGCATTGGTGGCGCAGTGGTTAAGAGCTCAGCTGCTAACCAAAAGGTCGGCAGTTCGAATCCACCAGCCGCTCCTTGGAAACCCTCTGGGGCAGTTCTACTATCTCCTATAGAGTAACTGTGAGTCGGAATCGACTCCACAACAAGTTTTTTTTTTTTTTTTGGAGAAAGTAAAGCAGGATGATCTTGTGACAAGTCTTGTTTTCCTACACCACCCCAGCCTCTGAGGCTCTGTGAGGAGGCCCGGCCCTCTGTGGACACGGCAGGATGTTACCAGGTTCGGAGGCTCGCTGAGAGGAGAGCATTTAACAGGATCTGCTTCCCGAGTGTTTGCATCATTCTCCCGTAAAGTAAGGGTGAAGGTGTTGGGATGAAATCTTACTGTTATATCTAGATTGAGCAGATGTTGGATAAGCACTCAGCTACTAACCCAAAGGTTGGTGGTTTGAACCTGCGAAGGGGCACCTTGGAAGAAAAGCCTGCCGATCTACTTCTGAAAAATCAGCCATTGAAAACCCTATGGCCTTTTGCCCCTGGACACCCTTTTAACTCAGAACTGAAGCCACTCCCGAAATTCACCCTTCAGCCAGAGATGACATAGGTCCATAAAAACCAACCGTAACATGAGGGACATGCTTCTTAGTTCAGTCACGTACACAAGACCAAAAGGGCAACGTTTGCCTGAAAGCAAAGACAGGAAGGCAGGAAGTGACGGGAAACCTGGAGGAATGGACACAGGCAACTGGGGTGTGGAAGGGGAGAGCACTGACACATCGTGGGATTGCAACCAGTGTTACAAAACCATTTGTGTATAAACTGTTGAATGAGAAACAAATTTGCTCTGTAAACTTTACCGAAAGCACAATTTAAAAAAAAAAAAAGATAACCCTGTGGAGCACATTCTACTCTGACACACATGGGGTCACCATGAGTCGGAGTCAACTCGGCATCTGGTTGGGCTTTTTTTTTTTTAAGATAAGGACTAAGTCTGTAAAGACAGTGTCACTACTAGAAGGAACTGAGGCCCATGTTTTCCTTCAGGCGTTATATGGATTGCATAAATGTTAAATAAACTCCATACTGGAGCCTCCTCCACTAATATTTTCACAAAATTACAGCTCTCCACAGGCCTCAGAATTTTGCTTGCATTAGTAATCTCTCTCACACAGTAGAACTACCAGCTGGGCCCTGATAAGTGAATTTACTACTAACTGTTCGTCATGTTTTTGGAAACCCTGGTGGCGTGGTGGTTAAGAGCTTTGCTGCTAACCAAAAGGTCAGCAGTATGAATCTACCAGCTGCTCCTTGGAA
>NW_004444113.1:2656358-2660605 GCF_000243295.1 Trichechus manatus latirostris
CTGAGAAAAAATTCCTGCCCTTGTCCTCTTCCTCCCCCTCACAGGGAACCAGAGGTCCTGCTTCTTCCTTTGCTGAGAAGTTGAGATGTTTTAGGATTGAGAATCTGCAGGCCTGCGCTGAGTGCATGGTCCCTGGGTGGTGCAAACAGTTTGCACTTGACTATTAACCTAAAGGTTGGTGGTTTGAACCCACCCAGCGATGCCATGGAAGAAAGGCCTGGCAATCTGCTTCTGTAAAGATTACAGCCCAGAAAACCCTATGGAGCAGTTCTACTCTGTAATGCACGGGGTCACCATCGGTTGCAACTGACCTGCCAGCAATGGGTTTGGCTTTTGGGTGTTTTTTTTTTTTTTGCACCGAGTGTAGCAAGCAAGCACTAGCTCTTTCTCAGTTACACCTGTTTACACTTTCAGAGTCTTAACTCGGCTGGCCCTTTGATTAGTATTCAAACTATTCATGAGATGAGAGGTGGCGGGGTGTTGAAGTTTCAGAAGTTGTCTCACTGGTGGGCAGAGCTGGGAGTTATGTGTGAATAAAACATAACTGTGCCAATTAAGGAACCCTGGTGGCACAGTGGTTAAGAGCTCGGCTGCTAACCAAAAGGTCGGCAGTTCAGATCCACCAGCTGCTCCCCGGAAACCCTATGGGGCAGTTCTGCTCTGTCCTCTAGGGTCACTGTGAGTCGGAATTGACTCGATGGTAGCGGGTTTCACGGTTTTGTGCCAATTAAAAATAAAAGGCCTGCTATGTTGAACTGATAAACTAAATATGATTTTGGTTTTCAATCTTTCCAAGTATTTAAAGGACCCAGCTCAACCTATTTTGGAGACCTTGGACAAGGACAGCTCGCCGAAGGAAGATGCCTGGGACTCTGTGTCCATCATTTCGTTTCCAGAAAAGGAGCAAGATGCTCGCCAAAGCACTTTGAACCAAAGCGCTGGCCCAGCCCAGCTATCCCCGGAAAGAGGACACTGAAGCCACCAGGGCTGCTGATGCTGCCGCCTGGGGCTTACGAAGACCAGTACCCCTACGTTCCTGCAGCTGACAAGGCCGTATTGGCGTCTGGTGAGAGGGAATGGGTCTGGGCCAGAGAGCAGCTTTTTTTTTTTTTGCCTTTAAACTAAGAATTTTCTAATTCATACCAGTCCTAGAATGATTCTACAAAGATGTCCCAGCAAAATTAAGGTTTCTTTTTTCTTAAACACTAAAAAGGCATGTAATTATTTTTTAGCAAGATGGCGGTGGTACACCTCCAGTATTTTTTTTCAGTGTTGGCTGAGAGGGAGGCTGGAGAGGAGAGAACAGTGGGCTGGAGGGACTAGAGGCCGGGTTCTCTCCGGGACCTGCAGAGGGGCTGGGAGTGGTGGACGCGTCTCAGGGCCTCGCCAGCGTTCTCCAACCAGGGGAGCCAAGTGGCCCTTCACATCCAGTCTGCTGATTTATAAAATGTGACTGATCCTGTACGTATCTTCCTAGTAATTTAAGTTTTTCTTTTTTTCAAGCTAGAAATAAAAGATTGTATAGTCAGTTTTTTACAAAGTCTAAGTGAATTTCTTCACTTTGCCGCCTTTATTTTGGCCTATTTTTTGCAAAGTTTCAACGTCTTAGAATTACTACGTCTGTACTTTTGTTTTCTTAAGTAACACCCAGTAGAGCTATCAAGGAGCCCAGGTGGCTAAGAGCTTGGCTGCTAACCAAAAGGACGGCAGTTCAAATCCACCAGCCGCTCCTTGGAAACCCTATGGGGAAGCTCTACTCTGTCCTCTAGGGTCGCTATGAGTCAGAATTGACTCTGTGGAAATAGGTTTGGTTTGTTTTGGGTTTAGAGCTATCAAGTCCCCCTGGGAACGCAGCACAAACTTTCTGAGTGTGTCACCTGATGCCCTGAAAAGTTTTTGTGTGAGCACTTCATTTGTGTGTGAGTCATGCTATGTTGCCAAGGCAAGGGTTTGCGAGCAGTCAAATCAGCTAATAGACCAGACTGACATCCACAGGGCCCACAAGTCATCTGCTGGGACCAGGATGGGTGGGCTGTTTGGTTCAAAGTAGAGACGTTTAAACCCCATTTCTAAGACTCTTAACATTAAAGAAATGGATGTATACCTTCAGCCCACCTTCCACACAAAGCGACACAGTTGCTGTATGGTTGGCTTTAGGAAGAAGCCCGTGGGGCAGCTCTATCCTGACAGTGCCTGGGGGTCAGGCTCGCAGTCAGCAGTCAGCAGCTCCTCGAAGCTTCTAGCACCAGGTGATGGAACTGCTGTATCCGAGGAGGGGGCCCTGTACATAGATCCTGCTGCTAAGAACTGGCTGTTGGCTAACCTTCTAAGCATTGTGCACCCTGCCATTCAAGGTAGACAGAGACGGACAGCCAGCCACCATCGGGTCAACGCCAAGTCATGGTGACCCAATGCACAACAGAACGAAGCACTGCCCGGTCCTGCATCAGCCTCACGATCCCATGTTCAAGTCCGTCATTGCGGTATTTTGCCAATCCATCTCACTGAGGGTCTCCCTTGCCCCCTGGCCCTCTCCTTCACCAAACGTGATGTCCTCCTCTAGCAACTGATTCTTCCTGATGATGTGTCCAAAGTGAGTCCAGACAACGTTCTGTTGTGATCCATAGGGTTTCCGTTGACTAATTTTTGGAAGTAGATCTCTAGGCTTTTCTTCCATCTTAATCTGGAAGCTCCACTGAAACCTGTCCACCATGAGTGACCCTGCTGGTATCTGAAATTCGGCGGCAGAGCTTCCAGCATCACAGCAACACACAAGCTGCCACAGTATGACCAACTGACAGATGGCGGATGGGCCGTCTAGGGTAGCAAGAGTTCAAAGGGCTCCCACCCACAGCCCCTGCCCCATGCATGCAAGTCCTCCTGTGAGACACCTCTTTTAACTAACAAGTTCACCTTGAGCTGGGACAGGTTTGGAGGAAGGGTTAGTAGATGGACATTGTAAAAACTGACCCTGGATCATTTAGGAAGTTTTAAGATGGAAGAGCTTCCATGGTTGGGCCACTGGGCTGATGTGAGGAGAGGAGGACGTGGATATGGCAGAAAGAGAACAGCGTTAACCAGGAGGAAGGGGGCAGATGAGTCCATTGCTAAAAGCAGAGGGTAAGGCTATCGGGGACAAGCAGGCTGGCCTTTGGAGTCATTCTGAAAAGGCTGCACTGCTTTCCGGCGGAACCTGCCTAGAATCCTGGAGCAGGTGGTCACTATGGTTCAGGCCGAGAAACGCTTGCCTGTTGGTTAAAGGCAGTGGCTTAATCTAGCGAAAGACTCAGAGCCCAAGCCCAGGGCTGGCACTATCTTCAGATGCCTCTCACATGCCAAGCTGGCTGCGGTTCTTTCCTCATAGGGGAGGGCCAGCACAAACCCAAACCAGGCTGACCGCAAGCCCAAAGGAGCTGCAGCTGTGAGGGTCTCCTCCCTGTTCTAACGCAACATCTTAGGAGGCAAGGGGCTGGCCTGTTACCCAAGGGAAACGGATGGGAATTATTCGAATAAGTCATATGCTTCCTTTATTATTTTCCAAACTAAACCCCTGGTTCTACTTTGTAAAATAAATGACTAATCATTGGGATTAATATTTACACTAATGTGGCCTTTAATTGCTAGTCAAGCTAAGTACATAACCGTAAATGTCTGAGTTGGAAGCAATCCTGTAATTACGTCATCTATAACAGGGCAAACTCCAGCCCACGGGCTACATCCGGCCCTCGCTGTCTTCATACGGCCTGTGAGCTAGGAATAGTTTCTACATCTTTCAGTGGTGCGAAAAAACAAAACATTTCATGACACGTCAAAATTATATAAAATTCAAATTTCAGTGTCCATAAATAGTTCTACCGGAACCCAGCCACATTCATGTATTCATTATCTGTGGCTGCTTTTGCACTGTAGACACAGTCGTCGTGACAGAAATTGTACGGCTCTCAAAATCAAAAATATCTGCCACCTGACCCTTTACAGAGAAGGTTTGCTGACCCCATACAATCAAGTACTCAGTGTACAGGAGAAAACAGACTCAGTCCCATCATTTAGGCTCATGCAGTTACAGAAAGGAAACCAGGAGGTCGACTAGGTCCCTACAAAACCCCATCTGACCCTGGAACGGTCTGATTCAGGGGTCACACGGTATATGTAGTGGTAGAACTTAATCTGTGGCAGTGGTACAATTCTCCCTTCCATGCGAAGACTTAGGCTCGATTCTCAGCCAGTGCACCTCCTGTGCAGCCACC
>NW_004444113.1:2662236-2662960 GCF_000243295.1 Trichechus manatus latirostris
TGCTACTACGAAAGGACGTACTAAGTCCCAGTCGGCAGGGCCGTGTGTACATTCCTGCAGGGTGGGCACCGCACAGCCCCGGTTTGGGGGGGTTGTTCACGTACACAGAACACCGATGTTCACATCAACCCTGCTGGTAATCCTGACTTACAAACTACAGAGGTTCCAGAGGAAATCTGGTTCCTTTGAATGTTCCCACGACAACCTGAGATTAGTGGTTCGGTTCCCATGCTAACTTGCAAAGTCAGATTTAACTAACAATGCTGTAAACTGGAATCGACTCCACAGCAACCGGCTTTGTTTGGTTTTGCATCATGAATACATCTGTAGTTAAAGTAAATACCCGTTGTTGTCTTTTCCTTTTAAAATCGCTGCTTAGTACCAAACACTTTAAAATAATGTAAGTGAAAAACGCAGGACACACAAGTACATACAAAGTTTGACCATAACTACATTAAAATGCAAAACCACAAATAACATACTGTACGCCAAAATGCCACTAGCAGACATTAGATGGGAATGTGAATTTCTGTTTTCTACTCTCCCCTGTTTTCCAACAATTTTCTATGAGAATCTTTTTTCATTACTGACACAGTATCACAAATTTCATATAAAATGAACGTACAATGCTCTGGCCTAACAGACACAGGGACAGGGATGCTACTGGGCTTTCCTCTAACCAGACGAGAACTTTCATATATGTGAACATTCTAATTTGGTGTAT
>NW_004444113.1:2664950-2666155 GCF_000243295.1 Trichechus manatus latirostris
CAAAAAAAAAAAGCCCAGCTGTGAAAGTCAAAGACTGAGAAACCGCTCTCGATTTGAGAGAACGGGCACCGTGAGCTGGAATCGACTCCACGGCAGCAGTTCTGTTTGTCTTTAAGGGACACAACTAAATGCAGCGTGGGATCACGGACCGGATCCCGCCTGGAACAGAAAAAAAATTACTTTTCTTCACTATGAAGCACACTGCAGCCCTGGTGATGCAGGGGTTAAGAGCTTGGCTGCTAACTAAAAAGTCGGCAGTTCGAATCCACTATCCACTCCTTGGAAACCCTATGGGGCAGTTCTACTCCATTCTGTAGGGTCACTATGAGTCGGAATCGACTCGACGGCAACAGGTTTGGTTTTTTGGTTTAAGCAGCACATTAAAGGGACAATTGGCGAACTGTGAACAAGGTGTGCAGTACTGTATCGATGTTAATTTCCTGATTTTGATAATGTAATGCAGTCATGTTTTGGGAAGAAGACATATTCAAGGGTAAAGAGGCAGAATGTCTGCAACATACTGTCAAACATTTCAGGAAAAAAGCAGAAGTGGTACACCACTAACATTTGGGGAGTCTGAAGGGTACACAGGAATTCCTTGTGCTATTTTTGTGACTTTCCTTTAAGTATGAAATTATTTCAAAATAAAAAGTTAGCCTCTAAAATCACAACTTGCGTCAGGGGAGTAAACAGACATATCATCATATTGAATCACATTTTGGCACCTGAAATACTAGCAAGTGGAAATAAGTCCTAATTACATCCTGTTCTGAGAGCTCTCTGGAATCTTCTGTCCAGACCTCTCGGGTGGGGGAGAGGCCATCACACTCCCCCATCAAAGATTCCAGGCCCTCCACACTGGCACAGTCCTGAGGGTGCAGAAGGTCTGCCCTGTCACACCTATTTGTAGAGATGTAAAATACCCTATTTGCTACAAATAAAACATTGAAGAGCCATGTAGTATCCCCTGAAGAGTCTGTAAAATGACGTAAGCTTATGGTAACACTACAAGAAAATACATACTGGCAGGCTCGAAAACAACAAACCCCGACTTGGGACTGTAAGGCAGGATGCCACCTTGTGACGAGAGGCTGAAACGCCATCGAATGAGGAAGGAAACATCCTTTTCAGGCAAAGCCACCAGGGCAAGATAGCACCTACAGCTGCGGACCACCTACGTCCAGGCTAGGCATTTTCTCGTGTTA
>NW_004444113.1:2668219-2669909 GCF_000243295.1 Trichechus manatus latirostris
AAAGGGCCTGGGCCATGACCCCAACCTGTGGGCAGGTCGCCTCCCTCTCTGTGCCTCCGTACCCTCGTGAGGGTAAAAGCTCCTACCTCCATGTCGTGAGAACAAAATGAGACTATATGGCATTCAGTTCCCAAGAGATGCTGGCTGTCACTGCTGAGCAGAGAAATGGCATTGTGAATCAGGGCCCTAAAATGGGAAGATTAAGCTGCCAGTAGAGTACTGAACGGAGAAAGAAATGATGGACTATGACAGGTAAGGTTATGAAAAGATAACAGTATATGTTAAAGGAAGATTAAAAAATAGGGGCCCGTTAGCTATTTGGAAAGCTTGCGAATTGAAAGGGGAAAGAAGAGGTAGAAGAGAAAATATTTTTGGCCTGAGTGTAATGAAATTGAGGGGAGGGGAAGACAAGAAAAATAAAGGTTGTCTTTAGTTATTAAACAGTCAGGCTAGAAATATATTATTCATTTTTAATAAAATGGAATTATAACACTATTTCTGGGAAAATGGATGGGTCGTGAAAACAAAAAATTGTGTCACAATTCCTTCAAGGTAAAGAGCTCCTATGCCAGGATTAAAAAAGGATGTCCTGATTTTCCTCAGGAACTCTTCAGAGAAGTGCTGACCCCATCCATCACCTCAGGCTATTCCTTTTTCCAGTCCAAAGAACAGGGGGAAGCAATCGACAAAGCGACTCAAACACTGACTTCCACCTCCAGCTGTTTCTACTTCAGTCTCTCATCTTTCCTGTCTGAACAGATGACAGTGAAGAGGCTGCTGTGCGACAACAGCACAGGCTTCATTTGAGTACTTTTTCACAACAAAAAGGGAGTTGCTGTTGTTAGGTGCCGTCGAGCTGGTTCTGACTTATAGCGACCCTATGAAACGCTGCCTGGTCCTGCACCATCTAAAATTATGCTTGAGCCCATTGTTGCAGCCACTGTGTCAATCTGTTTCGTTGACAGTCTTCCTCTTTTTTGCTGACCCTCAACCTTACAAAGCATAATGTCCAAGAACTGGTCCCTTCTGATAACATGTCTGTCATGGACTGAATTAAGTCCTCCAAAAAAATGTTATATCAATTTGGCTGGGCCATGATTCCCAGTATTGCATGGTTGTCTTCCATTTTGTGATTGTAATTTTAAGTTAGAGGATTAGAGTGGGGTTGGAACACCCTTACTAAGGTCACATCCCTGATCCAATGGACACGGAGTTTCCCTGGGGTGTGGCCTGCACCACCTTTTATCTTACAAGACATAAAAGGGAAGCAAGCAGCGAATTGGGGACCTCATACTACCAAGAAAGTAGTACCGAGAGCAAAAAAAGCACATCCTCTGGACCCGGAGTCCCTGTGCAGAGAAGCTCTTAGTCCAGGGGAAGATTGATGAGGACCTTCCTCTAGAGCTGACAGACACAGAAAGCCTCTCCCTGGAGCCAACGCCCCGAATTTGGACTTTGAGCCTACTTTATTGTGAGGAAATAAACTTCTCTTTGTTAAAGCCATCCACTGGTGGTATTTGTGTTATAGCAGCACTAGATGACTGAGACAACGTTCAAAGTACACGAGATGAAGTCTCACCATCCTCACTTCAAGGAGCATTCCGGCTGTACTTCCAAGACAGACTTGTTTGTTGTGGTGGCAGTCCGTGGTATATTCAGTATTCTCGGCCAATACCATAATTCAAAGGCA
>NW_004444113.1:2671365-2672962 GCF_000243295.1 Trichechus manatus latirostris
ACAGGATGGCAGCCAGACAAAGGCACAGCATTCCACAACCTGCTTCATACTCTGTGCCTGGCAAACCACTGAGAGAGAGGAGTTATGGCAAACAAGGCTTGCGTTAACAACTACACTTTAATACCACTCATTCTGTCTTAGAACAAACACTCTATAAAATCCTTCTGGGGTAAAAAGTGCAACATAAAACTTGTATGACAAACGAAAGCAAAAGTAGCATCAAAGACCCAACTAACCCCCTGAAGTCTCTCACAGGAGGATGCAGAGTACAAATACAGTATTTGAAACTCAGTAAAAGAAGTATTTGACTGGAGCACGAACTTTCAAGTTGAAGATAATTATTTTGCAGGAATGCTTCATTTGAATCTCGAGAGCTAGAGCGAAGAGAGAACAGCAGTCTGGTAGCTAAGTGGCTGAAACGCTTAATTTTTCAGTAGGTTGTTAATTATTCCCTTCAGAAGAAAGTGCTTCACCTTTAAACTAATTATTCTCCTTTTCGTTACATGGTTCCTGCTTTTAAACTGTAGTTGCCGCAAACTTGCTTGACAATTGAATTTTGTCACGTGGATAATGGTAGGCTGTCATGGCTGAACCCGAGTGGAGGGGCGACCTAAGCTGCTTTTGTAAGAAACCCGCTGTCGAGTGTTCCTGAGTGTGTTTACAGTAACTTTATAAAACTCAGTGTATCTGATCAAGTATCATCCCTCCCCAAATAAAGTCATATCAGAGATGTTTCTAAAAGAGGCTTTCAAACTAGTCCTTCAGGCATTTAAAAAATCTTCATATAAAAGTCCACTTCTTTAATACATAAGAACAAACACTTTTTTCCTTTAAAAAAAAAAAAGCTCATTTTTAAGCCAAAATAAATTACAACTTGCTGAAATACCTTTGTTTCCAATGGCTCAGTGCTTATTTCAGATACATGGAGCTGTATTTTTTGCACATCTTCAGAAATTAGACACACTGAAACAGAGCAGTTAAGATGACATGATGGCACAGCCCTGGCTCAGGGAAGCGATCAAGCCCTAAGTCTTCAGGAATAAAAAGCTGATACTCATTGTCCCATATACACAGTCCTATATTATGCACATATTAATAATCTAGTCAATGAAAAATAAAAAGACAGGATTTCATAAAATTATTTCAAAACTCAGAGCACAGAAATGGAAAGAAACACTTAATGCACAGCCTATTCCATTCGGCCATGTGTAAATTATGCTGAGAGAGAAAAACGTGTCTACAGATAGAACGTAACGAAAAGGCAACGTGGCTGAAGAAGCACTCTCAGGTCCACAGCTCCTCGGTTCTTCCGAACTTGTAGATCAGAGTGCTGGAGAGAGAGAAACACCACTCATGAGAAAACAAACGCACGTGGGACGAGCAGCACAGAACTCATTCCTAGATATACAGGTTCCTCACTGATGCTTTGTGTCAGTTCCTACCACCAACGAGCGCGCTGCCGGTGGTCTGAATTCACACTACTTTGTAAAGCAGTTTGTTGACCTAGACGGCTGAGCTTAGTCACTGAGTATTCTTCCTCAAGGCCTGGGAAGTGGTTACCCAGCAAACCTGTAAGGAAAAGGGACATTTCTCACGG
>NW_004444113.1:2674620-2675789 GCF_000243295.1 Trichechus manatus latirostris
GAAGGACATCATGTTTGGTAAAGTAGAGGGTCAGTGAAAAAGAGGAAGATCCTCAACAAGATGGACTGACACAGTGGCCGCAACCATGGGCTCAAACATATCAACGACTGTGAGGATGGTGAGGACCGGGCAGAGTTTCATTCTGTTGTACATGGAGTCGCTATGAGTCAGAGCCAATTGGACGGCTCCTAACAACAACAACAACACAGATGCCCTTCTGCAGTAGTGGGATTTTCATCTTGTAAAAGGTCTATGCATTCTAACCAATCCCAGGGATTTTCTAAGGTTCTGTGTATATGCTGCTCCTACAGTAAAGATGACACATCTGTAAATGTCACAGGTGTGACTGAGAAATTAGTCAGCTTACCTAAAAAATATAAGTGCATTTTGGAAAAACACAGCTAGTCCTGGATAAACATCCGTATCTGCACACACAAAAAAAGTAAAAACAGATTAGATTATAAAAGGCAAATGACAGTAAAGTATCTGGATCATTCAGAACGACATGCTCTGTATATTACAAAACACTGGTATTATTCACTAATTGTTAAGAAATGTATAATGAACTCAAAGTAAGAAAATCCCAATCTCATTCTTCCAAAGCAATAAAGATGTAGATACCCCAGGAAAAATAAAGGTTGTTGTCCACTGATTTATATTCACTAAAATATACTTTTCAAATGAATTTTTGCATGCTCAAAAAACTGTCCCATTAATTTTTAAATTCTGCACTGGTTTCATGGATAGATACCAAGTAAATTCAGCTATTAATATGGAGTTCAAATTAGTGAGAAAAAAAAAAAATTAGGTTGCTTTCCCTCTGGATAAAAGCAATGAACGTATCAGGCTTTCTGTTTATTTAAAGTAACAGCTACGGTTGCTGCTGCGTCAGAACCACAGGGGAACAAGCAGGGCAGGCACGCTGCCTGTCCCTTTGCTTCCAACAGCCAGTACGCAAACACAGACATTAGAAAGACAGATTCGATTCTTGATTACTGCACACTCTGTTAGCTTATTTCCTTTCATTAATTCAGGAGTTTTGAGAATCTGACAGATACAAGAAGGATGGTTAAAATTCATCACATGCTTGTCACTGAATCCATCCTGGCAGGAGTGGCCAGTATCTTCACAGGAAAAGAAAAACTGGAAACTAACTTTTTGTGGATAAT
>NW_004444113.1:2677583-2678778 GCF_000243295.1 Trichechus manatus latirostris
ATGTAGTTCAGGTGCCAAACTGGTTATGAAAAAACTTGGTTTTCAGAGCTTTGTGGATTCTAGAACTGTGAATTAGGGTCTGTGGACCCGTACTGGTTTCCCACTTTTACTGCAACCCCCAGTCTAGGCCTCTAGTCTAAGAGCCTGGCTGTCCAAGGTATTAGACATTCTAGAGATGGCAGGGAGTGATACGATTTCATCAGTGGCTTGATTTCCTAACCAGGGCTACCCTACTGCACCCGGTGATCCCAGCTGTTTTAATTAAAAGATACACAATAAGCAAGTTGTTTTACTATATAACTTGTGTGTATCTTCAACAGAATAATTTCTTCAAGTTAACTAAATAATTAAACTGAATTTTACTTCAGGTGGAGTTAACAGACTAAGCCAAACATAAAAGATATATCAGAGTCTCTCCCATAAAATAAAGGAGTAATCAATACTTACTCTGGGTAACATATGCACCAAAAAGAATCCACATGGAGGCAATAAGTGACCCAAACATCAACATGAAACCAATGAACAGCCAAACTCGAGCACCTGGGGGGAAAACGGGCTTCATGATTTTGCTTGTTTTTGCAGTGCTATAATGTCTTAGGCATATTGAACACTAAAAACACTGTGAACCTAGTATACATTATGCATATCAGACAGTCACATGCTTATATACACCTGCTAGAACAGCTGACTGGATGATGACTTTAAAAACTGGAAGTTGTTAGACCATAGCTGGAAAGGGAAAAAGGGGAAACGTCCCCTCTGCGCCGGCGTCCCCTCTGTGCCGGCGTCCCCTCTGCACCGGCCCACTGCTGGAGAAACTAAGGCCTGAGCAACGGGAGCCAGGCAAGCTTTGCTAGTAATTATCTCACTATACTGATTAATTAAGCCCTATTTTCTCAGCACAGATTTAAAAATACATATTTGCATGAATGAAATTTAAACAAGAAACATTTTTTTCATGTACTTGTGTTTTCAATTACCCACCCAACCAAAAGAAATAAAATTACTGTCTCCAACTAGTTAAGGCTTCTCTGTTCAAAATCTAGAGCCCTAATACCTATTATACCTGTACCCACTGCCGTCAAGTTGATTCCAACTCACAGCGACCCTACAGGGCAGGGGAGAACTGACCCACAGGGTTTCCAAGGCTGTAAACCTTTACAAAAGCAGACTGCCACCTCTTTCTCCTGCAGGG
>NW_004444113.1:2679418-2683206 GCF_000243295.1 Trichechus manatus latirostris
ACACATTTTTAGGAAAGTGGGTGAACAGTTGTGCTAGACCCCACTCACAGGTATACCGCCAGCACACTCCCCTGTAGGAGGCGACAGAGCTCCACTGAAGTGAAAATAAAATACAAACTAATTTCCCTAACAAAGTTCCGTGTGCCTCACTTGCAAATGTTCTATTATTAAATCAACAGAGATTAATGTATTTTAAATACCAGATACGCAAGAAGCAGTGATCAAAGCTCGGCATGGTTAGAATAGTGGATACCGGAGAGAAATAGGCCTCTAGATTGTCTTAATATAGTACTAAACAGATCGCTGGAAACATGGAGTAATGTTTGGTCCCCTGGAGAAAGACACCCTCTAAACTATAATTCGATTAGAGCTTTTATCTAAAGCAAGTCAAAGGAGCTATCAAAATTCCTTCTATTTTCCACCATGTCCTTAACATATGGTCACACATATAAAATTTTCTAATAGAATTTAGTAAGAAAAAAATTTTCTTTTGACCCCAGACACCCTGCTAATCAGAAATGAAGCCACTCCCAAAGTTCACCTTTCAGCCGAAGATTAGACAGGCCTATAAAACAAACAACACACATGAGGAATATGCTTCTTAGTTCAGTCAAGTATATGAGACCTAATGGGCAACACCTGCCCAAAAGCAAAGACGAGAAGGCAGGAAGGGACAGGAAAGTTGGACAAATGGACACAGGGAACCCAGGGTGGAGAGGGAAATGGGGAGAGTGCTGACACATTGCAAGGATTGCAACTAATGTCATAAAACAATCTGTGTATAAAATTTTTGAATGAAAAAGTAATTTGCATTGTAAACTTTCACCTAAAACACAATAAAATTTTCTTCTCTTGACAAATGAGTATGCTTTCAGTTAGCAAAAAAAATAAAAACTAACATTTTCCCTTTTTTGCTCTGGCTACAAGGAAACTCAAAGTCAGTAAACAATAAAGAGCATCCATCTTATTCCAGATTCTAAATATAATTACTTTTTCCTACCTAGTTTCTGATTCTGCTGATGACTTAGTGAGGGTAAGAGATAACAGTAAAAGATGTGGGGGCTGTGGAGCCAGACGGACATAAGGCAAATCCCAGTCTCACCTTTAAGCCAAAAACTGAGTAACTTACAAAAAAACTTTCTATAAAAAAACATGTAATACAATCCATAGCAATGTCTGTGGAATATTCAAGGAAAAACAATCAGATAAGTGTTCGTGTGCTCCGTGCAGCACATGCTCACTCGCTAATACACGTTACTCTCTCGCTCTTTACCTCCCTCGTTCCCAGCAGGACCTGCTGGGCGGGGCGCGTGCTATGCCAGAAACTGAAGGCGCTCTCCTACGCAAGCACATGAGCATGCACACAAGCAAATACTGTGCACTGACTTAGGTTCATTGGTCATTTGTCACTCTCCCCTACCCTTCCTGATTCTTCGTGGATCCCAAAGCAAGCGAGGTTACAAAACTCAAATCAGCACTGAGAGAGCCATCAGGTAGAAAAGGAAGCTAAGCTCTTCACAGCTTCTTTATTTAGCTTAAAATGTTATGATACTGACAGAATGGTTTCGTTTGTATGAAATTCTAGAAAAGGCAAAGCTATAATGACAGATCAGAGGCAGCCAGCAGGTGGAGCAGAAGCGGGTGAACTACAAAGGGGAACCAGGGAAATCTGGGGGGCGATGAAGTGTTGTGTGTCGTGACCGTGGCAGGGTTACACAACTGTACACACTTGTTAAAGCTCATTAAATTGTACACTTTAAATGGGTGAATTTTATTGCCCATAAATTATACTTAATCAACCAAAGAGACCTAATGATTCTACACTGGAAGCAAATATAACATAGTGGTGAAAAGCACGGGCTCTGGAGCCAGACTGTCTGCGTTCAAATCCCGTCTCCAACCCTTACCGGCTCTGTGATGTCAGTCTAGTTACTTCAGCCCTCTGTGTCTTACTTCTTCTAAAAATAGAGACAAAGGGCTGCTGTGGTGATTAAGGGAGCTAATTCGCGTAAAGCACTCAGGACAGCTGGGCATATGCTATACATTCTTCAACTAGTTACTATTTCTCATTGGTCCTTCAAAAGTCTTCCACCACCTCCTTCCAGTCATAACCACGAATCACCCTCCCTACTCCTTAAAGGCTGCAAGTATGACTTCTAGCCCTATGTCTTTTACTTAGGGCACTGCAATTCCACTGAAAACGAACCCCTGGATTCTAACAGAATTTGTTATAATCTTAATAAAAGAAAAATACTAATTGACGTCGATTCAAAAGAAAAAATAATTTATATGCAAATAGCACGTTTCCTCTAGGTAATTTTGTGGCAGTCTGTGAGTGGTTCCTGAAGTGATTAGAATTGACTGTGAAAACCCTGTGGTCCTAGGCTTGACCTCCTATTGCGTCCATTACTTTGTGGTTAGTGATCATCGTTAGCCACATCCTAAGTAATACTGTTGGTCAATATTCGGGATAAGAATAAACCCACCGTTAGGCACTGGAGGAATAATCTTGAGTATAAGATCCACTGACTTCGAATAGTTACACTGTATCTATATAACACAGGGGGGAGTGGCAGTTCACTAGCAGAATCCTCGCCTTCTATGCAGGAGATTGGTTCGATTCCCAGCCAATGCACCTCGTGTGCAGCCACTACCCGTCTCTGTCAGCAGAGGCCTGCATGTTGCTATGATGCTGAACGGGTTTCAGCAGACCTTCAGACTAGGACGGACTAGGAAAAAATGCCTGGCACTCTACTTCTTAAAAATCAGCCAAGGAAAACCCTCCGGATCCCAACAGTCTGATCCTGTTGTGCACGCGACCACCTGAGTTGGGGGCCAACTCGACGGCAGCTAACAACAACATCTACATAATACAGACAGTGGACATCACAGAAATAGCAACTTCTGGCAGTAACTGTAATTTTCTCGTAATAAAGGGTTTAAATAACACGAAAACGCCTTTTCTAAATTCAAATATTCTATATAATCATTACTGGACCTGAATAAAGACTCACCACAGAGGCTTTTTTCCGCCTGCTAATAAACCCCCATTTTGCCAGCATCTGTGAACAGCTCAAAGGCCTTTACCTGTTCTTCCTAAACAGCCGCTTTCGTAGCTGTCACCTCTCACCTGCGCATTTGACACAGCATTTATCCTAGAACAGAACAAAATCATCCAGTGAGCTTCCATGCTGTTTTTACATATCACTTAGAAAGGAAAATAGATGATTTCCTAATAAAAGTTATTGTCTGGATAAATGAACATAATCTTTTACCAAATATCCTAGTGGACAGAAATGTCACGTTAGCCTCATTTTCCTGATGTACGCCCAGAAAACACACACTTAAATTTTAAGAGATTAATTACCTGAGCTGGGTAAGTGAGAGGCCAATTTTCTGATCTCTTCGCCTATTTGACATTTACACACGAATAAATCAGTGTTAGTTATACCATTTTAAGGTTTTCATTGTAATCAAGAGTTAAACAGTTTCCCTTTGTATTAAAAGTCAAATGATTTTCTCTGATAAAATGATACTCGTGAAGACTGTGCTTCTTAGCTCAAGTAAATACATGAGACTAAATGGGCAGCTCCTGTCTGGAGGTGAGAAGGCAGAGAGGGTCAGGAGGTGGTTGAATGGATGGTTAATTAGGGGTGGAAACGAGAAGTGTGCTGTCACAGTATAGGGAGAGCAATTAGGGTCACATAACAATGTATGTATAAATTTTTGTATGAGAGGCTAACTTGAATTGTAAACTTTCACTTAAAGTACAACAATAAATATATATA
>NW_004444113.1:2683785-2684677 GCF_000243295.1 Trichechus manatus latirostris
AAAGAAAAACTGTCGTCAATTATAACTGTAAGATACCACTGACTGTAAGATGCATCCTGATACTCAGAGATGTTAAAATCTTAAAAAGTCTATCTTGGAACGGATAACATGTGGTAATTCACTATATTAACACATATAAAAAGAAAAATCATATGACAATCTTTATAGATGCTAAAAAGATATCTGACAAAATTCAGCACTCATTCTTAATAAAAATTCTTAATAAAATGAGGATATATTGGCATATTTATCATTTTAAACAATCCATCAATTTAATTAAAAAGTTATCCAAGATAGCACTGAACTGTAAGGAAAATTTTTTTAGAAAAATAACCTTGAACTGAGAATTCCCTTCATACTTACATGAAGAAGGCCAATGTGGAGAACACACCGCACGTGTGGAAGGCGTGGTTCAGCTGCTCTGGCTTGGGGTACACCACGGCCGCGTCAATCATTATCCACCAGCCTGTAAAAAACTGCCCAACCAGCCCGAGTCACTGAGAACGCTAAAACGCACATCTGATTTAACAGTCCTTTTCTTCTACTACATAAATGAAAACAAAATATTTCTATTTTGAGTTCTGGACACTGAAATATAAAAATGAGAATCTCTTACTTTACTTACTTTATAACAGATGAGGTGAACACCGTTAATTAAATCTGTGTGAGATTCTGAAGTCCTGCTCTCAATTCAAGATGAAAAATGTATTATTTGGGTATGGATTATCTGTGTCTTTCACCCATCATAACCAGACACAGCAGAGGCTGCTCTCTTAACTAGTCTCCACTTAACCCCCGGACTGCCTGAGGACATTCCGATGGCTAGGAAGTTTCTCTTTAATATGCCCAAGTACTTCTGCTCCCATAAGTGAGCTGTATGCTTACGAAGAAT
>NW_004444113.1:2685867-2687509 GCF_000243295.1 Trichechus manatus latirostris
GTACTGTTTAGTAACAGTATCCAGAACTCTGGTAATTATTTACACAAAACAACAGTTCTGGAAAGGTGGAGGGATCAATGTTAGTTTCTAAGGCAAAAGATGAGGCGAACAACTCACCCACCAGGCCTTCTCACTCACCAATATGCCTGCTACCACGGAGGCCACTGCATTTCTTCTCTCACTCCAGTCAATACACTCACATTCTGGCCAACGGAAGTTATCCAGGAAGCCTGCCATTTTCACCCCTTAAGCGTGGACTTTTCATTAAATGCTGTCTCCTACAAACAAAAACACAAAAAATAATCTAAGGAAAGGTGTGAGGTTTACATCAACTTTACCCAAGGAATTCGGTCTTTGCCCTCGATTCCTGAGACACAGCCTCTAAAAAAAACCTTGGAATTTGAGTGTCTCCGATAAGAACTCCAGACCACACCTGACAGGTCGGGTGAGGTGATGAGGTGACTCCAGGGCGGGGGCTGCCAAAGCAAGACCCATCACGTAATACTCACGATCACCTCGTGATATCAAGTAACCTCAAGGAAGGCGGGCTGGAATTTGCATTACATAGTAAGACACCCAATAAACCTCTGGACACTGATGCTCCATGAGCCTCCCGGTTGGTCAAAGAGAGGAGAAAAACCAAAACCAAACCAGCTGCCATCAAGTCAATTCCGACTCACGACAACCCCGTGTGTTTGCAGAGCAGAACCACGCTCCGTTTGGTTTTCAAGGCTATGACCTCTCGGAGGCAGATCTTCAAGCCTTCCTTCCGAGGAGCCTATGGGTGGGTTCAAACACCAACCTTTCAGTTAGGAGACAAGCATTTAACCATCTGCCCACCAGGGACTCCTCACGAGAGGATAGCACGTCCCTTTTGCGACGCAGAAGCTCCATGCTGGGAATCCTCCTGGGACTCGCCCTGTGTGTCTTCCTCTGCACACTTTTCCGACAATAAAGCCGTGACTGTAAGCTCTACAAAGCACTTTCCGTGAGTTCTGTGAGTCATTCCAGCAAAGCCCAAAGGAGTAGTGGGAGCGGGCAGGTCAGAAGTGACGGGGTCCAGGGGGACTCCCGAGCTTGCAGCTGGCATCCTGAAGGGAAAGAGGGAATCCCTAAATTTGCAGCCAGCAGGTCAGAAGTGAGGATGTCATGTGGGCTCCCAAACCTGCAGCTGGTGTGTGCCTACCTGGCAGTCTGGAGGACGCTGTCCTTTAACTTGTAGCTCTGACCAAGCTCCAGGTGGCTAGGGTCAGACAAAAAAGTACACGAGCCGCTGCTGTCAGAACTGAACTGATCAGAAAAGTAGCTATTTGATATCGGATTTTATTATTTATCCACATGAAATGTTTTTAAGAAGTGAAAATATCTTACTCCTTTCTCTAAAAATGTGTACAATGTTCATCGTAGCATTATTCATAGTAGTAACGGAGTGGAAGCAACTCAGCAGACATCAAATGATAAATGAGTAAACAACATGAGGTGTAGTCATACAATGGAATACGAATTCAGCAATAAAAGGAAATGAAGGACCGATACAAGCTACAAAGTGGATGAACCTCAAAAATATTACGCTAAGTGAAAGATACACAACCCCGTACTGTGTGATCTATTTATATGAAGTGTCCAGAACAGGAAATCTACA
>NW_004444113.1:2688282-2693189 GCF_000243295.1 Trichechus manatus latirostris
GTTTAAATGAAACTATACAAAAGGGAAAACTAATCAATGGTCATAGAAATCAGAACAGTGGTTGCCTGAATGAGGGGACAAGAGAGCTTCTGGGGGTAAGGGACACGTTCTACATCTTGACTGGGATAGCGGTTACACAGGTACACACATTTATCAAAATTCACTGAATTGTATACTTAAGATCTGTATATTTCACGGTATGTAAATTTTACCCACAAAATTTTTTTAAATTTTATCATTCAGATATGCTTTAGCTGCAGTAAAGTCTAACTCTATGTAATATGAGTACATTTCATCAAGATAGTCTGCAGATACGTTAGTGAATTTCTATCAAACATTAAATATTAACTAGCTAAAAGCAAGTATAGGGAAGGTCATCACGAATTTAAGATAAGGCAATGTCTAAAGGTTAAAACAAAATTGTTATTTCCTATTATCAAATTCATGTTCCATATATTAACCTTGAAGACTAAGGTGCACCTGACCCAAGCCATGGTGTTTTTTAATCGCCTCATATGCATGCGATAGCTGGACAACGAATAAGGAAGACCAAAGAACTGACACCTTTGAATTATGGTGTTGGCAAAGAATACTGAATATACCAGGGACTGCCAGAAGAACAAACAAATCTGTCTTGGAAGAAGTACAGGCAGAATACACCTTGGAAACAAGGATGGCAAGATTTCATCTCACATACTTTGGACACGCTCTCAGGAGGGACCAGTCCCTGGAGAAGGACATTGTGCTTGGTAGAGGCTCAGTAAAAAAGAGGAAGGCCCTCAACGAGATCGACTGACACAGTAGCTGTAACAATGAGCTCATGCATAGCAGTGGCTGTGAGGATGGCGCAGGACGGGGCAGTATTTCATTCTGTTGTACACAGGGTCACTATCAGTCAGAAGCAACTCGACAGCACCTAACAACAACATTAACAACATTAATCTATTATAAACAGATCTATAAGCAGAAAATACACAGCTATTTCCAAACACTGATTTATGAAGTCAGTCACGCTCTCCTCCCTCCTGGCGCTTAAGCTGGGAGTCAGGGATGGCATGGAGTAGAGGACCAGGAACCAAGTTTATACAAATAATTACCAAGAAAGAAATGCACAGGATCCTAACAGAGAATAAAGGACTGGGTGGCCAGGGAAAGTCTCTCTGAAAAGGTTACATCTGCAGAAATGCAAAAACATTCTGAAACATAAATGCTGAGTAAAGTTACCTAGATTAAGGAGCACAGGGAGAGGGAAAGCACCTACAGAGCCTCTGAGCCCCTCTGGGACCAGGCAGGGAGGGTGAGCTGGCAGAGCGGGTACCTGGCAGAGCCGGGTACCAAAGGGAGTCGGGTCCATTAAGTCAGCAGAGCAGGTGGCTTGGAATGAGGTTAGACAGACCGTTAGGGGCAAGATCACATGAAGGATGAATGTGGGCCCTTTTAAGGATTGAGGGTTCACTGAGTTGTAATGGGAAAACTACTGAAGAATTTTCAGGAGAAAAGGGACCAAGGTACCCAGAGCCCAGTGGCCATGGTAAACATTTAGGAGACGGGCAAATCATGAGGAGAAAGGCTCTGATACTAAGAACACTCTCAAGTGGGAAGATGAACTTCAGTAAGGATTTTATCACTGCTGTTTTCCAAAGGATAAGCGCGCTTCATCAGACAGTCTTCATTCCAGCCCTAACTGACAATGTGGACACTGGCTCCAGGACTTAGGGTGGAAACACAGTTACACAGCATTTAACACAGGATCACAGGCCTTTGGAGACTTAATGGAGGCAAAGAATACTTAGGTCAAACCTAAATGCCCAATAATAGAGTTAATGTTTAAGTAAAATAATTTACCTAACGTAGATATTTAAAAATCTATTTCTGAGAAACATTTAATGGCATGAGTAAATGGTAAGACTAATATTAAGTGAAAAAAGCAGGTTAAAGGATTAACAGTAGATGTATATAAACGTACCCATATGTAAAAATACCAAAAGGACAAACACCAACACTTTACTAATAATCATCTCTGTGGGCGGTAGGATCATGTGTTGGTTTTGCTTTTTGTTTATATATTTTCAAAGATTGCTGTGCTGAGCATGAATTACATTTTTTAAATACAAAGTATTTTTAATGTTATTGCAATGGACACAATGAACTTGTTGATTCTCCTTGCCTGTTGAGAAACCTCTTGCATACTGTAATATGTCTGTGACTGCTTTTAATAAACTTAAGACTTTGAGGTCAAGGAAATTATTCGTATATTCTCCTTGGTACCAATTTAAAAAAAAAAAAGATTTTACTTAACTGGACTAATAAATGGATTACCAGTCTGACCCATCAGTCTTAAAACAAGTCTTATAACACATCGTTCTTGTTTAGTGCCGTCGAGTCAGCTCCAACTCACAGCCACCCTATGTAACACAGAACGGAACACTGCCCAGTCCTGTACTATCCTCACCACTGTCGTTATGTTAGAGCCCATTGTTGTGGCCACTGTGTCAATCCATCTCGTTTAGGGTCTTCCTCTTTTTCGCTGACCCTCTACTTTAACAAGCACGATGTTCTTCACGAGGGAATGGTCCCTCCTGATAACATTTCCAAAGTATGTGAGACAAAGTTGCGCCATCCTTGCTTCTAAGCAGCATTCTGGCTGTACTTACTTCAAGACAATTTCTTCATTCGTCTGGCAGTCCATGGTATATTCAATATTCTTCTAATGTAACATATTAGATAGCAATTATTCCTATTGAGAGGCAACTCTTTATAAAAGGAAATATGAGTCCTTTTCCAAGAGCATTTTAAGTGATTCAACTGTCAAAATTTCAATTTCAAAAACTCAGTTTAGGAAACCAAATGATACTTCCGTAAACAGGAGAGGAAAACAGTAATTAAGCGGTAACTCAAGCCATGGGGACACCTGAGTATTTCAGGGAGGAAGTATGGAAGAGGGTCCAGGATGTACTCAATGTTCATCTCTGACTCGTTTCCTTTCTTCCTGAATTACTGCGTGCCAGGCATTACAGCAGATCTATCTATATGAAGATATTTAATCAGCACAAAACTCCACTAGAGCATGTACTGAGTATTTACAGAATGTGTTTTATGAGCAAGGCACAGCGGGGGGAAAAAAATTAACAAAACTTAGCGCTCAACATCAACACAAGCTAGCAGGAAAATCAATTAACACTTTTTAAAATTAAATGACAATTTTTATCGTCAGAAAATATGTTGCAAAAAGTCAACAGGTTAACAAAATACAAAATAAAATGTAAATATCATTCAAGATATTAGATCTACATGGCCAAGGCCAAACAAGTCAACTCAAATGAAACAAAAATAAAATGTCCATCTTTCCTATTACTACTAGCTATTAGTGACAGGGTATTTACTACGTGCTAAGCTCTTTACAGGAGCCCTGGTGGCCCAGTGGTTGAGACTGGCTGCTAACCAAAGGGCCGGCCGTTTGAATCCACCAGCCGCTCCTTGGAAACCCTATGGGGCGCTTCTACTCTGTCTTATAGGGTCACCATGAGTCAGAATCAACTTGACAGCAATGGGTTTAAGCTCTTTATATGGAGCCCTCGTGGCACAGTGGTTAAGCACTCGGCTGCAAACTGAAAAGCTGATGGTTTGAACCCCCAGCTGCTCTGTCCATAAAGATTATAGCCTTGGGGTCACTATGAGTCAGGATCGACTTAATGGCAACGAGTTTCTTTCTTTCTTTTTTTTTTAAGCTCTTTACAGACTATTCCATTCAAACTTCACAAAAACTCCCCACATTGCTGGAAAGGTTTAGAGAACAGTTAACTTGCCCAAGTCACACAGCTACAAAAAGGAAAGCCAGGATTTCCACTGAAGTACAGGTTTATTCCAAAATCTGCTCATGACCGTTTCAGGACTGTGCGCCGCTGCCCACCCTCACACAGCTACACGGCAATCCCGTCATTTCAGAGCTCATGGGGAGAAAGTCACTGTTCCGCTGTCTGGGGTGGAAAGAGCAAGAGTAGGATGGAGGAGGAACTAGCCCCCGTTTACAGGAACACTGTGATCATTTCAAAACAGAAGCAAGCAGTCCGACGAGGTCCACAATGAACTTGGTGACTACCGGTGATTTAAATCTTGCCAAAGGAGCCTGCACAACAGTTTTTCTTCTTGGGTTAACTGTAAGCCTGACTTCTAGGCACTCACAGGGTGAATATTGTATAGGCCTTAAAATCTAACAGCATAAATTATTCAGAGCCTTGAGTACTTTTGGAAAAGGCATTTTACATATTTCATCTCAGGGAATGCTTACTTGCCTTCAGAATTGTAAATCACGTACAACAACTAGAATAAAATGTGATAAATACCGCCAATTTCTGGTAGAAGATTTAAACTTAAAACCAAAGTAATGGATATAACTTTATTACTTCCTCCAGTAATATCCTTGTTAACCTGTTGCCATCGAGTCAGTGCTGACTCATATGCGACCCTACAGGACACAGCAGAACTCCCCCATAGGGTTTCCAAGGAGCAGCTGGTGGGTTTGAACTGCCGACCTTTTGGTTAGCAGCCACGCTCTTCAACACTGTAACACCAGGGCTCCGATATCCTTGTTAGTAACTTTTAATTAGTCCAAATGTGGACTGCCTGGTGTATTCTCCCCTCCACTACAGTGCACAGGTGGCGAAAATGGTTAAGCACTGGACTACCAACTGCAAGGTCAGCAGTTCAAACCCACCCAGAGTTGCCTCAGAAGTAACTCGGCGATCTGCTTCCAAAAGGTCACAGCCTTGAAAACCCTGTGGAGCACTTCTACTCGGCACACTCGGGGTCGCCCTGAGTCAGAATCCACTTAACAGCAACTAACAACAACCCCTCCTATACGCAGCTGATTTACAGAGTTCAACATCCTTTCCCAGATCTGTCCATCC
>NW_004444113.1:2695654-2696532 GCF_000243295.1 Trichechus manatus latirostris
GGGATGCTACACACAACATAAGATGTGAGTGTCATACTGAAAACTGGACATAAGTGACGCATGCAGAATGTAGAGGACTTCAGCCTTTGTCATGGGTCAGAAGACTGGCAACCAGATCCCTTCCATTCAGCCGGGAGACTGGACACTCTTCTCTGAAGAATCTGACAAGGTCAAGGCAAGGAATAAAGATACTGGTATCAGAGGTTCCCCTAACAGCCAGCCTAGCCAGATCACTGTACAGTGAAACACACAGCTGACAAGCCGCATCCACACACATTCAGCTTTTTAGTCCCCTACTCTTCATCATGAGCAGAAAATCAAGGATTACTAAACATCCGAGGAAAGCCTTAAACACGAACACATACACAGAGAAAAAGTAGAAGCACCCATGCAGGGAGAGAAAACTTAAAATCATTGTAACCTCAGAGACAACAGAACATACTACATCTATGAAAACAGAATAGGACACTACTATAAGAAATCTTCAGAGTATAAAAATAGTCTTTGGAAATTAAAACATAATAGTTTTTTCTTTTTTTTAATCCAAACAGAAGGGTTAGGAAGTAAATCTATCAGTAAGTAAAACAAAAAAGATAAACAGATGAGAAAATTACAAGACCAGTATAAAAGGTTTCCATCTAAACAGGTGTTTCAGATGAGAGAACAGAGAAAATAACAAAATGTTGTTGTTGTCAGGGGTCGTCGAGTCCGTTCTGACTCACAGCGACCCTGCGTACAACAGAACGAAACGCTGCCCAGTCCTGCGCCATCTTCACAATCATTGCTATGCTTGAGCCCATTGTTGCAGCCACTGTGTCAATCCATCTCATTGAGGGTCTTCCTCTCTTTAGCTGACCCTCTACTTTACCAAGCAGGAT
>NW_004444113.1:2697025-2698671 GCF_000243295.1 Trichechus manatus latirostris
AACCAGAGACTTCATCAGCCTGAGACCAGAAGAACTAGATGGTGCCCAGCTACCACCAATGACCGCCCTGACAGGGAACACAACAGAGAGTCCCAGATGGAGGAGAAAGTGGGGTGCAGAAATCAAATTCCAGTAAGAAGACCAGACTTAATGGTCTGACTGAAACTGGAGGTACCCTGGAAAGCATGGCCCCTGGACTATCTATCAGCCCAGAACTAAAACAATGTCCGAGGCCAACTCTTCAGACAGGGATTGGACTGGACTGTGGAACATAAAGTGATACCTGTGAAGAGTGTGCCTCTTAGTCAAGTAGATACAAGAGACCAAAGGGGTAGCTTCTGTCCAGAGGTGAGATGGGAAGGCAGAGAGGATTAGAAGCTGGTTGAATGGTCATGCGGAATCAGGGGTGGAAAGGAGGAGTATGCTGTTGCAGAATGGGGTGAGCAATTAGGGTCACATAACAATGTTATGTATAAAATTTTGTATGGGAGACTAACTTGAAATGTAAACTTCATTTAACTACAATAATTTAAAAAAAAAGACAAGAAAATGAAAAGTAGGAATATTTCTAGAAAAACTATTATATTCTTGGGCTTGCTTCAATGGCTTATAAAAGTGTGTTGCACTTAGTAAGGGCTCAATAAATTAATTAATTAAAAAAAGAAAAAGAAAATTTCCCCAGAGTAGAAGTTCTTGTATTTCCAGATTAAAAGGGCTCATCACGTACTCAACTGAACGGATGAAAACAGACGCACACTAAGCTACATCATATTAAATTTGAAAACACTAGAGTCAAAGTGTAGATTCTACAAGTTTACAGAGAGAAGGAAAAAAAAAGGTCACCCATAAAAGATTAACAATCATAATAGCCTGGAATTCTCAACAGCAACACTGGAAGCAAGACAACAATGGAGCAATTAACTTCAAAATTCTGAAGGAAAATTATTTCCAACTAAAATTCTATTACCAGCCAAAATATCAAGTATAAGGACAGAATGAAAACATATTTAGACATGGAAGGTCTCCTACATAACTCTTCTTGTGAAAAAGCTACTGAAGAATTGAGCTCCACTAGACAGAGTAAATCAATAAAGAGAATACAGGATATAGGAAGATCCAACACAGGAGAGCTCAAAAGAATCTGGCTGTGCCCCAGAGGCAAAGGATAACCACCGGTCCAGTCTGAGGCAGTATAACTGGAGAGACAGACATGCTGAAGGTGCCATCATCAAGATCCTCACTGCTATACCAGCTTTTTAACTGAGGACTGAATGCCCAGTGAACCCGGCCCACAATCTTATCTATACTCAGCTTGGCTTGATCTTGATCCAATGCTGATGAAGTTCCTGCTCTCTCCACCAAGCCCTGGAGCCTGCATTAGCAAGACATTCATTTCACCGCCCCCCCCCCCCAAGAAGGATTCAGCTTTACATACTCTGGTAACTGCAGACAGGCCATGGTGAGCTAGAAAAACCAAAACCAAACCCACTGCCGGGTCGACTCAGACTCCTAGCAACCCTACAGGACAGAGAAGAGCTGCGCCATAGAATTTCCAAGGCTGTAAATCTCTACAGGAGCCAACTGCCACATCTCTCTCCCGAGGAGTGGCTAGTGGGTTCAAACTGCTGACCTATCAGTTAGCAGCT
>NW_004444113.1:2699940-2701485 GCF_000243295.1 Trichechus manatus latirostris
GGCTCCAGAAAGTCTGGATTCCATGAGATTTTGAAATTCTCTTCTGCATTTTCCCCCATTTGATCAAGGTTCTTCTATAAAATCTCTGATTAAAATGTTTAGTAATGATAGCCAGACACCATCCAGCTCTTCTGGTCTCATGGCAAAGGAGGCAGTTAGCCACACATCCCATTTCCTCTCCTCTTCCTAACTCGGGCCTTCTTCTGTCACTCCAGGTGAAAAGGGAGCAAGTGATGTACCATGAGTAACCGCTTGCAAGCTTTAAGACCCCAGGCACTACACAACGAACTAGGAGGTAGAACAGAAGCCCTGAACACCTTATTAGGCCAATTAACTGGGATGGCCCATGAAACCATAACCCTAAACCTCCAAACCAAGGAACCAAATCCCATGAGGTGTTTGGCTGTTCTCTGAAAGCCAGTTCTTTATGGTACTCTCAATAACAAATAAAGCTTTGAAACATGCTCACTATTTATTTGTATGAAAAATTTGTTTTTAACACTATTCCATTCAAAAATCAAACATACTGTTTACGATATAAAGGTGTGTGTATATGTGTGCTTGTGTGAATACAAGCACATTTATATGTATATGTATGTATGTAAAGCTTATTTAAAAAGAGGAAGAATAATATAAAAATCAAAATAGAGGCTACTTCTGGAAGGGATATGCAATGTTTTGTTCCTTAATCTGAATAGTGGATACAATGGTGATTGCAATAGTATTCTTTCAATTATACATATGTTCTATATACTTTTTTTGTACATGATACATTTCACAATATAAAAAAAATTAAAAAAAAAAAAAAAAAGAGTTTCTGTTCCTGTTGGGTACTGAAGGGGAACACCAGAGGATGACATGTAGACAGAATGTGTTGGTTCACATTCTCTTCCTTAAGGCCCTCTCTATTAATTCCTGACAATCCAACCAAAATGAATCAATATGACCTTAAGGTCAACACTATTAAGTGGTAACAAGGTTAATAAATTCGCCATTACTTAGCACAGGCCTCAAAATTTTCTGATTCAAGTCTCTAAATATTAAAGGGCACACGGGATTTTTTTAAATATACTTAATTCAAATAGATTTAGCCAGTCCCTTTAAATTATAAAATCTTTAATAAAACATTCCTTGGAGTAAAGAGCAGCAACATTACACTGAAGTGCAATAACCTATTTAAGTCATCCACCTGAAACTTACCCTACCGATCACACAATGCCAAAAGGATTTCCATGCAGCAAGGCTTTTAATGGTAAAACCCAGAAAAAAAACCCAAAATGTCCATCAATAAGGGTGGATGAAACACACTAGGCTACATTCAAACAATGCTATACTATGCAGCATTTTTTAAAATCATGCGTACTGACAGGGACATGTGTCCTTATAAGTCACTGCTGAATAATATGATGGTACCAACACCTCCTGGAGGGGAGTTAAGGATGTAAAGGGTGAAAAGTGAAGAAACAAAAAATTCTAACTTTTTCCTGTGCTGTTTTAATTTTTCACTTGATATTCTTCCGTAATGTTTAACATTTCTTATAACCT
>NW_004444113.1:2703156-2705375 GCF_000243295.1 Trichechus manatus latirostris
GTTTTCTGAGTCTGTCCTGGTGGTTTTCCGGTCCATCCTCTCAGATTGTTGGCTTTTTTATACTCAGGTTTCTTCCTACTGTCTCCTTTAAAGATTCTACCTCCTAATTTTTCAGCGTAAGTTCTACAGCCTTTGAAAGCCCCGTTTAAATTTCCTACAGAATATAAAATGCTGTTTACTTGTTTGGGGAAAAGACACTGTGTAAGTCCAGGTACTAAAAATGGGAATTCAAAACACTTTGAAGCCCCTGAGTGGCGCAAACCTGGTTTGCACTCCACTGCTAACCCAGCAGTGCAGCAGAAGATAGGCCTGGTGGTCTGCTTCTGTTAAAATTTAGCTAAGAAAACTCTATGGAGCAGTTCTACGCTGCAATACATGGGGCCACCATGAGTTGGAAGGGACTCCACAGCAACTAACAACAGTAAAAGACTTTATCTTACCTGTAATAAAGTAAAAGCTTTTGTTTCATTGAGTTATTACAAAATGTCAACTTGCATAAAGTTACTCCTACAAATCTTACACATGTAAAAGGGACGATCTTACTTTTTTATTTTTTTCCACTCTCCCTCAGTTCTCGTTTTCATGGATACCATTTTTATACCATCTCATATTTTGTCACGTGGCAAATAATGCATTTAAGGTTACATTACCCACCATCCTGATAAATATGCTATGATCTAGGTGCTCAATAAATATTTGTTACATAAATTACTTTTGAAATATGTGCAACCTTAAAATTAGTTCATTTTTAAATTACTGACCTGTAAAGAATGATTTTTTTAAAAATAAGCTTTTTTTTAAAATCTTACTTCTTTTTTTTTTTTTCCTTTAGGGTCTGTTGTAATGTCCCCATTTTTGTTCCTGATTTTAGATTTGCTTCAGTTTTGATTATTGTGTTAGAATTACATTTGACTGTCAGCAGCGGGGAAAAGAACCACAAAATAACAGTGTCTTAAACAAAAGGTAAGTTTATGTGTTTAGGAAGTCCAAAGTTAGTCTAAGGCTGGTCTGATACTTCATGGAGAGAGAGCGCCAGCCTTCTTATTCCAGCAGAGAGAGTCACATGTGTATTTAGGTACACTTTCAAAAATATGGGCATTTGAAAGACATTCACTTCCCTTCCCAATGTCACTTCAGGATCAAATAGAGCTGCGTTCCAGCCAGCGGAAGAGAGGACAAAGAAGGGAACACCTCCCTTTCTTCAAGAACCTTTCCCAGTGTCTGTGCGTGTCATTTCTGCTTTCATCCTGCTGGCAAATCTTAGTCATTTGGCTACAATAAACTGCAGGGAAGGCTGGCGAAGGAGATTTCAGTCCTGAGGAAGGAAGGAAGAATGTGTCACGAGGGACAACTAGCGGTGCTGGCCATAGTCTTAAATCTCGTGGCTTTTTGTCTGATTCAAATGACATCTCACTTAAGTTCTTTTAAGATTCCCCGCGATTTTTTAAATCTTTATTACGAAGAATATTTGTAGGAAAATGCTTAACTCCACATACGAAGAAAATGTTACTGTTGACCTGCCATTAGGATGTATATGCTTTGAGTTGTTTTTCCCAGAAGTGACTGGAGACTTACATGGAGGCAGCTTGCTTCATTTATTCAATAAACCTCTATCCGACGTAAAGAGCCAAATCTGTATTTCGTTGTACTTTCAAAAAATATGGGCTTTTGAGAGAAATTGGGATTAAGTTACTGTTGTCAACATTTCAATGCCAGCATTTCAAATATTGATTTGAGCCTTCAGTAAAATTGCAGTCAGACTTAAAAATACTCCGTGCTTGCTCTGATCCAGTTGGTATTCCATCATGTAGCTACCTAAGCATATGTTTGGCTAAATTCCCATTACCTCAAAGGGGATCTCCTAGATTCTGGAGGCTTTGTGACTTCAAGATAATTTTCAGGTTTTGGCCAGGACAGGTTCTGTAAGACCCCCTTCACCTAAAACTGGGCAGGTAGAATCCAGGCCCGTGGGTGAGAACCTACTGAGAGAAAGGAGTGATCCATGCTGGTCTTCACACTAGGTCTCAGGGGTCTAGTTTGTTCTTGCTTTCTCGGGGCTGTGTCATGATCTTACTCTGACAGAGTGGTTTTCACTTCCCACCTTTTGAGATTTCAACTCAAATGTGGATCCCAGGAACCTGAAAGAGTAAAGCATGTTGTGTAAACGCATGCTTCCCGAAATGTTGTCTCTCTTCTTCCATAACGTATGGAGTTGTGTA
>NW_004444113.1:2707326-2709059 GCF_000243295.1 Trichechus manatus latirostris
AAAGATGTCACTCTAATGAATAAAGCAAGCCTAATCAAGCTATGGAAACCCTGGTGGTGTAGTGGTTAAGAGCTATAGCTGCTAACCAAAAAGTCGGCAGTTCAAACCCACCAGCTGCTCCTTGAAAACAATATGGGGCAGTTCTACCCTGTCCTATAGGGTTGCTATGAGTTGGAATCGACTCAAAGACTATGGGTTTTGGACCCAGCTATGATCTTTTCAATTACCTCATATGCATGTAAAAGTCTGATATGCAGCTGTTAGAATTGTTGTATTTTGATAAAGGTGTCTGGAAGCTGACATCACACTCCTGTGGGGATGAAATGAGGCTTTCCTGAAAGGATGGACATTCAGTGTCAACTATATGGGAGAAAGACAGGTCTTTAAGAGAGAAATACAAAACCAAAGCTTAGAAGATAATTGGATTCAGGCAGAAGAGAAAATATTTCTTTCTGTACTGCAGACTCTGAAGACAGTGGATACATTTATGTAACAGGAAAAAAACAATCTCAAATGCATTTAAATAATAAAGAGGATTTAACAGCTCACGCAGCCGAAAGCTCCGAGGCTCAGGCTCAACGCTGTTGCTCCATCGTATATCCCCACTGCATTGTCACAGGCCCAATGATGTAGTCTCATCTTTGTCTCCCTGTCTTGTCCACAGAACTGACTTCTTTCCAAGGCTGGCTCCCCTCTGGCTGTCAGAAGTTACTGGAACTACAGTCTTGCCAGCAGAAGAGCTTTCTGTGATTGGACTACCCATGAACCAATCCCTAAACCCAAGGAAATGCCAGGCAATGATTGGCTTAGGCCTGGTTACCTGAAAAAATCACCGAGACAGGCTTAATCTTAACTCAAGAGGCCTGACATCAAGTCCCTTTTTATAACTATCTTATAATTTCCCTTAATTATCTTTAAATGGAATTCCTAGAAAATGTAATCTACCCATCCACATAATTTAAAAAATACCAGTATGAGACCCTAAGTGTAATATAAGAGAAATAGGAAATCATTTACATTTTTAAATGATGTTTTAATACATACATGATCAGGCACTACAGTAGAGAATCCAATGAATAGTCAGATGCTTGCTTCTGCTTAAATTGAATAAGTTTGGGTTTATGGGAAATAAGAAATCAGAAGACATTCAAATGAGAAAGTGCAGGAAAATGACGGTGCTGAGATACAGGTGGGAGCTAGAATAACACCTAGTTTTAGAATAAGCGATTACAAGACAGACCTGTTCGTATATGGTAAGAAAAACGGGGGATGTAACCTCTGTTGGAACAGAGATACATCTGGAGAAAATGAGGAATACTATACTCTCACAAATGAGTCAGGCCTTTGTATGAGTGTCAAGTCAAAATCATCTTCTTTGTTATGACATGGGAAGAGGTGGTGATGAAATGTCACAAGTACTCCGTGTCAGGGATACATTCAGACTCCAGTCTTTAAAAACACTGACATAAAGACAAATCCTTCAACAGGTAGCAGGAGACAGAAGATGGATCAGAAAAAGATACAGCAGTACAAGAAGCCACAGAGAAGTTAGGTGGGAGGCATATGGGGACAGTATCAAGGTAAAATGTATACATAACAGGTGGCCCCAAAATTAATAAGTTATTTCAATATGTAATTTTCACAATATCTATTGCCTTGGTGGCACAGTGGTTAAGTATTCAGCTGCTAACCAAAAGGTCAGCGGTTCCTCGGGAGAAAGACGTAGCAGCCTG
>NW_004444113.1:2710482-2711299 GCF_000243295.1 Trichechus manatus latirostris
GTGGCTAGAAAGGCCACACAAAAGTAATCAGTCACACCACAGGGGATCATTGGGGGCCATCTTGGAGGCTGGCTACCACATCCACTAATTTAATAATATTTGGTTTTACATGAGAAGGAATCTCAAATCTCCACCAGTATATATTTCCCTTCAAAACTACAAATGCAAACTGCAATAGGTGTGTAGTACTGGTAACTCAAATACCATAACGCGTGGTGCTGTCAGTAATGTTTTTTCTGAAATGGGGTATGACTCTTGGTAAAATTCCCAAGAAAATGCAGTACACTACTTTTGCCATTTTCACAGCGGTTGTATCCACAGAAAAACAACTAGTGTCTATTAAAATCAGGCACAAAGCGTGTTACGTTTATATGTAAAATAGGATTTAGTTCTGGGCTTAGATGATCACAGGTTTTTCTCCCACATGAAGTCTGGTGGGACATTTGAAAGTTGGGCAGGACATGGAATAATTCCTCATTGTGGCTGATCGTACTGCACATTGCAGAACACCTGTGCTCGGGGGTGATATTCAGAACATCTAACAACTAAGATACGGACTTATCAACCAATCAGAATGGATGCCAGGCAGCACAACCAAACCAAAACCAAACCCACTGCCGATGAGCCGATTCCAACTCATAGTGACCCTATAGGACAGAGTAGAACTGCCCCACAGGGTTTCCAAGGCTGTGAGTCTTTACAAAAGCAGACTGCCACATCTTTCTCCCGCGGAGCGCCTGGTGGGTTCGAACTGCTGACCTTTTGGTTAGCAGCTGAGTGCTTTAACCACTGTGCCACCAGGGCTCCTTAACAGCAC
>NW_004444113.1:2712724-2714068 GCF_000243295.1 Trichechus manatus latirostris
GTTTACAGAGCAAATTAGTTTCTCATTAAATAATTAATATACATATTCTTTTGTGACATTGGTTGCCAACCCCGTGACATGTCAACACTCTCCCCTTCTCGACCTCAGTTTCTCCATTTCCGTTCATCCAGCTTTCCTGTCTCCTCCTGCCTTCTCGTCTTTGCTTTTGGGCTGGCGTGCCCATGACTCCCGTATATGTGGTTGAACTACGTGTATTATTGTTTGTTTTATGGGCCTGTCTAATCTTTGGCTGAAGGGTGAACTTCAGGAATGATCTCAGTACTGAGTTAAAAGTGTGTCCAGGGGCCATACTCTCGCGGTTTCTTCAGTTTCTGTCAGACCAGTAAGTCTGGTCTTTTTTTGTAAGTTAGAATTTTGTTCTATATTTTTCCCTCGCTCTGTCCGGGACCCTCTATTGTGATCCCTGTCGGAGCAGTCGGTGGTGGTAGCCGGGCACCTTCTGGTGCTGGCCTCAGTCGGGTGCAGGCTGTCGTAGTTGTCCAAAAATAGAAAGCTTTGTATGTGTAATTAAAGACTACGTTCTCAGTCATTTCTACAAGATGTGTGTTTGCTTTCACCCAGCTTGTCTCTGTTTTGTGGATTCTCGTTTATGTTGTGTTACCGCTTGGTTTATCGTGAGAAGTTATTTGTCACGCTGTTGTAGAGAAAGACTCAGGAACACATGCCTGGAAATACTGACAGAGATTTTGTGCAGAAGTTCGTATGTAATAATCAACTTTTGTGATAGATGTAAAAAAAAAAGAAAAAGACACTTAAATTCTTAAAATATTAGCAGTCATTTTTATGCTTAACACAATTTAAAACAACTCCCTTATTTCATACATTTCCAAAGACGTTTCTAACCTATGAAAAAGTAGTAATCCACCTACAAAATTTGTGACTATCCTACATTTTCTTTTTAAATAGCTTTTTTCCAGATAAAATTTCCATACATAAAAATTCACCCATTTAAAGTCTAAAATATAAATGTTTTACTATGTTCACAAAGTTGTGCAATCATCACCACCATCAATTTTAGAACATTTTCATCAGTGCAAAAAGAAATCTCATACCCATTAGCAGTCACTCCTCATTTCCTCAAAGCGCTAGGCAACTTGTAATCCACTTTCTGTCCCTATAGACTTGCTTCTTTTGAACGTTTCAGTAAATGGAATCATAAACATGTGGTTTTTTTATGACTAGCTTCTACATTTTCTTTGAAAGCCCCTTATTTGCCACAGAAGTGACAGAAAGCAGTTTCGGGAAATTCGGGATATTGATTGAAGCTGGCAAGACCAGCTTGATTGCAAGAGAAGAACCATGGAACATTCTTCTCCAATAAAT
>NW_004444113.1:2716567-2717622 GCF_000243295.1 Trichechus manatus latirostris
GGTATTAGAGAAGCTACAGAGGCTGAGACGCAGGCACCTGGAACAAGGGCAAAACTGATGCACACAGCTGGGAAACAAAAAGCCGTCAGTGTTGGGGGCTCTATTTTCAGGGTGTCGGGCTAGAGTAGTGAACACCAGGGCTGGTCCTAGAGTTTAAGGACTGGGGTGTTAGAGAAAGTTGCCATACAAAGACTGGGAACTAGGCACCGTCTGATACGTGCCTATTGGTAAGTTCCAAAGCTGAAATAAATCACCACTACACTTGAGAAAGGTCCCTGGGTGGTGTTGGTTTGTGCTCATCTATGAACCTAAAGGTTGGCGGTTCAAACTCATCCAGCAGCACTGTGGAAGAAAAGCCCGGCAATTTGCTTCTGTAAAGATTATAGCCATGTAAACCCTGTAGACCCAAGAGTTAGAGAAGGAACGGGCGTACAGGACTCACTGTCTCCATGAGTCACTGCCTCCTCTCTCTTGAGGCCAGAACTTGATGGTGCCCAGCTACCACTACTGAACGTTCTGATCAGGGCCACAATAGATGAACCCGATAAAAAGGAGAAAAATGTGGAACAGAACTTCAAATTCTTAAAACATCCACACTTCCCAGACCTGTTAAGGCTGGAGGAGTCCCTGAAACTATGGCCCTGAGTTGCTCTTCGAACCTTGAATTGAAACTATCCCCTGAAGCCACCTGCAGGCTAAGTAACAGTTTAGCCTAAAGAGTAAAGATTGTCACCCTTGAGTATTGTGTTTAAAGAAAGAAGAAGAAACCTATATAAGACGAAAGGGTCAACAACTATTTTAAAGCACAGATGAGAAGGTTAGGGGGCAGGGAGTTTAAGTAAATAGAAGTAAAACAAATAGAACAGAAATAATGGGAATATTGACCCAATGTGAAGAATGTAACCAATGTCACTGATCATTATGTCTAAAAACTATGGGATGGGAGAAGGTTTTGCTGTGTATATTTTCACCAAAAATAAAATTAAATATTAAAAAAAAAATAAAAACCCTATGGAGCAGGGGTTGCCATGAGTCAGAACTGACTTGATGGCAAC
>NW_004444113.1:2719050-2719787 GCF_000243295.1 Trichechus manatus latirostris
AAGTCAGAGTGGCGGGTGCCGTGTTCTGAACCACAGCTGTAATAACCTTCTGGACTAAATGTGGAAACAGATCCTTCAGCCACCCTTCACATCCTTCTAATTGCCAGTTCTTGGTGGAGAAGACAGTTACCCAAACCAGAATGTCAGATTTTCTGGAAGTGGAAGGGACACAACAGTCTCATGAATGTCAATATCTTGTCATTTGCAAAGATGCAAATTGGCAAGAAATTAACACATCTTTATTAAAGGGTTCCTAAGACAGGAAACTGGGATTTTTGTATGGCGGAAAACACCTCTCAGGAATCTGACACATGACATGGGGAGGCTTAGGGTAGGTTTATGGAGACCTAAGATTTCAATCTCTGATTAAAGATGAAGCCTGAAGTGAAATCCTCAATTTCCATTGAGCCAGGGATTTTGTTTTCACCTCTGTAAGGTCAGAAAATCCACTCAAGCTCCTTAAAAGGGGCACTGGCATTTATCTCTAGAGTAGTTAAATCAGCTAGCTTGGCTCGTGCATTTCTGCAGCCAGGGAATCATGAAGTGAGGCAGGAAAAAGTACAACCCAGCTGGTGGCTGGTCTTTCCATTCTGTACCCACAGAGAAAAGTCTTTATAGAAAGGAGAGTGTGGTCACTCCATTAGGCGAACTTCCTGATCTTAAAATGTCCACCGACACAGAGCGTGTCCCAAAAGTCTTAGTACAGTTTCAGCTTTAATCACCTCAGAAGCATAAAT
>NW_004444113.1:2721900-2727687 GCF_000243295.1 Trichechus manatus latirostris
GTTGGCAGTTCAAATCCACCAGCTGCTCCTTGGAAACCCTATGCGGCAGTTCTACTCTGTCCTATAGAACATATTGTGATATAATCTGGATTCTACTCCTTGATAACTAATCACAGAATTTTAGAGCTAGAAAGTTCTTAAAGATCATTTAATCCAACCTTCTCATTTTATGAGAAAATGTAGCACTGGAAAGTTACAGCATTAACAGGTCACATAGCAAGGCATAAGCAAAATGATTAGGGTTAGGGCACAATAAGGACACTCGCTCAATTGTCTGTATCCCCTACAGATTATAAATGTCATGAAGGCAGGGACCATAATTGTTTTGTTCACCAGTATATCCCCACTGCAGTATGTGGCATTATAGTGGGTACTCCAATATATATATACACATTATTTGTCGAATGAAGTGCTGAATGAGATTTAACCTTCTCATTGCCTGGCTAGCTACAGCAGTGAAATCACTACTACACTACATTCTGACCACAGTCATTTCATATTCATTTGTTTTCTTCTTTGATGTGATCTAGAAAGTATTTGTTAAGCAGAGTTAATGTGTTAAACACAATGCTCAGCATGGCGCGGGATGCTGGAGAAACGCCAAGGAAGTAGATCATCAGCTCCGCTGTTTCTTTAGTATATCATGGTCTTCATTATCTCAAGGAGTCTTCGCAGAGAAGACTACATATGTGAAACAATCAGAGAACATTACAAACTATGTACCTTATCTGATGCTTAACTGAATAGAACGAATGTCCAAAAGTCTTTAACTTCTTCAGGAAGGAGATGCAATGCTAGATGCCGGGTGAGCCCTCCCAAAATGTTAGACGTTATCTTAAAAACACACGGTCTGGTACAGACCTCAACATAAAGAAAACAAAAATCGTCACAACTGGACCAAGAAGCAACATTATGATAAACAGAGAAAACACTGAAGTTGTCAAGTATTTCAATTTACTTGGATCCACAATCAACGCCCATAGAAGCAGTAGTCAAGAAATCAAACGACACATTGCATTGGGCAAATCTGCTGCAAAAGACCTCTTTAAAGTGTTAAAAAAGCAAAAATAAAATCATTCTGAGGACTAACGCCCGCCTTATCCAAACCATGATATTTTCAACCACCTCATAGGCCCGTGAAAGCTAGACAATGAATAAGGAAGACCGAAGAAGAATTGATGCCTTTGAATTATGATGTTGGTGAAGAATATTGAATATACCATGGACTGCCAGAAGAACAAACAAATCTGTCTTGGAAGAAGTACAGCCAGAATGCGCCTTAGAAGTGAGGATGGCGAGCCTTCGTCTCACGTAGTTTGGACATGTTATCAGGAGGAATCAGTCCCGGGAGGACATCATGCTTGGTAAAGTGAAAAAGAGGAACCCTCAACGAGATGGACCGACACAGTGGCTGCAACAATGGGCTCAGGCATAACAACGATTGTGAGGGTGGCGCAGGACCGGGCAGTGTTTCGTTCTGTTGTACACGGGGTCGCTGTAAGTCGGAACCGACTTGACGGCACCTAAGAACAAGGACAGGCTTGTAAATAGACAGTGACAATAAAGCGCTGGCAATGGTTTAATTGGAAGTGGGACTGTGATATGTAAACCCTAAAACTGAGCTCCCAGCGATCCCAATTTTCTGAACAGTTGGGGTCAACGGCTTTCTGAGCTGGCTGGGATGGTGCTGATTGTCGTTACGGTGGCCATTGGGGAGGAGGGGTCAGCGCCGCCGACCCGGGAGACGCCCCGCCCCCTACTCACTTTTACGGACCCCGGGGAAGGGGCTCGCCGGCTACCGCCCCATGCTGTTCACCTGCGCATGCGTGCGCGGCTGCCCTTCACTCCCCGGCGACGCCGCTAGGGTCGCTGCTGGACTAGACAATCTGCCGCTTGACACTGAGGGGTACCCGGGAGGTGCAGAGGGCAGGATCGTACCTGACTGGGACAAGTGACCTCTTTATTAGGGAAACAGAGAATCGCTGCTAAAAGAACTGTACCCAGAATGACATAGGCAGGACATCTCCGGCGACCTGTCCCGCTCGAGGGCAACCCGCTCCGCCTCCGCCCCCACGCCGGGCGGGAGGTGGTTCGGCCGATAGTGATTATGGGGGTTGTAGTTCGCCGCGAAGTACGCTGCACTCTGGACACGGCCGCGCAGCGCGCCTGCGCCTCTCGGGTGGGACCCGCGCAGGCGCGGGGGAAAAGGGACCGGACCGCGACGCAGGCGTGGGGGCTTCTGGGAGCGTGCGTTGGGGGCACCTTTGGGAGCCGGTGGGCGACGGCCGCAGCTTTGCGGGTGGAAAAGATTAGGCGGTTTCCCCGATCGGGGCAGGAACAGCCTCTTCCGGGTTTGCGGCTGGGGACACGTGCGCGGAGGCGTGAACTTGGCCGGAGTCACAAAGCTGGTGGCCGACCCTGGCTAGAAGCGTTGCCTTAATTCAGCCATCTCTTACTGAGCACTTGGCATAGCCAGTCGTTGGTAGGGGCTGGGGACAAGCTCGCAGAGGACAAAATCAAAGTATGGGTCTCCTGACTTCGAGTTCAGCCGCTGCGTGGGATCTAGATGTTCCGCCCTTCAGCTTCTCTTTTGTTTTAATTTGGTGGTATTGAAATATATGTAACACTTTGCCGTTTTAACCATTTTTAAGTGTACAGTTCATAGACACTAATTACGTTCATCATGGTGTGCTGCCATGACCGCTGCCCTTTCCAAAACTGATAGTTTTTGTGAGTGGTAAATATATAGGTAACAAAGCATCTGCCATTTCAGTAATCTTTACATACATGGTTCACTGACGCCAGGATGAATAGTTTTACATCACCTCACACGGAAACTCAGTACCCCTTGAGCAGAAACTCCCGTTCTCCCACCCCCAACCCCTAGTAATGACCAATAATTGTCTCTATGCCTTTTCCTGTTCTAGATAGTTCATATAAATGCTATGCTGTAGGGAAAAAACATCACAAAGTTTAGTAAAGAAAAAAAAATTTATTCAGCATATATTAAAAAAGGCAAAAGTGGGAAAAGGGACAAGCATGCTGCCACAACCATGTCTGCCCAAATCCAAGGAAATATTACAGAATAGACAAAAGTGGGAAAACAGACAAGCGTGCTGCCACAGCCATGTCTGTCCAAGTTCAGAGAACATTAGAGAAAGCAAAAGTGGGAAAACGGACAAGTATGCAGCTAGAGCCACGTCTGCCGGAGTCCAGAGAACGTTACAGAGCCATCACTATATATTAACATTACAAAATGGGCAAAACCATTGAAAGTGTCACCTTTTCACAGATTGGCCAGCAACCGTGATCCTACATTTTGAATCATCTTTCTTAACAATCATTGGTACAGGTTTCAGTAACGACAGTCAGGAGGGTCTTCACTGGTCCAACAAATTTTCTGTTCACTAAATGCTAATAGAAAAAGGTAAGGGGTGGAAAGTCTTTTGTGTTCTGTTTGAATGGTTTATGTGAAAGTTTCCCTGAAAGATACTTTCCAAGACTGTCTTAGCTATTGGCTTTATACGTCAGGGCCCAGTGGATGTGTCCTTGTGAGCCCGTCTTCAGCTGGGTCACATTCTCTATGCTCAAGGAGAAGGAATAATAACTCCAATATTATTTGTAATATTGTAACATTTGTCCTTTTGTAGCTGACTTATTTCACTCAGAATAATGTTCTCAAGGTTCATCCATGTGGTAGCACGCATCAGAATTCCATTTCTCTTTATGGCTGACTCATATTCCATTGTATGAGAATACCACATTTCGTTTATCCATTCATATGTTGATGGACACTTGCGTTGTTTCTCCTTTTTGGCTGTTGCGAATAGCGCTGCAGTGAATATCGGCGTGCACGCACCTGACCTAGGAGTTGCGGAGTCCCATGGGAATTGCCTCAGTTACCTAGTGCTGCCATGACAGAAATCCCACAAGTGGATGGCTTCAACAAACAGAGATTTCTTCTCTCAGTTTAGGAGGCTAGAAGTCCGAATTCAGGGCACCAGCTTCTGGGAATCATGGCCTAGGTAAGTTGACAGATACTGCTCGGGGACATAATTCAATCCATAACAGTAATTCTCTGTTAAACTTTTTGAGGAACATCAAACTGATTTCCAGAGTGGCTGCGCCTTTTACATTCCCGCCAGCATTCTGGATTTCAGTTTTAACATTTCCCTCCCCATACAGAGGAAACCCTGATGGCGCGGTGGTTAAGAGCTATAGCTGCTAAGCAAAAGGTCGGCAGTCTGAATCCATCAGCCGCTCCTTAGAAACCCTATCGGGCAGTTCTGCTCTGTCCTGTAGGGTTGCTGTGAGTTGGAATCAACTCGATGGCAGTGGGTTTGTTTTTGGTCTCTGTCTGGGGTGATAGTTGGGGGAAGAAAAGAGGCAGAGACCTGGGGAGTTCATCCTGGGTTGGAAATACCGATGTGCACCTTAGGCAGGGAACTGTGTCTGTCTGTGAAATAAGGCTACCAGTCGGTAAGAAACATTTCCTATTTAGCTATGCTAAGTGCTTTATGGAAACCCTGGTGGTGTAGTGGTTAAAAGCTACGGCTGCTAAACCAAAAGGTCAGCAGTTCAAACCCACCAGTCGCTCCTTGGAAACTCTATGGGGCAGTTCTACTCTGTCCTGTTGGGTCGCTATGAGTTGAAATCAGCTGGACGGCAATGAGTTTGGTTTGTTTTTTTTTTTTAAGTGCTTTATATATACTCTCTTTTAATCCCTACAATATCCCTATGAGATACCAAAATCTAAAACCAAACCTGTTGCCATGGAGTCGATTCCAACTCATAGCGACCACCGAGGACAGAGTAGAACTGCCCCATAGAGTTTCCAAGGAGCGACTGGTGGGTTTGAACTGCTGACATTTTGGTTAGCTGCCGAGCTGTTAACCACTGCGCCACCAGGAGCGGTGCCCTATGAGATAAATACTATTATTTTCCCCATTTTACATATGAAATAATAATTGTATCAAATGCACTGAATTTTTGTGAAAATTACACAATGTATGTAAACTACTTGGCATGGTGCCTGGCACACTAAGCAGTCAAATAGTTTTTGTTATGAACTATGTCTTCTAAAAGGATCTAGAAATAGGGATTGGCTGCTCTAAGCTTCTGAATGTGATAACAGTACTGTCATGGTTTTAAGAGAATGTCCTTGTTTTTAGGAAATAAATAGTGTAGAATTTAGGGTAAAGGGATATGATGTTATAGACAATACAATCAAAGATACATGTAATATATGTATTACATATAATATATAATAAGGAGTCCTGGTGTCCCAGTGGTTAAGTGCTTGGCTGCTAACAGAAAGATTGGTAATTTGAACCCAACCAGTGGCTCTGGAGGAGAAGGACCTGGTGATCTGCTTCTGTAAAGATTACAGCCTAGAAAACCCTATGAGGCACTTCTACTCTGTCACATGGGGTCACTGTGAGTCAAAATTAACTCGACAGCACCTAGCAACAACACTATAATAATATAGACAATATGTAGATGTTATAGACAATATAATCCTGTATTACCTTCTATGTAGGTGCAAGAGTCCCTGGGTGATGCAAATGGTTAATGCACTTGGCTGCTAACCAAAAAGTTAGATGGTCAAGTCCACCCAGGGGTACCTTGGAAGGAAGGTCTGGTGATCTACTTCAAAAAAAATCCCAGCCATTGAAAACCCCGTGGAACGCCCCTCTGCTCTGACACACGTGGGATCCAGCCATTGAAAACCCCGTGGAACGCCGCTCTGCTCTGACACACGTGGGATCCAGCCATTGAAAACCCCGT
>NW_004444113.1:2727989-2780774 GCF_000243295.1 Trichechus manatus latirostris
ACACGTGGGATCCAGCCATTGAAAACCCCGTGGAACGCCGCTCTGCTCTGACACGTGGGATGGCCATGAGACAGCAGCCGTTTTCTCCCTGGTTGTGTAGATGCATAGAAAAAGGTATAAATTCGGTTTCTGAGGGTTTTCATTATAAGAAAACAAAATAACTCCTTGGTGAAAGAAAATAGTGTTGTTACAAGTGTTAACTCTTCTAGTCAACATCTTAACCATAAAACTACGGCCACTGAGTTGATTCCGGTACCATAGCAGAGTTTAAAAGCAAATAGCAGAACACCATTTGTAGAGCACTTTGAATTTTTCAAAGCACGTATGTGACATTTCCGAGTTTAGAACATCTGCTTCATGGTTCTGTGGTTTCACAATATACTTGGGTATTGTGAAACAGATTTCCCCATAAACAGGGGAGAGGGGACAGTCGGCATGAATTTAGTTAGCAATCCAAAACCTAATCATGAATTGTGTTGCTCAGTGGATGGAAAATAGGTCCGATATTTTTAAAGTTTCTAAAAAAAATCAATTACCTCACATTATGATCATATTAAATATTTACTGAGCAACTGCAAGAAACATCAAACCCGTTGCCGTTGAGTCAATTCTGACTCATAGCAACCCTCTAGGACAGAGTAGAACTACCCCATAGGGTTTCCTTGGCTGTCACCTTCACAGAAGTAAACTGCCATATCTTTCCCATGTAGCAGCTGGTGGGCTTGAACCACCAACCTTTTGGTGAGCAGCCAAGCGCTTAACCACCGCGCCACCAGGGCTCCTTATGAGGAGCTCAGCACTGCAGGAAGCAACCCCTTTTTCTGTCGTGGAGTCCTAGGTCGTGCAAACTGTTAAGCACTAGGCTGCTAACCAAAAGGTTGGCAGTTTGAATCCACCCAGAGTCGCCTCTGGCGATCTACTTCCGAAAGGTCACAGCCTTCTGCAAACCCTGTGGAGCACAGTTCTCCTCTGACACACATGGGGTCGCCATGAGTAGGAATCGACTTCTGTTATGTACTCCTAGATAGCTTGTAATGTCACCCTCGCCTAAAGGAAATGAGAGCTCCATTTTAATCCGTTCGTGTCTCATTTTTTCCCTTCTGTTTGCGGTTCTATAATAACTGCAAAGAAGTTGACTTGTTTCCAGTAGGTCATGGTGCCGCCATAGTAACCCAGATCCATGCCTGCCTGCAGAGTGACTTACGGTCCTTCTGTACTCTACAGCCACTCATGGTCCAGTGGCATTTTCAAACGTATCTTCTGGACCTACATTCTAGAACCTCCATGAATACACTTTCCCCCTCTGGCTGCCTCCACAAGTCTTCTTCTTCTTCTTTTTTTTTTAAAACTCTATTTGATTAAGGAAGAGTTTGATAAAGAGGGTCACCTTAAAAAGAAAGGAGGAGGTAGATTAACTTCAGTACAAGAATACGTAACGTCAGGGGCGTTGGGAACAGGTACGGGAGAAAAGAGAGAAGATTGCAATCATTTGGGTATTTTGCCTTTTTCCTCACTTCCCAGCTGAGTTAACCCGTCCCCGCGCCATTCCAAGGTGGTTCCATAAGGTCCACACACAGGATTTCTGGAACCTTGCTAATGGTAAACTGCCCTCCTCAAACCAGCCTGTCTAATTTTCATTTCTAACTTTGAATTCGCATGATGCTTTACTGTCATTGGGCCTGAATTCTCTGCATGGGGCGGGTGCTGACCTATATAGCACTTTCTGTTCCTTGAAATTATAAATAATGTAGGCACCTCCCTCTGATGGCAGGCTGCTAGTGGTGAAAGCAGATGCACACCAGTTGCCTGGGAATCAAGATTTGAATGGTTTCCAACCCCTTTTACATTTGCCCAGGCTGTTTGTTGAAATCATGGCTTTACAGCCCAACTACTCTATGCTTTTCTCACCCTTCGAAATGTTTTCATAAATTGGAAAGACCAGGACGTGGAGGGGTTGCCTCCTTTCTCTCATTGCTCACGGTTTGTCAAAGATTTTTAGCAACAAAACTCTAAATACATTAAAGCTGTCATGTAACACTGTTTGCTGGAGAACCACCCAAGATGCTTTAGCAGGGAGAATTTGTTTCTAGGCAAATCTAACTCCAGCGACAGCTTTGAAATGAGATGCTAAGGTGCTTTGGTTGAAAAAGCCCACCACCCAAGGGGTGCCCCTGAATGACTCACTCTCAGGGCTTGTGCAGGGAGACGTCAAGCCTTGGTGAGATGATGCTGGATCTGCGGCTCCTGCTTTTCTCAACAGAAGGGAGCAGAAAATAAGCCGTAAATCCAATTTGCCACCACCCGAGCTCCTCTTTGAAGAGGCTCCTGTTAACTAAATAACATTTCTTGGATTCAATGAAATTGAGCAGTTACATAGTTTCTTTACTTGACTGTTGAGCTTTAATTATCTGCTCTGGGGGATATCCACAGGAGAGTTTGTTTCTGTCTTTGTGCTTAGGAAATACACATTGAAAATATTCATGGATAAAAAGATACGATGTCTGCAAATTACTCTCCAGGGATGTGTGCAGAAAAATGTATGCACACACACACGCGTGCACACACACGCACGCGCATGCACGCGCGCACGCACGCACACGCACACACACGCACACACGCACAGTGAGAATGTGAGGGAGTGACCAAATGAGAAAGCATGTAAAGTGTGACGTCAACAATAAGTGAATCTGAGGAACGGCTACTTGGGAGGTTTTTGTACTATTATTGTAACTTTTCTGTAAGTCTGAATAAAAAATTTGAAGTTATAAAAAAGAATAGAAAACAATCTCTCTGAGTACCTGGCAGGTACTAGGCACTGGGGATACACAGACGAGCAAGTTGCATGTACTTGCTTCTCTGGCGGAACTGACATGCTATCAAGGAGAAGAACTTTTATAAAAGCTATAGCACTTCAATGTGACAGCTGTTACAACAGGTCCCAGGGAGCGAGTGACCTTTCTTCTGCCCTTTCCTCCATATATATAGATTGGCAGAGCCAAGGATGTTCTGGATGGAGCTGGATCACATTGGCTTGCAAGGGCCAACTCTTCATCTGATGACATCACATTGCTGATTGGAAATCAATCACGGTGGGAGAACACCAGCAAATGCTGTAAACATCAGAGCTTTGATCCCCAGGAGAGCCTGTCGTTAAACATTTACCAGCACATCATTGCGCTACAGCACTAATGAAGAAAGAGTTCATTCCATGTCTATTAGAGAGAAGATGCTCTGGCCCCATAGCCGGGCAGCTTGGATAGAGTCTAGCAAAAAGTGTGCTAGTGAATTTATGGACAGACGTGGGACCCTAACTGCAGGGTAGAGAGCCTTCACCAATCATCGGAAAACCTATGACTCCATTTATAGTGGCTGGTGGATTCGAACTGCTGATGGTTTGGTTAGCATCGGAGCTCTTAACCGCTGCGCCACCAGTGCTTAACTGTTTGTGACACACTGGGACTCCTTACGAGAATCCCTAAGGGTGTGTAAAGAAGTTCCACCTCCCCCTAGTATCATTCTTCCCTCATTTGGCAAAAGAAAGGCACATCTTTCACTCACATGGAATCTTACTAAGGTGCTCTAACCACCTCCAGGCACCAAACGCAGGTACAATTTGCACGGCTGATTTGCTGTGGATGCTGAGAAAAGGAAATAAATCCTTTACCAAACTAGATGGTTGCCAACACTTCGCTCTCAACAAAAGTGACAGAAGACCTAATAGGCTTGTCAGCTGAATGTTTCATTTGAATATTTGATGGTAGATCATTGTGTTTGGTTTTGCATACAACTGAGGTATTCAAGGAGCTGAGTGGCACTGCTATAACAAAATTGCTTTTCTTGTAACTTTGTGGCGTTTTGGTGACAGAGAAATTTAAAACGTAGGTTGGGTTTCAGTGTCTACAAATATTTCAGTTCATTGAATATTTTTTAGATGAAATTAATTCAGAACATTAAACACTTCACATCTTTGCTGCAATCTTTAGAATACAGGCGGGGCTCAGGAATTTGCATTTTAAATATGCTTACCCCCAAGAAGTAGTAGGTTAACAGATGGAGGATTTGAAGATTAGGCTTACTACTCAGATGTTGTGTACCATTAACTTGATTCCAACTTCTAGCGACTCCACGTGACAGAGTAGAACTACCCCGTAGTGTTTTCTAGGCTGTAGTCTTTACGGGAGCAGATCTCCAGGTCTTTTCTCCTGTGGAGCCACGGGGTGAGTTCAAACCACCGACCTTTTGGTTAGCAGCCAAGGCGTAACCTTTGCACCCTCAGGGCTCAGATGGACAGTCTTTAACATGATTTCTGTCACAAAGTACGGAAGTCCTGTCTGTATTCATTTAAAGACTTCACATTCTGAATGTGAAGTGTTTTAAATAAAGTCTGATGCATTTTGCAATGTAACATTAAATGTAATTTTGATGTATTTCAAAGACCATGAATTATTTTTTTACACTGACAGAGAAGTAGTGTCTCTTTCTTTTTCTTTTATACCGCTTCATTGAGATATAATTTATATGCCATACAATTCACCCACTTAAGGTGCACAGTTCAATGACTTTTAGTATAGTGGTAGGGTTGTGCAACCATCACCGCAATCAAATTTTACTACAATCATTACCCAAAAAAGAAGCCCTACAGCCTTCAGCCATCACCCTCAAAGCCCCCTATCGCTCCCAGCCCTAGGCAACCACTGATCTATTCTCTGTCTCTAGATTTGCCTGTTCTGGACATTTCATATCAATGGAATCATACAATATGTGGTCTTTCGTGACTAGCTTCTTTCACTGCGCGTGTGATGTTTTCAAGGATCCTCCATGGTGTGGCATGAGATCAGTACTTTTTCCCTTTTTATGGCCGAGTACCATTCCATTTTGTGGCTCTACCACAGTTGATTTAGGCATTTATCAATTGATGGACATTCGGGTTATTTCCATGTATGAATTAATTTTTACATGTTGAGTAACACTCGGCTCCAGATAAAGGAGGGTGGTCTTCCAGTGGGGTAAACACGAGATCTGTAGACTTGGGAAGGGAAGCCTGTCACAGACTCTCTCTTTTAAACAGTGGCTGTGGTTATTGTTAGCTGCTGTCGAGTCAGCTCCGACTCACGATGACCTTCTGTGTGACCGAACAACATGTCGCCTGGTCCTGGGCCATCTTCATGATTGTCGGACGATAGCTTGTTGTGATCCATGGGGTTCTCATTGACGAATTTTCAGGAGTAGATCGCCAGGCCTTTCTTCCTAGTCTGTCTTAGCCTGGAAGCTCCACTGAAACCTGTCCACCAGGGGTGACCCTGCTGGTATTTGAAATACTGGTGGCACAGCTTCCAGCATCACGGCAACACGCAGCCACCACGGTATGATCAACTGACAGAAGAGGCAACATCTAGGTATTACAAAGGTAACTGCTCAAAAGCAGCTCAGGGAGATAGAGAAAATCTTGGCTTTAAAACAGCGACAAAATACTGGCAAAAAATGAACTTTTTTAAAAACTAGGGTTTTACTAACCTCCCTGGATGACTTGTAGTTGCATCTCTCACCTGAGGACAGTTCGGGGTCAGACCCCGTGTCCTGTGGGGGCTGCCCAGCGTGGGAATCCCGCTGGGTCTGAAGCCTCCACCGCTGTGAGAGGCACTTCACGTCTCTGTAGCACAGCCCTCCTGGCCCCCAGGCAGCAACAGCAGGGCGGGTGCTCTAAGCTTGGCCAATCAGATGATCCTGCCTGCACCTCTGAGTCTGGATGAGCGGCCCAAAGACACAGGGACAGATGAGAGTGTCTGGCTGGGACAACCGCAGAGACAGCGCATCCCAGGAGTGGGGCCAGCAGAGGCGGACCTGGCCCTGGCAGCAACGTCCTCAAGACTCCTTCTGGAGCGCAGTTCCAGTGCTGCTGCTGGCGGCTTCGCCTCCTCCCCACCTGCCTTCTAGTCTCCAGCTTTGTCACTGCAGCCCGAATCACCTGATAACCTTCCAATGCATTGCTTTTCTTCAAAGTTAACTGGATTTGGTTTCTATTGTTTGTAGCTAAGAACCCTGACGAGGGCACACTAGCTCAGGGGTTCTTAATCTTCCCTGGGCCATAGACCCTTCTGGCAGTCTGATATCACCTATACAAGCCCTTCACAGAATAAAGTTTTTCAAATGCATAACATAAAATACATAAAATTACAGAAGAAACAAATTACACTGACATACCAAAACAAACAAAAAACCAAACCCGTTGCTGCTGAGTCGATTCTGACCCCTGGCGACCCTGTAGGACAGAGAACTGCCCCATAGGGTTTCCAGGGAGCGGCTGGTGGATTCCAACTGCCACTAGGACACCACATTTGGATAGTGACCCCAAAACCAGTTCTGATGACTCACCCAGTGACTAGACAGACAGACATAGAGAATCTACTGTGCTTTGGAGCCCTGGTGGCACAGTGGTTAAGAGCTCGGCTGCTAACCGAAAGGTTGGCAGTTTGAATCCACCAGCTGCTCCCTGGAAACGCTATGGGGCAGTTCTACTCTGTCCTATGGGGTCTCTATGAGTCGGAATTGACTCGATGGCAATGGGTTTGGTTTTTGGTTCAATACCCAAAAACAAAGTTCAGAAGGCAGGGACAGGAAAGATGGGCAGATGGAAATGGGGAACCCAGGGAGGAAGTGGGTAGAGTGCTGTCACATTAAGGGGATTGCAGCTAATGGCATGAAACAAAATGTGGATAAACTGTTGAATGGGAAACTAATTTGCTCTGTAAACTTTCACCCAAACCACAATAAACCCCAAAAAACCCGTTGCTGTCTGGTCGATTCTGACTCATAAAATGTTAAAAAAAAAAAAAAAAAAAAGCTCCAATGAGTTGAGCAGTCATCATTCATTCAAACGGTCACCCTCATGGGCGTTACATGAGGTAAACTCACAGCCACTGGCCAGCCTATGGAATGGGTCATGGGTCTACCCCTGCCCCAACGAGATGTGGACAGTAGATGGGGCCAGGTGACCCAGAACATGGCTACTACCGCCATCTAAGATACGGCCTCGGACTCCTTCTTTAGCAGTGGACTGTTTTAGTTACCCAGTGCTGCCGCGGCAGAAACCCCTTAAGGGGGCGGCTTTAAGGAGGCGATTCCTTCTGGGAGCCTCTTAGTTTCTGGTGTCTGCCCGCCATCTTGGCGTCTGTCTCCCCTCCGGCACGTCTCTGTGTCAGTTCTGCTGTTTGAGAACTCAAAAGTGACTGGCTTTAGGACCTACTCCTTGGGAATGACCTACTAGCATAACAAAAATGCTATTTCCAAACATGATCACGGCCACAGGTACAGGCCAGGACTTCAGCAACTCTGTTTGGCGCACACGACTCAGTCCCGAACACTGAGAGTAGCAGGTACTCCAGGCGCCCGAGGAGGCCAGGTCCCTGGAAAGCAGAATCCCGCCCAGAGCTCGCCCAGCTCCGGACCATTAAAGCCCACGGGTATCTTCAGCTGTGTAACCCACGGCACCTCAGTCTTGACCTGTGCAAAACTAGACACCCCTCTTTCCTCTCCACGCCACCCTTCCCTCAGATATGAAAATCAGTGATTAAAAAAAAAAAAAAAGACTACTCTTTAGAGCAGTTTTAAGTTTACAGAAAATTGCGCAGGAAGCAGTTACCACTTCCCCCCCATCTCTGCACACAGTTCCCCGTTATTACCGTCTTGCATTCCTGTGGTGCGTCTGTCACAGTTGACTAGCATTACATTACTGTACATTATTATTAACTAAAGTCCACAGTTTACTTCCGGGTTCACTCTCCTGTAGCTCTAGGGGTTTTGACAAATGCAGGTCACGTGCCCACCATTACAGTGACCCTAAAAATGCCCTGTGCTCCCCTATTCATTGTCTCTACTCCCCGCTGAGCCCCTGGCAACCACTGATCCTTTCACTGTCTCTAGTTTTACCTTCTGCAGAATATTGTATAGCTGGAGTCATACGCTACGTAACCCTTCTCAGACTGGCTTCTTTGACTTAGCAAATGTGCATTTGCCGTTCCTCCATGTTTTTTCATGACTTGATAGCTTTTAATTTTATTGCACCATATCTATAACAAAACGTTAGGCGTCTTAACATGTCTTACACGTACAGTTCAGTGACATTAATGACGTTCACCACGCTGTTCAACCATCACCATTACGTGTGGGGGGCTGGGAAATGGTGAACACCAGGGAGTGCAGTTTGGTAGGAGACCCCGAGATTCCTCCAGGCCTTTCCTCACCCCTTCTGCCCACCCTGCTCCATGTCCAGGTCCCTGCGTGCCGGCCCGTAACTTACCTTTCATTCATTCCAGTTCCAGAGGTAGAGATGGTTCCCTGTTTGTAGGTTAGCCAAGTGGGTTGAAGGAGTCTGTGACTCACCTAAGGATATTCTTTGGTTTTTAAGTGAAAGTCAGGACTGGAACCTGATCTTGCATCCATGTAACAGTTCCCTCAACTCCTGCACTCTCCCTTCTGGGTGTGAGGGCTCGAGAGGTTATGGAGAAAAGGGTCATGGGAGAACTCTCCTGCCATCCTGAACGCCTCAGGGCTCCCCACCATGCAGCGGTTTATCCAGCGGGATATGTGCCAGGACCTTTATGTTTACAATTTCATGACACTGATTACACTGCTCATGTTATACCACATTACTGCTGTGTAGTAGTTGTTTTATGTATTTGCCAGGACTCTCTGGGTTATGAGAGAACTGAAATAAAAACAAAAAGGATTTATTAACTCATGTAATGTGTAAAACACCTTGGACTCAATTTAAAAACAAGATTTGGCTGTTTATAAAGTGCATTGTAGGAAGGTTTTTCAATCATTGAAATTAAAGGTTTTCTTTAATAACCTAGGACCTCTGCAACATTTCCTCAGTCAGCAGAGGAGGGGGCACTAGGAAGGAAGGGGGACCCCAGGAGGAAAGGGGACCTCAGGAAGGAAGGGGGACCTCAGGAGCAAAGGGGAAGATGGCCTTCATATTGTAAATCAGAAAGGGTAAAGTGGCTCTTAGCAAGGGGGATGAGGGCAGTGGTGGTCCAGAGGCAGACTTTTCACCGTTCCTGTGGGAGACCCACGTTTGATTCCTAGTCAATTTAGCTCACACACAGCCACCACCCCGTCTGTCAGTGGGGGCCTGTGTGTCGCTGAGGCTGCAGCAGAGCTTCTAGACTAAGATGGACTAAGAAGACAGGCCTGGAGATCTCCTTCCAAAAATCAGCCAATGAAAACCCTATGGATCACAGTGGTCTGATCTTGTGCATAGTTGCCGACTTGACAGCTAAGTTTGAAAGGGATACTGACGACGTGAGGGGCCCTGGTGACACAGCGCTTACGCTCACCAAACGGCTAACTGCAAGGTCAGTGGTTCAAACCCACCAGCGGCTCTGGGGGTCATCTGCTCCCGTGAAGATTGCAGCCTAGGAAAGGGGCAGCTGTACTCTGTCCTACAGGGTTGCTGCCTCGGAATTGACTTGACGGCAAACGACAACTGCTGACAGATTTGAGAAGAGGTCAAACGCACATGGAAAGGGGCTCCATCTCATTGGTCAACTGGGAAATGCAAATCACAATATGGTAGCACTATGCACCTCTCAGAGCCCTGGTGGCGCAGTGCTTAAGAGCTCGGCTGCTAACCAAAAGGTCGGCAGTTCAAAGCCATCTACTGCTCCTTGGAAACCCTACCGGGCAGTTCTACTGTCCTATAGGGTTGTTATGAGTTGGAATCGACTTGACGGCAGTGGGTAACATACCTATCAGAACTGCTGAAACAGGGTGTGTGTGGGAGAGACAAAACCATGTGTTGGCAAGGTTGTGGAGCAACCAGAACTCTCATATGCAGGAGCATAAACTGGTCCAGTGACTTTGGAAAACTGTGGGACAGTATCTACTAAAGCTGAACATATGGATAAATACAAAAACACGTATGTAATAGAAATGTGAACATAAACCCAACACATGTACACGGACAGCACAGCAACACTGTTCTTAGCCCCAAACTGGAAGCACCTCCACTCACATCAACAGAATGAACTGTGGCACATTCCCACCCTGCAACAATGACGACCCATCTACAAATGCACACAACAATACGGATGTCACAAGACTAATGTGAGCAAAGGAAGCCAGACACAGAGTCCATACTGTAGTCCCATTTGTAGAAAGCTTAAAACCAGACAAAACCAATTAGACATCAAAAGAGTGATCACCTTGTGGAGGTGTGAGTGGTGAGTGGGTGGTGACTGGAGGGGGCAAGAGAGGTTTCTGGAAAACTGGGAATGTTTCCTTAGGTGGGTGCTGGCTTCTGAGGTCTGTTCACTCTGAAAATTCGTTGAGTGTTTTGCTTATGATATGTGTGTACTTTTTTCCACGTTACGTCAATAACTCAATTAAAAAATATATTGTACATACATTAAAAAAAAGTCTCATATACACTTTAAAACCATATAAGCTGACCTAAACGTACATAAGGAAAAAAAAAAAGCATGGGAGAATAGCTACGAAAATTCTGGTGAAAAACAGTAATGAGGAAGGACTAGTGGTATCAGATATTAACTTTAACAGTACGTTGCTGTTATTGTTAGGTGCTGATTTTCTACTCATAGTGACCCCATGTGACAGAGCAGAACTGTAATCTTTACGGAAGCAGACTGCCACATCTTTCTCCCTTGGCGCGGCTGGTGGGTTCAAACTGCTGACCTTTTGGTTAGCAGCCTAGCATTTAACCACTGCGCCACCAGGGTTCCTTAAAAAGAACATTTAGAGAGCATGAAATAACTCTTACAAAGGATACCATTCCTCTGTGGACTATCGGACTTGTCACCTTAGGATCCCCTGGAGAATCCCTTCCCTGACTATGTGTAACCACCAGGGCTGTGTCCCCTACCCCACCACTTTCCAGCTGGGTGATCACAAGTGATGGTTTCATTCCTGCTTACACGAGGGGAGAGGCATCTGTAATAAAAGATAAATATCCACATTTATTAACGTCAGCATCTTTTCTGCACTGTGATGACTTTTTTGTAATTTAAATGACCTCTAACACTATGAACTAGTGGCCGCTCACAGGCTCCACGTGTCCGAATGATGATCCTCAGCTTGGCAAACTAGCACTAAGGAGCCCCTTTAACGGACTCTTTGTTCTTCTAGGATCATTCCTTCCAGGATCATGCATGCAGGGCTTCAAACTGGCTCAAACCCCTGCTGAAAATGGACATTTCCAACAAGTGCCCAGGTTATACACAAGAATCACCTGAGGATCCTGTTAAAACCTAGATTCTGATTCAGTATATGGGGTGGGGGGAGGGGGAAAGGCAAATTCTCAGCAGGGGTTTGAACTGGTCCAACGACGTTTTCAAGCTGTCTCTGTGGCTTCTGGCAACCAGCTATTCCAGGCCTTCTGATGGCTGCCTCACACCGAGTCCAGGCTGCTCTCAGTGGAGATCAGTATTAAAGCAAGGGCAGAAAATGATCTTTTTAAGCTGACACTACTTTTTCCAACTTACCATCCTGGCACCCACCTCGACTTTTTTCTATGTGATTTATCAAGGAGTACTTTCCTTTGCATCTTTGCACCTTCTATAAACTTCACAGAATAGCGTTTGGCCTACACATAACAGGTGCTTAAGCATGCTGATGAACTCTCCAGAACAAACGCATGATTACGGCACAGGGACCTGCGGGAAATGATGCATCTGGATGTTGCGTCCGACAGGGGTTGCCGACCACACTCAGTGTGAGGAAGGCTAACATGGCGGCTGCCCTGGCCTTGGGAAGTACCTGCAGCAGAGGCGGTGGACAGAGTCTGCTGGTGCCCCTCCTGACCTTCTTCTCTTTACTGTCTCCAGGTTCTGCCTATACGAGTCCTTTGCTCTGATGTTTTGAACATAATTCCCTGATTTAAACACCTCCTCCTCTCCTGAAGAGGATCTGAACGAGTCTTCTAGGTACGAATCTTTAGCAAAGTGCAGGCACTGGGCGGGCAGGGCTCTAAGCCACTCCACCTAAAGGCTGCTTAGAGGCCTAGCTGGCTGCTTTGGGTCAGGTGGCTGTTCCTTGTTCACTCAGCTGTGGTAGCAGAGAACGTGGTACTGAGCTTGTGTCACGGCTAGGACGACACACGCCCAGCACACCAACCTGGACCTTCCGGTTCTGGAAGTGCACGTCCAGAGTGGACCTGACTGGCTAAGGTCCAAACACATGCTGCCCCGGCCCGTTACTCGTCTGAGCAGACCGCCCTCCGTGTGTCCACACCCCCACCCCAAACAGCACCTAGCACACTTCCAATAATCCATTTATCACCCTCCCGGATTTTATGCTCAAGATGTATCTGCTGAATAATAAATTACAGTAGCTTTTAGAGCTGGAACTATGAACTAAAGCCAGCCTTTGGGGGGCTGCTCGGCAGCAAACGCTGTCCTCACACTTGACACGAGTTACAGCGTTTCTCAAAACAACTGTGTGACAGGCATTGGCCGACTGAGATGAGAGACAGAGGAGAACGTGCCTGAAGTCCTGTGTCTAAACCTAGAAGCCACCCAACTCTCCATTCAACCCTCTCGTTATTTATAAGAGTACGGATGTTTATAATCCTTAGATCAGAAGCTAACATCTGGGTATGAGAGAAACTGTCAATAATTAAAGGACAAGGCACTGCCTGGGAAATGGGAGCAACCTAGAAATTTTATGATCAGGATCATCTGAGGAGTCCCAATTCAGATCAGTACAGATAGACAGCATGACAAAGAGCCATTAACTTATCAGGCTTGTTCGTGAACTCTTCAAAGATGAGGGAACGTATAACTTGTGAAAATGGAGGTGACACTGGTCAGACAGAGAGGGCCAGAGAGACCAAGGAACTCTGAGTGACTCGCTTGATGATGAAACAAGGAGGTCCAAACCAGGTAAGACCTGAAAGATAACTGCGGGAAAAAGCATTTGCCTTAGACACGACTTCCACAGGGTGGTGTTAGCTATGAAGTTGACAAGGTTTTCAAACAGATTTTAAACTGCTTATGCTGTGTTAGTCTTATTTTTACTGAATCTGTTCCCAAAAAAATGGCCAAAGAGGTAAGCGTAAAATCGTCTTTTAGTAGTTTTTCTTCTGGGCTGAGTCCGTGATAAAAAGCCACCATACTAATAGCCATAATTCTTTCAAAACTGGCCCCATTTCTGAATTAAGAGGCTTTACCGTCTGACCCAGTTCTTTCAAAACTGGCTCCATTTCTGAGTAACCAGGAGGCGTCACTCCTTTTTGACCCAACAGATCTTGCCGTTTTCTCCAAGCTGGACTGCCCCGCTGGCCACCAGCTGGAGGGCCGCAGGGAATATCTTATGTTCTGCTGTCTTCACCCTTTCAGACAGAGTCGCCACGGAGTCACCCCTCTTCACCGGAACAGCTTCTTGTAAAATAATTTGTCCCGCATCTACGTCTTCCTGGAAAAGCAAGCAAATGTTGTGAACATGACCTTCCAGCCAGTACGAGTCACAGCTAAAATTAATGTTGGAAACGCTTCGGTAGAAAAGACAAACTCACGGCTACGAAGTGGACAGTGCAGCCAGTGACGGCGACACCGGCCTCCAGGGCTTGCTCGTGGGCGTTCGCCCCCTTAAAAGAAGGCAGCAAGGACGGGTGGATGTTGAGCATTCGCCCTAGGAACGAGCAAAAGCAGCGTGGTTAGAGTGTGACAGTCCTGTGCGTTCTCTCAGAGGCTTTCCTGCCTGGAACCCGGACTCTCCAGGAGCAGGATTTCTCTCTGATGATGATTTCTTTGTCAAAGGGGGAGGGGAGGTAAGGGAAACACGACTTCTCATCCAGCCAGGCTCTTGTGGCTGCAAGTGCCCGTCCTGCGCAGGCAGAAGCCATGCTGAGGGGTGCTGAACAGCACCCACAAAGACGGAAGGGTGGGTGGGAGGGCCCTGCAGGAAAACTCAGCCGTTGCCAGCAGACACCATTAGGGAGAGGAGAGGGGTCCTGCAGTGTCTACGCTTCACTTCTGACTACGAGCAGCACGTCCACCAGCCAGATTATCAGCTCTGTGTGCCTTATAGGAGTTGCTTGGTGGCGCAGATGGTTAATGCGCTTGGCTGCTAATTAAAAGGTTAGTGGCTTGAGTCCAGCTAGAGGCACCCTGGAAGAAAGTCCTGGCAATCTACCTCCAAAAAACCAGTCACCGAAAACCCTGGGGAGCACAGATCTACTCTGACACAGATGGGGTTGCCATGAGTCGGTATCAACTCGATAGCAACTGGTTTGGATTTGGTGTGTGCCTTGTCACCAAGGCATGGCCTATTGTATATCACACCACAACTGCTCTGACTACATTCACTCAAGAAAATACCCATTCTTTGGAGGACCAAGGCATGGCCTATTGTATATCACACAACAACTGCTCTGACTGCATTCACTCAAGAAAATACCCATTCTTTGGAGGGAAAATGCATCAACTGCCCAAATGCATGCGCAACAAGGGGAAACAGGATGCAGATGAAGCTTTTTGGGAAAAAGGCAGTAACATAAAGCAGTGTGTTTTCTGCAACGACACCTTCCTTGCCACGGTCTACACTTCCCTAGCCGGGTTCTTCATTTTGGGATACAGGAAAGCATTTTCTCTAGCTTCTACACAAGTAAAACAGTCTCTGCATAGTATTTGTTTGTTTTTATGACTGTACTTTAGATGGTTTACAAAACAAACTAGCTTCTCATTAGACAATCAGTATACATATTGTTTTGTGACATTGGTTACCAACCCATCGACATGTTAACACTCTCCCTTCTCGACCTTGGGTTCCCCCTATTACCAGCTTTCCTGTCCCCTCCTGCCTTCTAGTCCTTGCCCCTGGGCTGGTGTGCCCCTTTAGTCTCGTTTTGTTTTATGGGCCTAATATTTGGCTGAAGGGTGAACCTCAGGAATGCCTTCATTTCCGAGCTAAAAGGGTGTCCGGGGGCCATACACTCGGGGTTTCTCCAGTCTCTGTCAGGCCAGTTAGTCAGGTCTTTTTTTGTGAGGGCACAGTATTTGTTAAGAAGATTAAGTATTATCAGTGGCGTTTGCAGTGATGTGAAATGCACCTCTTACCCAAGCTATACAGGCATGCCTCGTTTTATTGCACTTTGCAGATGTTGCGATTTTTACAACTGAAGGTTTGTGGCAGCACTGCTTCAAGCAAGTCTACTGGCGCCCTTTTTTCCAACAGCATGTGCTCATTTCGTGTCTCTGTGTCACATTTTGGTAATTCTCCCAATATTTCAAACTTTTTCATTATTATTATATCTGTTATGGTGATCTGTGATCTTTGATGTTACTACTCTCATTGTTTTGGGGCGCCACAAACCACTCCCATATACAACAGCGAACTTAATAAACGTGTGTTCTGACTGCTCCACTGACCAGCTGCTCCCCACTTCTCTCCCTCTCCTTGGGCCTCCCTAATCCCTCAGACACGACAATATTGAAATTAGGCCAATTAATAACCCTACAATGACCTCTAAGCGTTCAAGTGAAACGTAAAGTCGCATCTCTCTCACTTTAAATGAAAAGCTAGAAATGATTAAGCTTAGTGAGGAAGGCACGTTGAAAGCCAAGAAAGGCCAAAATCTAGGCTTCTTGCACCAAACAGCCCAGTTGTGAATGCAAAGGGAAAGCTCTTGAAGGAAATTAAAAGTGCTACTCTAGTGAACACATGAATGGTAAGAAAGAGAAGCAGCCTTACTGCTGATACGGAGACAGTTCTAGTGGCCTGGATAAAAGATCAAACCAGCCACAACATTCCCTTAAGCCAAAGCCCAATCCAGAGCAAGGCCCTAACTCCCTCCAACTCTATGAAGGCTAAGAGAGGCGAGGAAGCTGCAGAAGAAGTTTGAAGCTAGCAGAGGTTGGCTCATGAGGTTTAAGGAAAGCAGCCACGTCCATCACACAGAAGTGCAAGGTGACGCAGCAAATGGTGATGGAGAAGCTGCAGCAAGTTGTCCAGAAGGTCTAGGTAAGACAACCGATGAAAATGGCTACACTAAGCAACAGGTCTCCAACGCAGACCAAACAGCCTTCTGCTGGAAGAAGACGCCATCTGGGACTTTCACAGCTGGAGAGAAGTCAATGCCTGGCTTCAAAGCTTCGAAGGACAGGCTGATTCTCTTGTTAGAGGCTAATGCAGCTGGGGACTTTAAGTTGAAGCCAATGCTAATTTACCGTTCCAAAACTCCTACGGCCATTAAGAATTATGCTAAATCTACTCTGCCTGTGCTGTCTAAATGGAACAACAAAGACTGAATGACTGCACGTCTGTTTACAACATGGTTGACTGAATATTTTAAGCCCACTGTTGAGACCTACTGCTCAGAAAAAAATTCCGTTCAAAATATTATTGCTCATTGACCCCACATCTGGTCACTCAATATCTCTGATGGAGATGTACAAGATTAATGTTGTTTTCATGCCTGCTAACACAACATCCATTCTGCAGCCCACGGATCAAGGAGTGATTTTGATTTTTCAAGTCTTATTATTTAAGAAATACATTTTGTAAGGCTGTAGCTGCCATAGGTAAGTGATTCCTCTGATGGATCTGGGCAAAGTAAATTGAAAACCTTCTGTAAAGGATTCACCATTCTAGATGCCATTAAGAACATTTGTGATTCATGGAAGGAGGTCAAAATATTAGCAGGAGTTTGGAAGAAGTTGATTCCAACCCTTAGGGATGACTTTGAGGGGTTCAAGACTTCGGTGGAGGAAGCAGTGCAGATGTGGCAGAAACAGCCAGAGAACTAGAATTACAGATGGAACCTGAAGATGTGACTGACTTGCTGCAATCCAATGATAAAACTTCCTCGGATGAGGAGTTGCTTCTTACGGATGAGCAAAGGAACTGGTTTCTTGAGATGGCATCTACTCCTGGTGAAGATGTTGTGAACATTGTTGAAATGACAACAAAGGATTTAGAATATTACATAAACTTAGTTGATAAAGCAGCAGCAGGGTTTGAGAGGACTGACTGCAATTTTTAAAGAAATTCTACTGTGGGTAAAATGCTACCAAACAGCATCGTGTGCTACAGAGAAATCTTCCATGAACAGAAAGGTCGGTTGATGCGGCAAACTTCGCTGTTGTCTTATTTTCCGCAATTGCGACAGCCACCCCCCCATCAGTCAGCAGCCATCAACACTGAGACAACACCCTCTACCGGCAAAAAGATGACGACTCACTGAAAGCTCAGATGATGGTTAGCAGTTTTTAGCAATAAAGTACTTTTAAGGTATGTACTTTTTTTTTTTTTTTTAAAGAGATAAGGCTATTTCACACTTAATAGACTACAGTATAGTGCAAACGTCACTTTTATATGTACTGGGAAACCAAAAAAATTTGTGTGACTTGCTTTATTCCCATACTGGCTTTATTACGGTGGTCTAGAACTAACCCGCAGTATCTCCGAGGTATGCCTATACTGGAAAAAGTAACTAACTGTAGCAGCCCAGAAAAAATTGATAGTGAGCAGGTTAATAAATCATTATTGGGTCATTCTTTGGGCTAAAGCAAAGGAAATTAAATTTTGATCTACGTTAAAATAAGACGTCACAATAAATATTTCACTACTAGGACTGTTTGGCAAGTTAACCACTCTGCAGTTCATTTTCAGTTGATTTCTTACTGTGATGTCAAACAGTTTTTTGCTTACCATTCCATTTCCTGACAAAAGGGCCAGATAAAATTCTCATGAATCCTGCGAGACACACTATGTCTGTGGAGAACTCTTCAAGGACTTGGTCGACTGCATTGTCAAATTCTACACGACTTTTATATAATTTATGGTTTATTACCTGTGACAGAAAAAGATAAGCACAATCTTTCAATGAATTATCACAAATAAGACTCAACTTTCACAGCGTGTCCTTCTAAAGACACACCGACCACGAAGAATGATGAAGGAAGAACAGGACGAAGCAGAAAGGCAATCTCAGCACTCACCTCAAATGTCCTCTGTAGAAGTCTCAAAGAACAAGTGCCCACAGACCAGTGTGCCATGAGGGTAGATTATGAGTTTAAATGCAGCCTGCAGGAAAGGTAAGTTTCAAAGTCACTTACTCTGGTGGGAATACCAGCTGTCTCTGCTTTGTCCAGTCCAGCCACTGCGGCTTTGTTGGAGATGACAACAACAACGCGTGCAGAGCTGTGTGGCTCCCGAGTACTGTCAATCAGTGCTTGGAGGTTCGAGCCTGAAAAGACACACGCGCCATTCTGAATGGGGACTGGCCAAGATTTCTGCATAAATTTCTTCGATGAGGCTGACAAAATACGTGAGGCCTTTTTCCTTCCCTTCCTCCCCGGATAAGTGACAGCTTGGGAAAAACACAGGTATTCGTGGCCCTAGGATATATAAATCCTCTTGCAAAATAACAAGACAGGATGGATCCAGCATGGTTTTAAAGATGATTGATAGGAATAAGCTGTTTAATTAAGCGGAAAACCTGACCCTCTCAAGAATAAACCACCATGGCCCTTACAACAGTTCCTTGCTTCACCGCCAACTTTGGCCTGGGTGTATTGAAAACCTCAGAAAGGACTTAAGCAATTATGCTGCTGGGAATGTGTCGCAAATAATCAGATATGCACTTAAGAACGTGTTGTGTATTTATAAAAACACTTAACTACATTCATCTGAGAGATATAATGCTCTTATTACTTCACCCTTTTATCCACAAAGATTAAACATGGTTTTTTTTCCTTACAGTATTAACAATAAACAAGCTTTCTACTGCTTTAGGACCTTCCAACCACAAAGCTAGGATACGAAGTTGGAACTTCCTCCTTTCTGTCTCTTCTAGATCCTCTTCCTTCTACAATCTTCCTGACTCCCTTCACCTTTACCGCTGGGAGCTGCTGCAAACGCACATGGAAAGCGGAAGGATGAAGGACGCTGAGGAGACAGCACTCCTTGGTGGTTTCAGGATTTTCCCGCCCAACTCTGCTGAGAGCACCTCTACAGCTGAGGGGAGGCCCCGTCTCACCTGTTCCAGATATCAGGACAGCCACTCGTGCCCTTGGTGGTTGGACAGAGACGTGATTTTCCAGGGAGCTGTTCTCCAACACTGACCTGTTTATCTGCATGCTTTCCATCAGATTCCTGACTTTCACACGCGGGGAATCTTCACGTCAAACACAAACATAAACAAGCAAAGGCCACGTGGGAATCAGCAGGTGTAACGAAAAGGAAAATACTTTATGCAAACTTTACAGTGCTGTGTTTTACTCTGAAAATAAGACATCCAAAAGTAAAACCAACAACAGGTTTGAATCACTTCATATTACGCTTTCACAAAGACTTCGGAAGGTGAACGCGTGCCATCACCTACTTTAATGAAGAGCTACACAGCACACCACCGCATTTAGGCACGCAGTGACGGGGGCCCAGGTGGTTCAGTGGTAGGATCTCGCTTTCCACGCAGGAGACCCAGGTGAACTCCTGGGCTGAGGCACCTGATGTGTGGCCACTACCCACCAGGCTGACCGGACGGCGGCTGCCAACGAGCCTGTGGTGGGCGTGCTACCGCCTGCCCCCATCTTCCTAGTGGGACCGCCCGTGACAGTGCCCTGGCCTCAGGGGTAAGCAGGTGACCCAAGCAAGGCCATTCAAAGAGGTGATACAGGATGCTACAGGAGAGGGAGTGAGTCTCTTTCTTATGCATTCTGCTAAAGGGTGTGGGCTCAAGATGTATTTCTGGCATCTGGAGAACGTGCCTGAAAATGAAACCTACACAGTAAAGGAAAAAACGCAGATCAACGCAAAGCTAACAGGCTCTGACATCCTTTTTAGCTAATCTTCCACGTCCAAACAATAGTCCTGACTGACACACAGTGCTCATCAGGGTGCTCAATAAATGCCGTGAGTGGAGCGGACCAGCAAGCAGAGCCTGAGACAAGGTGCTGCAGACAGGCCAACTGCTTTGGGAAGGGGTGGCGAGGAATCAGAGTGGGGTCTGGAGAGCGATACAGGGGGCACCACTGTGAGGGGTCTGGTTACACTCGTCACCTCCGTGGGCAGCTGGGGCGAAACTGCACTCAGACTCTCTAAGAAGCCATGCGGACTATGCCTCAAAATCATTCTCCTCTCTGTCCCTAAAGTGGATATTTATTCACTGGCTCTCACCCCTCTGGGCAAGGGTTGACCTGTGGGTATAACCCCCTGCCCATCCAGGCTGTACATACATGAAGTGTCACAGAGGCTTGAGACAGAAATTAAGATACATAGGGTAACTGGGGTAGGTACAGTCACGGCACCCCCATGTAAATACGGTTCCTATAGCAATGCTGGAATGAAAGGTGGGCAGAGAGCTTGTGAAAAAGGGAATAGTGTACTTAAGATTATATACCTAAAAACAAACAAATAAGCAGTGATTACCCGCAGGACATGCAACCACACTGCCAATCACCCAGGCTTCTTCCTTGTGCTGCTGAATATCCCTCAGAATCTGCTCCGTCAGATCCCTGGGGACCACGAGGGCAGCCCCAATCCCACAGTTAAACGTTCTGGCCATCTCTTCTTCAGCAAGGTGCCCTTCCTGCTGCAACCACGAGAAGATCCTGGGGATCCCCCAGGCCCAAGCATCTGAAACAGGCAAGAGTTGTCTCACACAAAGTATAAAAACATTCACAAGTACAAAATTATACAAACTGCATTGCTATCTGAAGTAGAGTAAAACCATGAACTGGCCTTTCAGAAGCAGTCTTTCTTTGGATCCATTTGTACGTTAGAACATTGCGAACATTTTTGTTGATGCACACAGCCTGGTTTCACAACTGAGTGAGGCTTTGTGCTGCATTAATTAGCTGGATCCTTAGAAACCTTAGTACTCCCTAAGGGATTAGATGCAGCAGCTGCTGAACTCCAGCCTCTTAGTATTCCCCTAAGAGATTAGATGTAGCAGCAGCTGAATTCCAGCAAAGGTTGGCACCCTTTTATGAACATGTGGCTGGGTCTTAGCAATGACCAAAACACACCCTCAACACGATGCAAGGTGTCACTGGCTGCCATTGGGTCAGCCTGACCTGTGGCAACCCCAGGCACGACAGAACGGGATGCTGTCTGGCCCGCGTCGTCTCCGAGATCAGTGGTGGAGCGAACCGTCGCGATCCACAGGGTTTTCATCAACTAACTTTTGGAATCAGATAGTCAGATCTTTCTTCCTAGTCTGTCTTTAGCTTTGCTGGAACCTTTTCAGCATCATAGTAATACGCGAGCCACCAATGACAGACAGGTGGTGGCTGCCCAGGAGGTCACTGCCAGGAATGGAACCTGTGTCTCCTGCGTGAAAGGTGAGAATTCTACCACTGAACCAACAATGCCCTCATCATGCAAGACTGTTGTTATTAGGTGCTGCTGAGTAAGCTCTGACTCACGGCAACCCTAAGTACAACAGAACGAAATACTGCCTGGTCCTGCGCCATCCTCACAATTGTTGTTATGCTTGAGCCCACTGTTGCAGCCACTGTGTCAATCCATCTCCTTGAGGATCTTTCTCTTTTTCACTGACCCTCTACTTCACCAAGCATGATGTCCTTCTCCAGGGTTTGGTCCCTCCTGATAACATGTACAAAGTACATGAGATGAAGTCTCGCCATCCTTGTTTCTAGGGACCATTCTGGCTGTACTTCTTCCAAGACAGATCTGTTCATTCTTCTGGCAGTCTGTGGTATATTCAATACTCTTCGTCAACACCGTAATTCAAAGGCATCAATTTTTCTTCGGTCTTCCTTATTCTTTGACCAGATTTCACATGTGTATGAGGCAACTGAAAATACCACGACCTGGGTCAGGCTTACCTTAGTTCTCAAAGTGACATCTTTGCTTTTTAACATTTTAAAGAGGTCTTTTGCAGCAGATTTGCCCAATGCAATGTGTTGTTTGATTTCCTGACTGCTGCTCCCACTGGCATTGATTGTGGATCCAAGTCAAATGAAATCCTGGACAACTTCAATCTTATCTCCGTGTGTCATGATGTTGGTTATTGGTCCAGCTGTGAGATTTCTGTTTTCTTTATGTCGAGGTGTAATCCATACTGAAGGCTGTGGTTTTTGGTCTTCATCAGTAAATTCCTCAAGTCCTCCTCGCTTTTAGCAAGCAAGGTTGTGTCATATGCATAACGCAGGTTGTTAATGAGTCTTCCTCCAATCCTGATGCTGCTCTCTTCATATAAGGCAGCTTCCTAGATTACTTGCTCAGCATACAGACTAAATAAGTATGGTGAAAGGATACAACCCTGACCCACACCTTTCCTGATTTAAACCACAGAGTGTAGAAACTGTTAAATGGGAATCTAATCTGCTGTGTAAATTTTCACCAAAAACTCAATTAAAAAAACAAAAACAAAAACATAATGGCTTTTAGGGATATGGCTTTATCAACTCTCAATTTCCTAATGAGGTGACTATTACATTATTTTTAACCAAGGGTGTGCTGGAGCCAGCTTGTAACAGCAATTAAATACAGCCATTTTTCAAATGGCCATGGTGGGAGTATTTACACCACAGTAACTGGCAATGCTACAAATCAGTGTTGCCTCCATTCATCAGCATGCTATTAATTACCTGCACAAGGTGATGATGGAAAAAATTCTTTAAGGTTTTTGTTAACGCTCCCTTGAAAGCATTTCTATCCAATGACTGTCTTCAACCACTAATTATCCCTCCCATGTGGCCCTTTGGAGCCCTGGTGGCACCGTGGTTAAGAGCCTGGTTGCTAACCAAAAGGTTAGCAGTTTGAATCCACCAGCTGCTTCTTGGAAACCTGATGGGACAGCTCTACTCTGTCCCATATGGTTGCTATGAGTCGGAATTGACTCAACGGCAATGGGTTTGTTTTTTTTTTTTTGGGTGCTCTTTAACTCTTTACTATGCTCATTCCACAGATCTGGAAGGGATTTCTATTGAGCTCAGCCTAGCCTTTCTCTTCTGCTCTCCTGGCTAGGCTGAGGTCCCATCTGCTCACTTTCCTAGCTTACCTTGCCTATTTCCTCACTCTACATAACCTATTTCTCACTCTTTTGACTCTTGCCTAGCTTCACATACTCTGACTCTAAGATTAAAAACGAAACCCACTGCTGTCAAGTCGATTCTGACTCATAGGAATCCTACAGGACAGGGTAAAACTGCCCCATAGTGTTTCCAAGGAGCGCCTTGGTGGATTCGAACTGCCGACCTTTTGGTTAGCAGCCGTAGTACTTAACCACTAAGCCACCAGGGTTTCTGACTCTAAGGTGAGGCCACTCAAATCTACTCACTTGCACCCAGAGCTGCTTCTCCCCCATGACCGACCCCTATACTTGCCCAACTCAACCAGATCAACCCAATCAATCCATCTCTTCCTGTTCCTGCGTCAACGCTATTCTACTTTGGGAGAAAAATCACATAACCAGCTTCAACTTCCACTGTGCTCAGTGCTGCCGTCTCCTCGTTCCTGACACTGACTGCTTTATCTGGATGCCTCTCCTCAGGCCCCCTCCAGGTCTGCCCAACTCCCCGATCCCTTAATACCTTACTGAAACGAGTTATTTCATGTGAATTGCCTCAGTTTCTACTTTTTCAAACCAGCGTACACTGGTTGACCGTGACAGGTGCAGAGTTCCTCAGCCTTTGTCTCTCTGTCCTACAAAAAACAGGTGGGGAAAGCCTTGACCCTTACGTTTCCCACGTGCTGAACTCACAATTCCCTTCTCCTTTTTACTACTAAGTTTCTTGAAACAGGACTCTCCACTTGCTGGCTCTACATCTTTGCCAGCCATTCTCCCCACAGTAACGTGGTGGGTGGTATCTACACCCCACCAAGCTCGTTTCTGAACTGACAATGAAACACATTGGTCTCTTCTGGTCCTTATCCTCATCTCTGTTCTGCATCGGACACTGCTGACCTGCGTCATCTTAAAATCCTTCCTTGGCTTTTATGAAGACTTTTTTACATGGTTCACCCCCTGCTGACTGTTCTTTTCAGTAATTCTATCTCTTGCCAACCCTTAAGGTTGACAGAATACCAAAAAACACCCTTTTGGTCCCCTCCACACTCTTGGCTATATGCATACGACCATCCAACTTATCTTCAGCTTGATCTCAACTTCTGCTCAGAGACATCTTGTAATTAACAATTGAAGATTTAAAAAACTGTATGCTCACTTCCTATTCCAAACATAACTCTTCCTCCTATGTTATGGACATTACCATCTGCTCATCTGCTTAGTCAAATACTTGTTTCTTTTTCCTTGTCACTCACGTCTAAGCATGCAATGATACTCAAATCTGTCTCCCCTCTCTGTGCCTTGGCTCAGGTCCTCTTTATCTCCTGTACAGACTATTTACCAGCTACCATTTCCCTGCCAAAGGAGCCCTGGTGGCACAGCTGTTAAGTGCTCAGCTGCTAACCTAAAGGTCAGTGGTTTGAACTCAATAGCTGCTCCGTGGAGAAAGATGTGGCAGTCTGCTTTCATAAAGATTATAGCCTTAGAAACCCTGTGGAGCAGTTCTACTGTCTCTGTCCTACACGGTTGCTATAGTTGGAATTGACTTGATGGCACTGGGTTTGGTTTGGGTTTTATTTCCCTGCCTGGCACAGAGGGTTCCATCATGATAGAGCCTGAGGTTACTAACCCCCTAGAAGGATCTACTTGTGGTACTTCATCTTCAATGAAGTCAATTATGTGAGAGGATTTTATGCCTTTTAAATATGGGTAATGAAGAAAGAGAAGTGGAAAGGGTTAGCTCTATTTTTTCCCCCCAAATCCCACCAATTAAGAATTTTGCAGGTAGAAGCCTATACGCACTAAGTACCGATAGTTTCCTCCCACAATGCATTTTCCCCTCTAACAGTTTTCTGAACAAAAGTTCCTTTTAGTATTCTTACCTAGGTCCACCCCAAGTCCCTGAGGAAGGACTCTGGGGATGTTTTCTAGCAACCCTCCTCCAGTGATATGCGCAAAAGCCTTGACGTGTCCTGAACGTAGGACGGGTAACAGTGTCTGGCTGTAGATTCTAGTTGGAGTTAGAAGTAACTGCCCTGTACACGGGAGACAGAAGACCAAAGCTTAGCCTATAAAGACCAAAGCATCTAAAACAATTCTGAAATGGAGACACGTTGTGATCTTCCACAGAAACACCAGGTCTACAACAAGCCGTGAAATCACAGGATAATGTATTCCATCTAGCTGTAACTCTTCAGAGGCTCACCGCGCCTAGCTGTCGCTCAGCCGTTCCAAGCAGAGTGTAAAGGTAAACCAAGTTACCTAGCGTTTGGTCACCACAGCCCTCAGGTGCTGGGGAGGAGTACGAGAGGCAAGATTTCTCCACAATCTTCCTCACGAGGCTAAACCCATTGCTATGGAGGCCAGATGAAGCTACTCCAATAACCGCATCCCCCTCCATGATTCTGTCCATGTGAGGAAGTTTCTGATCCCGCTCCACGGCACCGACGGCAAATCCGGCCAGGTCATACTCTCCGGGAGGGTACATGTCAGGCATTTCAGCTGTTTCACCTCCTGTTGAGGGGATAAGAGGGGAGCAAACACGCCACATAACATTTAAAAACCTGCCTAGGAAGGAGTGGCATCAACTACTCTTAACGTGAAGAATTAAACACGTGGTTATATTCTTAAAACAATCGATACAACTTATTATTAGCTGCCTAACAGAAGCTTCAACCAAGCAACCAAAGGGTGAGATAAGGTAGTATCCCTGCAAGTATGTGCATAGCTGCCAAACCTCATTACTTTAACAGGAGTGCTCAATGGAATATAACATCATTTCTATAATAATTTAATTTCAGAAATGCTTTCATATATATTTGATCTTTACAATCACTCCAGTGTCCAGATAATGGTACAGGCTTAGAGAAATGATATGAGTAAAGGCAGGCAGACTCCAAATTAGAAATCGTGCTCTAGAAGATGGTTGAGAAGGCAGTTTTTGGCTTTGGGACAGGCTGGTCCACAGAAACAGTAATATAAAAGAGAGAGTTTCTATCTATATGGGATCAAACTGACAACAGCAACTTGAAAGATTAGATAGGAAGCTTAGGGGGCAGTGAGTTTAGGTTAATGGAGGAGGACCAATTTGGAAAAGGAAGGTGAGAAGGACTGCACGACTTGAAGAATGTAATCAATGTCACTGAACTGTATATGTAGAAACTATTGAATTGGTTACATCCTGCTGTTAACATTCTCAACAACAACAAAAAATAAATCTTAAAAGAAAGGTAGTTTAGTTCCTTGGCTAAACTACAAGTTAATTTTGCTCAAAATTCTCGTACATATTGAAGCAATATTTCTACAAAGCTTGAGTACATTTTATTCTCAATGCCACTTCTGTGGGTACACATGACCCATCTGTCTTTGCTGCAGGACCAGTGAGGAGTAAATAATCCTAGGCCTGGCCGTTGAGGGGGCTGCCAAGAAAGATGGAGGTGGACAAGGGAGCCAAAGATGAGAGTAAAGACAGGCCTGCCTGACAGGTTAGGGAGATAGGCTTCGGGGACAAACCCCTGAGCAGGGGTTTGAGGGAACAACGGTCTAAGTTTTCTTCAGGTAGTGTTACCTATATTTTACCTCCCTCATCCTGTGATGCATGGTCTCTCTTGCTAGCCATACTGGTACCAATCTCGTCTGTGCTAAAATACGTTTAAAAGAAGGGTATGTGATGAAATGGACGCCAATACCAAGGAGAGCACATCCAGCTTTTCCACAAGCTTCCGCGATCCCAGCGACAACAGCTTCTGCTGTATCAAGGTTGAGTTTTCCACAGGAAAAGTAGTCCAGGAAGAAGAGAGGCTCTGCCCCTTGTGCCAGAATATCATTTACACACATGGCGACCAGATCTTGACCAATAGTATCATGTTTATTGCACAGCTGGGCAATCTGCAGAAACACAACGTAAACATCCATGTAAGACAGTAAGTTCCAAATTATCTCGTGTCACTTTCTCAATGGAGGCTGACAAACACTATTGCCTTTTGGCTCGCAGCTTTAAAACCTAAAGACAAAAGAACACTAAAAACAAAACCAATTGCTGTGGAGTTGATTCCGGCTCATGGTGACCCCAGGAGATGCAGGGTAGACCTGTGGTCCACAGGGTTTTCATCGTTATCACCTTTCAGAAGCACATCACCAGGCCTTTCTTCCAAGGTACTTCTGGGTGGGTTCGAATTGTCAACCTTTTGGTTAATAGCTGAGCGCCTAACTGTTTGCACCCCCCGGGGACTCCTAAAAGAACACCAAATCCTGATAATCTACTTGGCTCCAAAAACATCCCTTTTGCCCCCTAAAATACCCTTGGTGCAGAGATAGCCTCAATAACGCTGTATTGTCAGACATGTACCAACATTTCAGCCACATCACATAGTTGTCTGGTACGGCTCTTTTCCGCGCACATCTGTCAACAGGGGAAAAATACACATTGGATACACAGGAGGTTCCCTCTCATCTTTCACAAAGGCCTTTATTCACAGAGGAGTCTGATTACCTTCAGTTTAGTTCCAACGCCATCTGTTCCAGAGGCCAGAAGAGGATCTTTGAAACTGGCTGCTTTCAAATCAAAAAGGCCAGCAAAACCTCCAAGATCAACCTCACAGCCTGTTGGAGAGGAAATTAATTACTTGCTACATTTTCGCAGACCAGTTAAAACATAATACTTCCTCATAAGAATGGCTGAAACAAAAGACACCTTCCCTGAGAATGGCTAGAAAGCACTGCGGGCTCAAAGAATTGATGAAGAAAGTAATTAAACATGAAAGAGGCATACATATCCTTTTGAATTTAACATCATGGATTAGAAATTCTTTCCTTGATATTAGAGATAAGAAGGAAGACTATGGGTTTGGCTTAAGTAGACTAAGACTTCACAGTAACCTGACATTAATTTAGAATATTTCCTTCAATTAAATATAAAGCCCAAATCAATTCACAATGTCTGTCCAATTTCATGAATTAGGAAAGTCAGGATCTGACTTACCTGGTCTGGAGGTGGCTCTTGCTAAAGGCTTAATTTTCTTGACCAGCATATCTCCAGCTGCAATATCTACCCCAGCTTCCTTGTAAGTCAGACCCCTAAAGAATTAAAGAAACAAAAAACAACACAACACTATCACCTCAATGTCAGGGAAAATGATTCTAATCTTAAAATACTACTTAAAGCAGAAGATATCCCAAGTGGCTTTGAATCCCTTAAGGTGTTCAGAAAGTTAAAAAAAAAAAAAAAAAAGGCCCACGCCTGGGCCCCATCCTTAGAGATTCTGAGGTCTGGGGCAAGTCTGGGACCCTGGTAGCACAGTGGTTAAGTGCTCAGCAGCCAACCACAAGGTCGGCAGTTCAAATCCACCAGCCATTCCTTGGGAACACTATGGGGCAGTTCCAGTCTATCTATAGGGTCGCTAGGAGTTGAAACTGACTCGACGGCAATGGGTTGGTTTTTTAGGGCAAGTTCTGGGATCTGAAATGTGTTTTAAAAATCTCCTCAGTCGATTCTATTGCATCACCTCCATTGAAAACCACTGCTTTAACTTTACTGTTTCCTCCAAAAGCCCTTCTCACAGGCAGCTAATAAGCTGATATTTTGCCACAATCTTTCTCTGTTTGATTTTGATAAGGGAAGAAAAAGAGTGCCAAAATCGAGGCAAAAAAGTGAAAATTAGGATTATGAGAACTCTACAAAGCAATCTCTGCACACTCAGACTGAGCTCTTACTGCAAAGATAGACGATGATGATCAGCTAATGATGCCCAGTGCGTGACTCCATTTGCTACAGCCCAGGGCCATCTCACTGGTGGGGGAGCGTCCATTTAGAGACCACGTTCATGAACAGCACTGTGAATTCAGTAGTCTTGCCTTGCAAAAAATGACAACTTTTGCTTACTGGGATGCAGTGATAAATGAAGAAATATGTGAAGTTTTATTAGAAAAAAGCTGCCTGGGTACAACTAGAGTTCAGAGCTGAGGCAGTTAACTCCAATAAAGTTGGCAAACCTGGGTCACTTTTAGATAGGAAACCAAGTCCTACTGGTTTAAAAAACTTTCTCTCTTGGTAATAACCAGCATTTATGCCTTTTCATTTTCTTCATCTTTAGCCTTAAATTACAGAAAGACTAGAATTAAGACTGCAGTCTTTTGAAATAGGTCATTTCAATGGAATATAGTTACTTCAAAATGAAAAATAAATTTTAGCTTATTTTAATGTTCTTGATTCTGAAAATATTCGTGTTTAAACTTTAAAAATTTGCCTCTTGGTAACAGCATATATAGCTTGAATTAAGTCATTGGAAATGTTTCATTTCTTCCTAATATTTATGACCCATAAAACCCAAAAAACTCATTGCAGTCAAGTCGATTCTGACTCATAGCGACTGTACAGGACAGAGTCAAACTGCTCCATACGGTTTCCACGGAGTGGCTGGTAGATTCGAACTGCCGACCTTTCGGTTAGCAGCTGAGCTCTTAACCACTGTACCATCAGGCCTCCTTATGACCCACAGATGTACTTAATAAACAGTATTAAATGTGATATACACTTAAATAATCAAAACACCCACACCTGTAGTTAATCGTTTATTGATTTTTACAAGGGAGTAACTGTACATACCAATAAATGAATCCATGAAGGGTCAAAAAATGCATTTCGGTAATAGATGTAAAGCGAAAGGTAGTGACCAAATGAACCTGCCAACACTCCCAGTAGAATCCAATCAAGTTACAGAAGTTAGATGACCAAAATTCTCATCCTGACTTCTTTTGACAAAACCAGGAACTATAATTTAAATACATCAATGATACTCACGTACATGACAACTGGAGGGATAAACATCCTTAATATACCACGATTTAGCCAAACTTCAGAATAAAGGGCTACCATGAAACTTCCATTTCATTTCAATACTGTAACAAGTTCTGTTTCAAACTAACACAATCGAAAGAGCAGGTCAGTCCACAGAGAGCAAAGAATACAGAGTACGGTGGTACAGGGTCACTGGAATTTTCTCCTTGGCCCTTTTAGGCCAGCTCTAAAACTGCGCTACAGTCGCCTCTGGAAGGACATTTTACCTGGGCTGCTGGAGGAAGGCTAGGGCACGACGGCCAATGTCCTTCCTGTAAACGGCTCCCTCAAACTTTATAGCAGCCAGTCCCTTCTTGGCCTCTTCAAGCGCTGACGGGAGATCTTCCCGGATGGCGGTTACTGTGAGGACTCTACCCCCGTTAGTCACCACTCTACCGTCCTTCAGGGCAGTGCCTGCATGGAACACCTCCAGCCCTAACGCCTGAGCCTCAGGAAACCCTGTAAGAGAGCACATTTGACCTATTACCCAAAATCACACTATTTTACACTCGTGAAGGGATTTTCAATTTTCAGAAGTTCCTTTTTTAATTCTTTATTTCATTTAAACTCATCTTCACAAGAATCCTATCAGGCAGGAGTTAATGTAAAACTAAAACCAAACCCATTGCCATCGAGTCAAATTCCGACTTATAGTGACCCACAGGACAGAGTAGAACTGCCCCACAGGGTTTCCAAGGCTGTAGATCTTTTCGGAAGCTGACTGCACATCTTTCTCCCGTGGAGCAGCTAGTGGGATCGAACCGCCGAGCTTTCAGTTAGCAGCTGAACGTTTAACCACTGTGCCACCAGGGCTCCTGAAATTAATGTAATACAATAGTAAATAAAATAGATTCCTTTTTGCCTCTGTTCTGCTTTAGGGTGGTAACTACATTCCTAAAACTAGGGCTACCAGAAATCTCATTATAAAAACTACTGTTTCAGTGAGGAAGAGAAATGAGATTAAGGCTTCAGAAGTTTGAGACTTGAAAACACAGTTATCAGAACTTAAAAATTAAAAAATCTCTCTCTACATAGACACAAAACATAAACACTGCATCCGACAACATCTATTTTTCACTCAAGAGTAAGAAAAATTTTTTTTTTTAATCATAGTCGTTTAGCTAAACTTGCTTTTTTTTTTTTTTTTAATAACAAATAGGATCAATGCAACAAAAAACCTATTCCCTTAATATGTCAACTGTAAAATTTTAAGACAAATTTGACTTAAGTTCTGGGTTCAGCATAAAATCCAGGGCTTCACTTTCTTTTGAATTATTTTCAAGCTCTCAGGTAAAATTTTACACTAAAAACATAATTAGACTATATTTCTATATTTTAAAAAGACTGAAGTAGATTGTTTATACAAAGATAACCCCTTCTCTCAATTAAAAAACAAATACAAGCAAACAGAAAACTTCCCTGTATCCTTAGTTTTCCTTTTCCCTTTTTGGCATCATATTTGGTAGCATGATGAGATGTCTTCTTTAATTTTTTGATAAATTTTTATCTATTTTCACAGGTGCCCAGTACAAAGGTTTGCAAAGTTGGAAATGACTGTTGCGGATATGTCTCAATATTAGACAAATTTCACCAATATAAGGGATGCTGGCTCTATCCTTTCTTCCTTTGCCCATTTCAAAGGCCATTAATTCTCCACTGTCTAGTGTCCACGTGTGGGGTTCCTAGGACAACAGACTTGTCTGGGCAAGACAGCCAGTAAACGGTGTGGCTGGGTATTGGGGGGCCAAACTACAGCCTGTTGGGGTCATACAGGTCTGCTTTGGAACTGGAACTCAACTGGCATTTTAAAATACTGTGTAATTTAACATTATTTAACTAGATCCCTCACCTCCTGTAAAGAGAAGGCTATACTTTTGAAAAGGAGACCTGGTGGCACAATGGTTAAATGCTCGGCTACCAACCAAAGATGGGGAGCTCAAACCAACCAGTGGCTCTGTGGGAGAAAAGACCCAGCGATCCGCTGCCGCCAAGATTACAGCCCAGGAATCCCTATGAGGCACTTTTACTCTGTCCTACAGAGTCAGTATGAGTCGGAAGCGACTCGAGGGCACCCAACCACAACAACACTGAAACTGTTTGAATCCTGCCATTCAAGTGACTATTGAGTGCACTGCTAATGGGGTGGGGGTGGGGGTGGGGCAGGGAGGTCAAACCACAAGAGCTTGTCTGTATCGGTAATCCTTCAGAGACCATGTACGTTACTGATAAAGTTTATGCTAATGTTCCTGTAACTCTCACACACTGCCATTATCACCCTGGCTCTGGGTGGGTGGGAGTGAAGAGCAGCACCGGGTGACCCTCTGCAACTTTGGTAAGGCCCACGTAGGTCTTCCTTGTGCAGAAAGAGAAATGGACAGCAGTTCTTCAAACACAGTGACTGTGGGTATCTGAACACACACATCCAACAAGCAACGTGGTTATGTTAAGACCCCTGAAAGGTTCCGGATGGTTTCACGGCCTTAAAAAGGAGCAGAGCATGAGTGTGGGAGGGGGTCTCCTGTGGCTCTGGCCATCTGTCACACCATCCGTCACCCTCCTGCTCCCTGCTACTCACCTGTGATCTCCACACCCTTGGTGTAGTCTCCAGGATAACCTTTACTTGCCATGACGACAGTGATGGCGGTGCCGTGTTCCAGCCAAGTGGGCAGAGCTGTGCAGAGCAGGCCATCCAAGGTGGACTGGATCACCTCATAAAGGTCGCTTTTAAGAAGTGGGAGGATTACCTGGACAGACATGATCAACACAGCACATGAGACAAATCTTAGCTTTCCTCAGACATTTTATTCACTGGGATACTAGCAGAACTTGCAATATTTTTCAAAGGTAATTCCCTCCAGGCTGATAAATCCTGAACAAAAACACCACTCTTCTACAAACTAACACTTTAATATGTTACTGTTATACGTTATATTAATCACGTATATATAAAAATATTAACGTTACCCACTTGGCACTCTGGGTCACCAAAACGACAATTAAACTCCAGAACTTTGGGGCCGTCCTTGGTCAGCATTATACCAGCGTACAAAACACCTTCATTAAAAAGGAAAAAAAATAAAGGAATCAATGATGAAGGAATTGTACTGTGACCATGAAGTCTAGAATATAAATTTCTAACACTCAAAGTTCTGTAATAACCATGACAAATGTTACAACCATGGTCAGTTAAAAGGTCGTAGAAAAGACATAGTTTCGCCAGAGGTGCAAAGTTACTCTATAAATAACATCCACAATAACATCAACGTTCTTACCTGTGTATGGCGTACCCTCCTGCTGCATGCCATCCACTGTCCTCTGAAGAATGGTATTGTTAATTCTCAGTAACAAATCCCTGGAAACCTGGCAACACACAGAAATACGTGAATGCAATTGATATTAAAGAAAAAAACACAAACAACCTCCAGTCGTATCACGTGGAAGAACAAAAGCAGAAGATGAGAACTATCACTTACTGACTACCTGAAATGGGCTAATCACTTCCAATTCATAAACTTGAAAAATCCTCACGACGAGCCTATCAAGTGGGTATTTTAGCTTTATTTTTATAGAACAGGAAAGAAGAGGTCTGAGGTAAAACATAATTCCCACTCAAGGCCACACAGCTAGTGCTGCTATCTGCATGCCTCCAGTGCTTATGTGCACACACGCTCTTTTTGCTCTTCCTCAATGCCTTCCCAAGTACACACACATGCTTTAATTTCGTAAGCAACGGGTGCTCTGATAACCAGCACAAGCAGAGGCTGATTCCATGATTACTGTCAACCAAGAGTGCCAGCCCCCATTTCAAGACCAGGTCAATTGTTCAGTCACCTCTTACCACTAAACCCACAGATTTCCAAAAGCAGACACCCTTAAAAAAGCTCACCCAAAATAGTTCCCTGAAACATAATAATGGGAAAAAAAAAACAGTCGTCTCCCAACCTGAGGCTCCTTTGTATCCATCCCTTATACTCTATGCACAGTTCACGAGTATATATACTTAAAAATCTGAGTTTATAAATTTAATTGTCAAAATTAAACTCATAGGCACTTCTTAAATTAAAATCACTACTACCAAATGGTAGTTTCAAAACTTCTACCCAAACCAAACCAAATCCACTGCTGTCAAGTCAATTCTGACTCACAGCAACCCTACAGGAGACAGAACAACTGCCCCATAGGGTTTCCCAGGTTGTGAAGCTTTACGGAATCTTTCTCCTGCAGAGCGGCTGGTGGGTTTGAATCGCCAACCTATTGGTTAGCAGCCGAGCGCTCTAACCACTGCACAACCATGGCTCCTTCCAATACTTACAAAGTCAAAATAAAAAACCCAGTTATGTATGGTTTTGTCTTTAATCTTCTAACACAGAAAAATACCTAAAAGGCACTATAAGCGCAAGTGATCATGACTGTCATCAGTGAAAAGGGGTGAGTTTCTGAAGTGCTCATTTACTGAGAATGCACTCAGACAGCACAGACTTCTCCTAAACATTGCTCAGAAACTGTCTGCAAGTACACTTCGTCAATCCTTTAGGAAGCAGCAGGACCAGAAGAACAAATTATGATCTCACTTGGTTTTCAATTCACGTCTCACACAGAGACACGCACGCGCACACACCCGTGTGCATTTATTCAGCACTTCCATCCTGGGCCCTGGTCGTCTAAGGATGAACAAGAGATTAGTCGAGACCCCAACAGGCTCCCATGGATTAGAAACAGGACTGCGGGGGGGAGGGGAGGGTTGGGAAGATCCATTCAGCTGGCTTAGTTTCGTTCTTTAGAGGCTTTTGGAAATAGAAAAGGATGCTTTTAGCGACATGGCCTCTAACCACCACAATTCCCCACAAAATGAGACCAGAAGAGCTACTTTACACTTAATAGAAAAAACCAACCTGTTGATCACTAATTTACAGAAAAACAAAACCAACAAAAAAACCACGAAAGAACAGCTTTTTGAGCAGACCAATTATTAACGAATTTCAGCTGAGCCTATGCAAAGTACCTGAGGTGTCGGACAATAGGCTCCCATGCCCCCTGTGTTGGGGCCGACATCTCCTTCCAGCAATCGCTTATGGTCCTGTGCTGGGGGCATCGGGGCCACAGTTCTTCCATCAGTGAAACACAGACACTACAGAGAAAACAAAACAGTCCACTTAGTTAAACGCCAGAAAAGTAAAAAAATAACTTACTAAGACAGATTACATGTACCGTACCTACTCTTGGCCCTGGTGGCACAGTGGTTAAGTGTTTGGCTGCTAACCAAAAGGTTGGCAGTTCAAAACCACCAGCCACTCCTTGGAAACCCTATGGGGCGGTTCCACTCTGCTCTATGGGGTCGCTGTAGTTGGAACTGACTCAGCTATGGGGCGGTCCACTCTGCTCTATGGGGTTGCTGTAGTTGGAACTGACTCATCTATGGGGTGGTCCACTCTGCTCTACGGAGTCGCTGTAGTTGGAACTGACCCAGCTATGGGGTGGTCCACTCTGCTCTATAAGGTCGCTGTAGTTGGAACTGACCCAGCTATGGGGCAGTCCACTCTGCTCTATGGGGTCGCTGTAGTTGGAACTGACCCAGCTATGAGGCAGTCCACTCTGCTCTATGGGGTCGCTGTAGTTGGAACTGACTCAGCTATGGGGCGGTCCACTCTGCTCTATGGGGTCGCTGTAGTTGGAACTGACTCAGCTATGGAGTGGTCCACTCTGCTCTACGGAGTCGCTGTAGTTGGAACTGACTCAGCTATGGAGTGGTCCACTCTGCTCTACGGAGTCGCTGTAGTTGGAACTGACTCAGCTAGGGGCCGGTCCACTCTGCTCTATAGGGTCACTGTAGTTGGAACTGACTCAGCAACAACGGGTTTAGTTTTTCGGTTTTACCTACTCTCAGAGGCAAAGTTTTCTTATTTGAAGTATAATGAATCAAAAAATGAATAATCCTAAGCTACATACAACAAGAACCAGAAGATGTATATTCAACTTCTAAAGGATCTGTAATTTTTGAGCTAGGTTAGGGAAAAACTAAGCTGCTCTCAAAATAAAGTATTTCAACTTTAAACTTGCTGGCATTAAAATCTTGTTTAGGGTAACTTCAGTCCACTATTCATTGTACAAGAAACCATGTGAAACGAAACGCACGATGTTTGGATTAATCCAAAATCTCAATAATGTGTGTGTGGTATGTTCTGTGTCCCCGCCTGTACATGAGAGATGATTTAAGAAGTTTAAGTTCTTTGTTTTGTTTGTGTTCCAAATATAAAACATACACAAATTCCTTTGTAACTGCTGGGCTTATGTTTTTAGATGGAGCAATCAGAGTAAATCCGGTCTTCTGAGGGGCTCGTAAGTCAGGTAACACAGCTTCTTACAAGCCATAAAAGCCAAAAGAGAGAAATATACGTACAGACACCTCTTCTCCTTCAAGAAGCTCTTCAACGACAATTGTTTCTCCAGCTGCTCCAAAAGCTTTGTCCTAAGCATAGAGTTTCAGCAAAAAAAAAAAATCCGTAAACTTCTAAGCTTTTAGTCTTCACCTAGCTGCCTTCTGCCATTTTCCACTGTCTGTATTATGAACCAGCACACTGGCCGTTCCCCTACCTGTCCTTTCCGAAAGCCTCAAAGGCACAAACAAATGTGATTTTTAACGTGGCCACGATGCAGAGCTGGCACTGGTACAGACGAAATGACTACAGTTACTAATGCTTCCCTGAGAGCTGGCTTTCAAGTTTCAAATAAACTAATGGAAAAACGGATGTTTTCATTATCACCATGCAACCCTTATTCCCGACTACGTATGTTTGCCTACAATAATTACACCAAGGCACGCCTCTGAAGGCAGATTTATACGAGGGAAGAAACACTCACAACGGTGAAGATGGAGCACAAAAGCAAAGCAAAATATATGACTTTGTTGCTTTACTTCTCTTAGACTTGGGATACACGGGACAAGCACTTTCGTCCTCATGGCTGATTAGAGAATTTACTCATGTGCTCTATAGTCCGAAGATTTTCTGTCCTTTCAGCAGCAGACAACAAAGGATGCTAGAACTTATTTCAGAAGAACTGAGTCAGATTTAGCCATCAGTGTAGATCTACAATACCCTTTCATAGAGATGGATAATAATACGTACTACCATGAACAATAAATTACCTGCATGTTTGCTAGACGTGTTTTCCCCCATCTTGAGGAACATTTAGAGTATTTATTCAATAGGACAAACATCGTATAATCCCACTTACATGAGCTAACTAGAACGGGCAAGTGTATAGACACCAAAGTTTAAAAGTGAACAGGAACAGGAGGGAGGGAAGGGGAAAAAGGAACTCAGTGCTCAGGGGACACTAAGCTTCTATCAAGGGTGATGGGAAAATGTGGAAACGGACAGCGATGACGGCTTAAAAACACGACGAATGGAATTCAGGTCACTGAATTGTACATGTAAGAAATATTAAAATGGCAAGTGTTTCGTGACATATATTTTTAAAATTAAAAAAAAAAAAAAAAGTACCCAGCGTGAATAGAAAGCTAAACTTTTCCAGGAGAGACAGGCTACCTGCATGATGTCCTGCACAGCTCTGCAGGCCTCTTCTTTGCTCTTGGCAACAATCACTCCTTTCCCGGCGGCAAGACCACTGGCCTTCACGACCAAGGCAGGGAAGTCGGCGCTGTGAAGACAGATTAACCCTCAACACCCAACCAGTCAAGGCAGGGAAGTCGGCGCTGTGAAGACAGATTAACCCTCAACACCCAACCAATCAAGGCAGGGAAGTCGGCGCTGTGAAGACACATTAACCCTCAACACCCAACCAATCAAGGCAGGGAAGTCGGCGCCGTGAACAGATTATCCCTCAACACCCAACCAATCAAGGCAGAGGAAGTCGGCGCTGTGAAGACAGATTAGCCTTCAACACCCAACCAAGCCTTACAGTTTCAATTTTTAAAGTGCTTTGGGATTCTGTAACAATATGTTCTAGCAACAACTGTTGCATATCGCGATTCTGATGTACTTCCTACCAGGATTTTCTCCTACGCATTTCTTTACAGTTGCGATTGTAGCAGTACATTCAGTTTTGCTTTTTTCACTTATCATGGCATCACATAGGCTTTTTCTGTTATAAAAAAAACCTCTGTAAGAGTAAAGCAGATGTATAGAGTGGATCAGAATCAACTTGACGGCAGTGGGTTTGGTTTTTTTTTTTAACAGAGCTAATATGGAAAGATCTTTAAGATACAAAGTAGTGAATTATGTTCCTGTTTACTTAGAAGATGTGACGATCTTAAGACAATACAAGTATGCAAACACAGACCGTTTCTGGAAGTCCACATAAAGAACTACTGTTGCTAGTTTCTTCTGTTGAGTGGGACTGGAGAACCGGAAAACAAAACTGTTACTTACCCAGATCACCTAGGTACTACTAAATAATCATATTCAGTGTCTAAGAAACCCTGTAGAATCATCAAAGGAATGAAATTGATCCAAATGAAAGAAAAACATACCAAGTATCCGGGAGAAGTGTCAGTTTAAAAACAACAACAAAAAAAAAAAGGCAAAAGAACGTACCCACCAGCATTCACTAACAGCTCAATGTTTTTCCCATTAGAGAACAAAGAACGTTTAATTTTAAGATTTGGAGTTGGAGTACAGCAAGAGACCAAGCGATAATTCTTCACTCTGGTTAATTATTTACAAAAAAAAAATCAATGCCTTTATGTTGGAAAATGCCGCTGTGTCTGTCGATTTGGCTTTGAAAAGAGCACACAAACGCAGAACCAGAGGTGCTTTTTTTTTTTTAAGGAACTACTCAGTGATTACCCATCACCGTCGAGTTGATTCACACTAATAGCGACCCTGCAGGACAGAGAACCCATAGAGCTTCCAAGGAGCGGCTGGTGGATTTGAACTGCTGACCTTTTGGTTAGCAGCTGAGCTCTTAACCACTGTGCTACCAGGGCTCCTACTCAATAATACATACAAAGAAATCATCTTTCTGCAAGGTCACAAGATCATATACACAATATAGGTGTAAGATCCCACTTTATTTTGATGTTGGAAAAAGGTGACCTACTTAACATCCTCAATTTCTTTTTTTCCATAACCATACTCTACATTTGTGACTTAGCCTAAGCACCTAACATTACATTTTGAACATAAAAGAGATCTGTGCATTTAAATCTCACAACAAAACAACTGCCCTTTGAGGCAGCCTTCCACCCACCTCATGATGAAGCTGCAGGCTTCTTCAGGTTTGGTGAAAGCTCTCCACTTTGCAGTTGGGATTCCATGTCGATCCATAAACTCTTTGGCAAACCTTTTGCTGGACTCCAGTTGAGCTGCTTCTGCTGTGGGGCCAAAGCATCGCACGCCCGCAGATGTGAGGTTACCAACAATTCCTATTGAGAAAACGAGGAGCCTTAAGTGAACCAAGGCCTCTCTGGGGCTTTTCACACTGAAGATGAAGTAGCATTAGACCAAGTCTCTGTTCAAGGCTCAGCTGGACAAAGCAGATGACTGGTGGCAGAGGACAGTTACGTTTTTCAAGTTGTCTACCAACTATAAACAAAAACGTTACTAATGTAATTCAAATCCAGCAAAGGTTATTCGTTATATTCAATTATAGGGCGTATGAATGAGACTGAGGACTGAACCCAGTCCACTTCTGCTACCTTATACATGTGTGAGTTATCCAAAGGTGGCTAAAACTCGGGAGACCAAGGGCACACACAGAACGTTCCCATGGTTACAAATCTGACCCTGCACTCATCTCATTACTGTCTGAGAAAAAAATCTAGGATGCGTAAATTTCAGCAGCGTGAAATTTCTTTCCCCACGGGACGTTGTATGAGCAGTCCTCGTCTGTTAAACTGAGTCAGAGCAGGAGATCTTTAACCTCCCGTCGGCACTGCACGTGCTGTAACAATAAACAGAAATGAACTTCACCAGCAGCCAGAGGCGCCTCCGGTCCAACCACCACGAATTCTATTTTCTCATCTTTGCAGAACTGAGCGAGGGCAGCGTGATTGCTGACTGAGACGGCTGTGAAGGAAACAAACCAACAGCCCACGTTAGTCACAAATACTTCTTGCTGAACAGAGCGTAATGCTAAAATCTAAGCACTGTCCTTTGCTACGCCCGTTACCTGTGGGTTTTATTGTTACAGACAGAGTTTCACCATGAGAAATTCAGAACAGAGAGCATTAGCTCAGATTTCTGCCATCACTGTGGCCACCTAATCTACCAACGAGCTGTGAAGTGCTCTCTTGACCACGGTGTTCACATCACCAGTGTTGACCACACAGGAAAACAGAAAGCCTTAACACGGAACAGACTCAGGACTGGTCTTTTAATGTCATTCAATTAAGATTTATCAAGAGCTCACCATGTGCTAGGTAGGAGGCCTGGTGCTACAACGGTTAAATGCTTGGCTGCTAACTGAGAGGCTGGCAGTTGGAACCCACCAGCCACTCTATGGGAGAAAAGACCTTGACGACTGGCTCTGGTAAAGGTTAACCAAAACCAAACCCATTGCCGTTGAGTCAATTCTGACTTACAATGACCCTACGGGACAGAGTAGAACTGCCCCATGGTTTCAAAGGAGCGGCTGGTGGATTCAAACTGCCAACCTTTTGGTTAGCAGCCAAGCTCTTAAACACTGCTCCACCGGGGTCCCCTAGGAAACTCTATAGGGCCGTTCTACTCTGTCCTACAGGGTTGCTATGACTTGGAATCAACTCGACAGCACAAGATAACATGTACTAGGTGTTTAGTCTTCCAGCCTGAGACAAGCTAGGAAGAAGGGCCTGGTGATCGACTTCTGAAAACCAGCCAACGAAAACTCGATGCATCACAGTGGTCTGAGCTGCGACCAGTCATGGGGATGGCGCAGGACCAGGCAGTGTTTTGCTCTGTGCATACGGGATCGTCATGACTTGACGGGCAGCTAACAAACGTGCTAGGTACTATCCTGGGCACTGGGGCTAAGACATTAACACACACACAGCGCCTACATGTACTGTGCCTACATTCCCCTGTGGGAAACTTGGGTAATAAACACCCAAACAAAAAAACTACCAGGCATGAACAGAGTAAGCAAATAAAGTGCACTGGGAGGTTATTCCTGGCTGAGCCACGATGGTCATCTCTGAGGCAGAGACGTTTAAGCTAAGAACTGAATGACGATTTTAGGTAAGACCCAGCTCTGGTCTCCAATTTTCTCTTCTGATGCAGCTCTAAGTAACCAGCAGTAGCTTCAGCCACATAGTAGGCCTGGGTCCCATAGGTGGTCTCTGTCTCACTCTCCCTGGACCACCATTCTTGAGCTGGCTGAAGCCTCAGTCACTCTGCACATGGGGTAAGAGATAATATTTGTGATGTCTATGGTACATGTCTCATGTCCACAAAGAGACATGAATTCTCCATCTACAGGAACTGCCTGACTGAAGTAGGATGAAGCACTCTGTACTCTGGGTTAATAGCTCCACGTTATCAACAGTGCTGAATAGAGCTGACTACATCAGCATCCGTGCAGCAAATAAGAGACACACACCTAACCTCGGCAGCCGCCAGTGCTAGCAGCCTCATGACAATCTTGGGAGACTTTGATGTATGATCTCAACTACAGCTTAAAAAAGTATACCAGTTCTCCAGTAAACAGACTCAGCACCTTACCCCAGAGCTAAAACCCCAGAAAAGCAGGCATTTTTTTTTTTTTATTATTTTTGGTCCTACATATACAACCATCTTCTTGCAGTTTGTGGCTTGTTGGGTCTACTTTCTTCTCTCCACAAATTCTATGGGCTACATAGGGTACTAGGCAGCGTGGACACGATGCAAAACAAGACAGACAAGTTCCCTGCCCTCACACAACTTATATTCTAGTGGGGGAAAAGGAGAAACAACAGAGAGGGAAAGAGCAAAAATAAACAGTGGCTCATGACAGAAAACAAATGAAATGGAAGTGGAAATTTGCTGTAGGCAGAAACTTCAGGAAAGGTCTCTCTGAGACTTAACATTTAAGTTGAGGCCTGAATGATGAGGAGTCAAGCATGCCAGGGAGTGGGAACAAATGCTAAGGCCAAAACAGCTGTTTGGGAAATTGGCAGGAGAGCATGGACGAAGCACAGCGAAAAGAAAAAACAGGGGACGTAAAAGATCAGACTGGAAAAGCAGGAGGAAGCCTGCTTTCTAAGACACGATAAAGAGTTTGGGTTTTTAGCTCAAGTTGCTATGGGAAGCCACTGAAGAGTTTAATGTAGCGTATGAATTGATGATTTTTTAAATTTTTTTTTATCAGCTGAAGAGATAAGGGTTGAGATCTATTATGCAGTTAGAATTACTAAGATTTACATTTTTTCAAGCACTGCTCAACTTTTCATTTCTAAAAATATACATCAAAATGCCTCTAACCTATATCAGGTCCTTGTTATTTTTTCAAATAACGTGTTTTATAAGACACAGGTTTAAAATGATTTAAGAAAATGCACATTCTGAAGAACAGGATACCTTAAGTTTACTACATATGCAAGTATTCCGATTACCATGTGAATTTTAAGGTTGACAAAACAAAACATCTGAACAGCAATCTATCGACAGATGTGGTTGACAGTTTCTCATGAACAATAACTCCTACTCCTGGCTTTTAAACCATGATTACCGGCATTTGAAATCTTTTCGGAGCAAGCAGTGCCTGCGTTTCCTGGGGCGACCAGCACTTGTTTGACATGAGGAGACTGCGCAAGTTTCCAGGCCAGAGTGTGCTCCCTTCCTCCACTGCCAATTACAAGCACTCGGGCTGCCATTGCTGTCTGCAAAGCAGGAACTCAGAAGACAAATGAACGCTGCAGAAAAAAAACCACAATTGATATTTTCAAATGGACATCTTTTAGAAATCATGATTTGTAAATGAATCTGGGGATTTATTATAATTTTTTCATTGTGCTTTAGATAAAGGTTTACAGAATAAATAGTTTCTTATTAAACAGTCAGTACACATGTTATTTTATGACACTGGTTAAGAACCTGTGTCAACACTCTCCCTTCTCGACCTTGAGGACTTCTTTTTGGTGAAAATATACATAGCCAAAGTCACACCATTTCGAAAGGTTCTACGTGTACAATTCAGTGACATTGATTACATTCTTCCAGCTGTGCTGCTAGGCATTTATTTTTGAATAAAAAAATTGAGATTCATAAATTGAAAAACGTACTACAAGGGTATGGGATGTATTTTCAATGAAAGCATGTGTACTAAAATATCTGATATACACTTATCTTTAAATCTACATAAAATATTGCATTCACCTGGAGTAACAGTCGCAGTATAATAGATCAGGAGCCCTGGTGGTGCAGTGATTAAGAGCTCGGCTGCTAACGGAAAAGTCGGCGTATATTCACCAGCCGCTCCCTGGAAACCCTATGGGGCAGATCTATGCTGTCCTACAGGGTCGCTGTTAAGTCGGAATCGACTCAAGGGCAACTGTTTGTTTTTAATAGTTGATCACTGAAACAGCATTACTTAGCCCGAAGCAATCTATATCAGGGTGGTTAGGAAGCCTGGCTACTGAGCCAGAGTGCCAGGGTTTTCGTTGAGACTCTGCCCTTTAACAGTTGGGAGCCCTTAAGTAACTTAACTAACCTTCTCGGGCCTCAGTCGCCTTATATCTAAAGTGACCAACTTAAAACGAGAACGAGAGCCAAGTAAAACTATTTCAAAGGATTAGCTGAATAATAAATATAGAAACCAATCACAAAAGTGAACCTAATTACTGTGTTGCAGACAATGGATGCACAAGAAAACACGATAAAATGGATACATTAACGTAAGTCCATGGCCTAAAAAAGATAGACAAAAAAGGTAAAGCCCAGGTATCTAAGAAAGCAGAAAGAGTGAAAGATCAAACGTAAACCCCAGTTAAGCGCAAGTGAAAAGCACGTGGCCAACCTCCACCCCTGCATTCAGAAACAAAGACGAAAACTGCGACGGCCGAGCCAGCGTGCACAGCTGCACCGAGCTCCTGACACGGAGCAGCCACACCAAGCGCAAACATGCTTTCTCTCAAGGCGGAGGGCCTGATTACGCACCGAGCAGGAGGCCGCGCTGCCCCTTGCACACACGCCCGGCGCTCCAAGCTGGGCCGCCGCGGCGGAAGTCGGCCGGCCTGCCTGCATCCGGCGCGCACCCGCCCGCCACCCGCGCCCCTCCCCGCCCCGGGCGGGCGCCGCCGCCTCATTGGCCTGCCCGGCCCTCGGTCCCCGCGGCGGGGTAACCCAGTGTGGTCCCCGCCCCCGGGCGCGGCCTGAGCCTGCTCCCCAGCAAAGCCGTCAAACCCCGCACGTTCAGAATGTGACACTAACAGTGGGCGCCACGTAACGTCGCCGCTCCAGCCGTGAGGAGGGGGCGCTCCTGAATCTAAGCCGAGGCTTAGCTCATTGTACGCTCTAACGAGGGTCGGCACTGACCAGCTACCGCGGAAAGCCTCGTGACGCGCCGGGCTCCTGATGAGTGTAGAATGCACCAAGCTTTGAGAGCCGGTGGCTCAGGACCTCCGGCCTCTGGCTAAGAGATTGAGGTCGATGATAGGATGCAATGGGAGACAGGCCGGGTGAAAGCGTGTCCTCCGCATTCACACAAAAGAGCGCGGGCCGACTAGTGCTTTCCCGGATGCATCTCCCTGACAAAACTGAACTTGGCGCCACACAGGAACGCCTACAGGCCCCGTGTCAAAATATTGCCCCCTTTCTTCATCGCATTTAATATCGGGTATCTAGTCGCTAAGTAAAACTATTAAACACTACCCCCGCCTTCCGGAAACACTGCTGGGGACCGACAAGCGGACATAGCCGCCTCAAAACAGATTTCTCCTGTAATGGCGCCTGCGTCAGACACTAACATGGCGGACATTGTCGTGCGCGGCGCAAACGTCAGCAGCTCTACCCCAGGCGCTCAGGAACAGCGGAGCAAAGAAGAGCCGTGCTCACTGATTGGCTCGACGGCGAAGCGTGCCTATACCGTCGTTCCTACAGGAGCCAATCAAGAAGCGGAGAGACGGAACTGGCCGCAGCGCCGCCTCCCGAGGCATGCTGGGAGCCTGGAGGACTAGCGAGGAAGAGTTGAGAGAACGGAGCGGACGCCATGGCGACCAACATCGAGCAGATTTTTAGGTCTTTCGTGGTCAGTAAATTCCGGGAAATTCAACAGGAGCTCTCCAGGTAAACACTTTCTAGACTGTTCTGCTCCCAAGGGTCCGTTAGGGCCCGATGTAGCCTTCTATGGCGCCTTTCTTTAGAGACGCCGTCGTTCCTCGGCTCAGGCCCCGCTACAGCCCCGCCTGGGCCTGGGATCCATTTTCCGGCTTCCCCTCCCCCATCCGCTCCTTCCTTCTCTGCGAGGAACTTCACCCTTTCTGAGGTAACCTTCGCCTCCCTCATCCAGACCGAGTTAAGATGCTCGTTCTTCTCTCCTGGCTGGTCACCCCCCGCGCCTTGGCGACTCGGAGGCCTGCTTGGCCACCGCGGCCGGGCCCAGTTCCCTCCTCAGCTCCGCCTCCGCCGCCGCGGCTCCCCTCCCCCTCTCCGCCGATTTCGCCGGCCGGTGTCGGGGACCGGAATGGGTCTCCAATGGCCGTTTCTTGGGTAATCTTGAGTCCGCTTTGTTATTGTAAGCTTCAGACTGTTTCGGAGTCAGCATTCATTAATTGGATTATTCGGGCCCTGGTGTCTTATGATATCCATCCGTCCGTATTCTAATAAGATTGAAATGGAAATAGCTTGCAGTAGTTCGCTGTTTTGTCAAAATATTCGAGGTGAGCATGGTAGGGGACTTTGGAATATTAGTAATTTTATAATTTTAACAAGTGGAAAGTGGGCTTTGTGTGTAGATTTGTTTTTTTTTTCCCACTCCTGCCCCAACTGACATATTCAACCAAGGCGGTGCTTTTATTGTCTCCTGTTACACGTTAGGTAGTTTACGCTTTATTCCGCGAAAATTGAAAGGGAAGTGGTTTCCAAAGAAATAGTTGTTTAGTCAGAAAGGAAAACTGTGTGGGTCGTGTTGTTCAGTGATTTTCTTAATATTTTTGCTCTGTATAAAATGCTACTTTCAAGTATAGAGGTAGGAAAGAAATTTTGAGACAAGTATTTGAGTTTAAATGTTTTTGTTAATTATGTTTTAAAAGTAGAGAACAAGAGCAATAAGTTAAAAAAATCTGTCGAAAAACGTAATTGTAAATTAAGCGCTCAAACATGGGATTATTGGGGCAATGGAGTAATATTGCTAGAATTGTTCAAAGTCTTATTTTTGCGGGGTATATTGTTTTCTAGGTGGGAGATGTATCTGCTCATTACATGGTTTTCTAAAAAAATCGTGATATGCTAGTGCTTTTAGGTTAACGAGAGAAAACTTGAGTAGAGAGTGTAATTTTCCTGAAAACTCTTAAATAGTTGTATGCAGTAAGTCGTGTGTTTGCTTAGTGTGTCTTGTTTTGAAATTATTAAAAGTTAGTTTTTTAAATAGAAAATAGATGTTTTATTACTGCAGAAAGTTTCAGAAACAAAAAGGAAGAAAATAAAACTACATAGTTATTGGTGCTATGTTCCTTTATTTTTTTCCTGTGTCAATGCACATATATAATTATTTATTATATGTATTTGTTATGTGAAACATGATTTTTTTTTTATATTGTATTTTGTCTAATAGATAAACAAGTGTGTATTACTACAGTGTCAGTATTTTGTAACGTTGTTCATGGCTGCATAGAATTCCATTGTAGGAATTATTTAGGTGGTTTGATATTTTCATTGCTTTTTAGTAATTTCAATTTGCATACTGGTAGCAGTCATAAAAATTGATAGATAAGATGCAACCATGGTAATTTCCTCATAGGTTGACTTTTTTTTAGTGTACTTTTCTGATTTTTCAATCTGGGGTCCTTTAGAGAAGTAGTTACGTAACTGTAAGTGCCTAGGAAAAATAAAAAGAAGGGCTTCAGAAAGCCTAAAAAGAATATTAAACAGAGCAATTTATTACTGGGGAAATATATAGCTTCTCCTCAAGCAACATGTAATGTGTTATCTGTCTGAAAGCAAATTTTGGATTACTTACCATTTCGTTGAATTTTTTTTTCTGCCATCTGCTTTTAGGTACATCAGTGTGGGTAATGAAGCTGATGTTTAGATATTTAAAATAAGTAATGTAATTATTGTATGTAGTTGGTGGTTAAGAGGATGCTCTGGTTTTGAATACCAGCTTCAACTCTAAGTAGCTGTGTCACATTCAGCCAAGTTTCTTGTTCTCTCTGTTTCATTTTCCTCACCAAATGAGAGTAATAGTATGATCATAGAGGTTTGTTAGGATTAAATGAGTTAAAAATGTGGAAGAGTGTGACACCTTGTTAACAGTCGATAAATGTTAATTTTTATGCGATTCGCTGTATTAGAAAACCAAATGTTCCCTGTTAACATTTACCTACTGAATATTTTTGTTTTTTGACGAGACCTTTATCAGGTATTGGAGCATAATTGTTGTGTTTTCAGTTAGCTAAAATTGAATATGTTGAAATTATTTGTTTTTTCAAAACAATTTTGCTAATTTATTCAAAAGTAGTAAAAAAAAAAAGTGTAAATGACGTGTTCTTATGTTTGTCAAGATTTTGTGGCCTTGTGTATTGAAAATATGTTACACTGTCCACCTATTTATTCTTGGTATAACAAATTATTGCTTATTTTACGTGAGTTTTTTTAAACACCAGAAAATATTTTAATATTGGAATTTTTCATAACTGGGCTAAAATTTCATACATGTATTTTTCTTTTTAAGCTTTGTGACATTCTATTAGCAGTCTAAACCTGATCTGAGGCTACAGGTTATGTTATTCTTTTTTACTCTATACGTGTGTGGCTAACGTTTGTGTTTCAGGATACTGTTGAGGTAATGGTGATCTATGCACAGGTGTAGCTTTATTGTGGCCATAGTTTCTACTAATGCTAGGTCATGTTTTTCTTTGGATTTGTGATTTGGTTCTTAATAGTTTTTGTTCTTGAGAGAAATACCTAGGTAACCCAAAAGCCTCAATTTGAAACTTTGGGAATTATTATTATTATTTTTTTTAAAAAAGGTGAGTTTACTTTCACAGTTCTGAAAACTTTAATAAGTAAATGTGTAAAAATGAAAACGTACCAGTTATAAGTAGATAATGTTAAGGCAGTACTGTTGCTGGGAATATCATCTGAAAAATACAAAAAAGGTGAATTGTATGAACAATCTGATATAAAATTATTTTAATTGAACTATGAATATTGATTTTATTGTATGGTGTATTAAAAATATTAATTTTGATAACTTTTCTTGTCAAGTGGACGGAATGAAGGCCAGCTGAACGGTGAAACCAGTACACCTATTGAAGGCAACCAGGCAGGTGATTCAGCTGCTTCTGCCAGGAGCCTACCAAATGAGGAAATAGTGCAGAAGATAGAGGAAGTACTTTCTGGGGTTTTAGATACTGAACTACGATATAAACCAGGTAAGTTGGAGATAATCAGCTATCTCAAAAATTTTGTTTTAAGGTTTTTTTTTGAAATCTGAATGTTAATATATTTTGACTGCAGGGTATTTAAAATGTCCGTTAGCTCTAGAACTCTGTACATTTAAGTTTTTGCTTAATTGATTAATTGCAGACTTTCTTGTTTAAGTCTTTATTTGCAAATGCGGTTGTACTGAAACATGAGCATTGATGGCACTTATTTGCTTTGCTTGTGAAATGTAACTTTTATTTAATTCAGTCTTGTAGTGCCTCAGTGCCAGGATTTTGAATGTAGGTTTTCATTTAACACTTACAGATCAGTTTTGGAAGTTACAGGAGCCTGGATCAAACCTGTAGTGATTTTGAAAAGTTACCCTGGGAAGTTTCATTTTAAAGCCCAAGCTTAGAGCTTGTCTTGTTTTTGCATTCTCCCCGTTTAAAAGTGCAGTTAACTGGGGAGGGAATCATTGTTTGGATATTTTGCTTTTTTAGAAATGATTAAATAATTGATTTTTAGAAATGAAGAACTTATAATCAACCACAAAAATAACAGTATCTTCATTTAATCTTGGAACTGCAACGTGCTTGGTCTTTTTTTTTGACGTAGAATATGGTTTAAAAAGCATAGACTTAGCCATGGTTAGAATCGTAGCTCTGGAAGTATAAGTTAGCTAACTTAACATTTAGTGTTATAAAATAAATAGTAATTAGTAGAAAATGACTAATTTTGCTTTGGCATTTGTTTTTTTGTGTGCTAATTTATTTTTTCCATAGTCTTAATGGCCTGAATTTCTGAGCAGCTTTTTCTGGAATCACTGAGATTTATATAATTTGATAGTGGCATTAGATTAAATTCCATTTGCTTGTAAAATAAATTGTAAACCACGGTCTTTAGTATATGCAAATTGAAATGCTCTTAAATTACATTCTAAAGGCTGCATGAATTTTCTCCCCAAAATCACTTAAAAAAAATATTCCTTAGTAATTTTAGGGTATTGGGGGAAAGTTTTGTTTTGTTTTTTAAATTGGAATGTAACAGATGGGGGTGGTAAGATAAAATTTGAGGACTATACTGATTATCATTTAGGTATTTGTATACTGTATGAAAGTAGTTGGTAACATTAGCTGAGAGCTTATATTTGCTGAGTGCTTACTGTATGCCAGGTTTTGTTCAGTGTACTTTGTGTGTTTTAACTCACTTAGTCCTCTAACTCTAGGAGGCAGAGAGTCAGTAATTTGGTGTAGACCATTTATCTAGTAAGGGGTGGATTGATTCAGGACCCAAAGCATGCAGTCTGTTCCAGTGCCAGTGCCATGTTGCTTCCTATATAAGTAGGGGTTATAAAATAATTACAAAAATTATTTAATTTGGTTGTGCCTTTTTAAAGAATTATATGCGATCAAATTGACAGCAGCAACTCGAAAGGTTGCATGAGAAGCTTTGGGGGCAGTGAGTTTATCTTAATGGTGGATGAATACTTCGTAAAAGGATAGTGAGAATGGTTGCACAGCTTGAATGTAATGAGTGCTACTGAATTGTTTATGTAGAAATTGTTGAATTGGTGTATGTTTTGCTGTGTAGATTTTCATCAAAAAATTATTTAGCTATTACCATAGCAATTCTAAGAAGCCCTGGTGGTGCAGTGGTTAAAGTGATGGACTGCTAACTGAAAGGTCGGCGGTTTGAAACCACTAGAGGCTCTGTGGGAGAAAGATGTGGCATTCTGCTTCCGTAAAGATTTACAGCCTTAGAAACTCTATGGAGTAGCTATGAATTGGAATCAACTTGATGGCAGTGGGTTTGGTTGGCTTGGTAGAGCAATTCTAACAACTAGTAATATGAAATAGTCATTGATAAGTTGTTATTTAAAAGTAATTTTCTGCAATTTATGAGTTGGAGAAAATGATTTTAATAGAATTTTGTAAAACACATGTTAATGTAATTCTAGATAAGTTTTTGGGATAAACTAAGATTTTATTTTTAACCTAGGCTTTAGTTGTAGAAGTATTGGGAAAGTGGCTGTCCTCAGATTAGTGGGTTTATGGAAAATAGTTGATACAGTAACTTTGTATTTCATTAATGCGTACATGGGTATAACATATGGTGTGTATGGATATAAAGTATGAGTGTAAACATGTGTCCTGTGAGTATAATGAGGTCTCATAGTGTTTTCACATGGGATATAAATTTTGTTTATGTGATTTATCTAAATCTATTTAGGGGAATGTCTGACAAAATTAATTTCTCTGAATTTCAGACTTGAAGGAGGCCTCCAGAAAAAGTAGATGTGTATCTGTACAGACAGATCCTACTGATGAAATTCCCAGCAAAAAGTCAAAGAAGCATAAAAAGCACAAAAATAAAAAGAAGAAAAAGAAGAAAGAGAAGGAGAAAAAATATAAAAGACAGCCAGAAGAATCTGAGTCAAAGCCGAAATCCCATCATGATGGGAACATAGATACAGAATCTGATTCTTTTTTGAAGTTTGATTCTGAGCCTTCAGTGATGGCACTGGAGCATCCTGTAAGAGCGCTTGGCTTGTCTGAGACCAGTGATTCCCCTGCAGTTGTGCTAGAATCTCCTGGAGTAGCAATGGAGGTATCAGAGCCACAGAACTTAGAAACCCTGAAGCCAGTTACAAAGACTGCAGAACTGCCAGCCGCAGGTCCATCAGTCATCTCCGAGCAGTCAGAGCGTTCTGTGGCAGTGATGCTGGAACCGTCCATGACAAAGATTCTCGATTCCTTTGCAACAGCACCAGTGCCTGCCACAACACTAGTGCTGAAGTCATCTGAGCCGGTTGTAGCAATGTCAGTGGAGCATCAGATGAAGTCTGTGCTGAAACCTTTGGAGAGCACATCACCAGAGCCATCAAAGATTATGTTGGTAGAGCCTCCAGTAGCAAAAATGCTGGAGTCAACAGAAACCCTTGTGGACTCCTCGGAGATACCTGCTGAGGTGCACCCTGAGCCAAGCACATCGACAACAGTGGATTTTCCAGAGTCATCTGCACCCGAAGTGCTAAGATTGCCAGAGCAGCCTGTAGAAGTACCATTGGGGAGTGCAGCTTCATCCATGACAAGACCGCAGGAGTTGCAGGAGCTGCCTAAGACCACGGCGCTGGAGCTGCCGGAGTCGTCGGTGGCCTCAGTGATGGAGTTGCCGGGGCCACCTGCGACCTCCATGCCGGAGATGCAGGGGCCCCCCGTGACTCCAGTGCTGGAGTTACCTGGGCCCTCTGCTATCCCGGTGCCAGAGTTGCCAGGGCCCCCTTCTACCCCAGTGCCTGAGTTGCCAGGGCCCCCTGCGACTGTAGTGTCTGAGTTGCCGGGGCCCTCTGTGACACCAGTGCCACAGTTGTTGCAGGAATTGCCAGGGCTCCCAGCATCATCTGTGGGGTTGGAGCCACCACAGGAGGTGCCAGAGCCACCTGTGATGGCACAGGAGTTGCCAGGGCTGCCTGTGGTGACAGCGGCAGTAGAGTTGCCGGGGCAGCCTGTGGTGACAGTAGCAATGGAGTTGACCGAACAACCTGTGACGACGACAGAGTTGGAGCAGCCTGTGGGAATGACAACGATGGAACATCCTGGGCAGCCTGAGGTGACAACGGCAACAGGGTTGCTGAGGCAGCCTGAGGCAACAATGGTGCTGGAGTTGCCAGGACAGCCAGTGGCAACGACAGCGCTGGAGTTGCCAGGGCAGTCTTCGGTGACTGGGGTGCCAGAGTTGTCAGGGCTGGCCTCGGCAACTAGGGCACTGGAGTTGTCGGGGCAGCCTGTGGCAACTGGGGCACTGGAGTTGTCTGGGCAGCTCATGGCAACTGGGGCATTGGAGTTCTCGGGGCAGTCTGGGGCAGCTGGAGCACTGGAGCTTTTGGGGCAGCCTCTGGCAACAGGGGTGCTGGAGTTGCCAGGGCAGCCTGGGGCGCCAGAGTTGCCTGGGCAGCCTGTGGCAACTGTGGCGCTGGAGATTTCTGTTCAGTCTGTGGTGACAACATCGGAGCTGTCAACGATGACCGTGTCGCAGTCCCTGGAGGTGCCCTCGACGACAGCGCTGGAATCCTATAATACGGTAGCACAGGAGCTGCCTACTACATTAGTGGGGGAGACTTCTGTAACAGTAGGAGTGGACCCCTTGATGGCCCAAGAATCCCATATGTTAGCTTCTAACACCATGGAGACCCATATGTTAGCGTCCAACACCATGGACTCCCAGATGTTAGCATCCAACACCATGGACTCCCAGATGTTAGCGTCCAACACCATGGACTCCCAGATGTTAGCCTCTAGCACCATGGACTCCCAGATGTTAGCAACCAGCTCCATGGACTCCCAGATGTTAGCAACCAGCTCCATGGACTCCCAGATGTTAGCAACTAGCTCTATGGACTCCCAGATGTTAGCAACCAGCTCTATGGATTCCCAGATGCTAGCAACCAGCTCTATGGA
>NW_004444113.1:2780874-2781494 GCF_000243295.1 Trichechus manatus latirostris
AGCTCTATGGACTCCCAGATGTTAGCAACTAGCTCTATGGACTCTCAGATGCTAGCAACCAGCACCATGGACTCCCAGATGTTAGCAACTAGCTCTATGGATTCCCAGATGTTAGCATCTGGTACTATGGACTCTCAAATGTTAGCTTCCGGCACCATGGATGCTCAGATGTTAGCATCTGGTACCATGGATGCCCAGATGTTAGCGTCTAGTACCCAAGATTCTGCTATGTTGGATTCAAAATCTCCTGATGCCTACAGGTTGGCTCAGGATCCTTACAGATTAGCCCAAGATCCCTATAGATTAGGTCATGACCCTTATAGGTTAGGTCATGATGCCTACCGGTTAGGACAGGACCCATATAGATTAGGCCATGATCCCTATAGACTAACTCCTGATCCCTATAGAATGTCACCTAGACCCTACAGGATAGCACCCAGGTCCTATAGAATAGCACCTAGACCATATAGGTTAGCACCTAGACCCCTGATGTTAGCATCTAGACGTTCTATGATGATGTCCTATGCTGCAGAACGTTCCATGATGTCATCTTACGAACGCTCTATGATGTCTTATGAGCGGTCTATGATGTCCCCTATGGCTGAGCGCTCTATGATGTC
>NW_004444113.1:2781594-2802314 GCF_000243295.1 Trichechus manatus latirostris
ATGATGTCCCCTATGGCTGAGCGCTCTATGATGTCAGCTTACGAGCGCTCTATGATGTCAGCTTATGAGCGCTCCATGATGTCCCCCATGGACCGATCTATGATGTCCATGGGTGCCGACCGGTCTATGATGTCATCCTACTCTGCTGCTGACCGGTCTATGATGTCATCGTACTCTGCAGCTGACCGATCTATGATGTCATCTTATACTGCTGATCGTTCAATGATGTCTATGGCAGCCGATTCTTATACCGATTCTTACACTGATACATATACGGAGGCGTATATGGTGCCACCTTTGCCTCCCGAGGAGCCTCCTACAATGCCACCATTGCCACCAGAGGAGCCACCAATGACACCACCGTTGCCTCCGGAGGAACCGCCAGAAGGGCCTGCATTAGCCACTGAGCAGTCAGCATTAACAACTGAAAGTATGTGGCCCACTGAGGCACCAGCATTGCCTCCTGAAGAATCGGTATCACTGCCTGAGCCCCCTGTGAGTCAAAGTGAGAATTCAGAACCTTTGGCAGCGCCTGCTAATTATTCCGTGTCAGCATCAGAGGCCTCAGTGTTAGCAACAGAGGCTGTTGTGACTGTTCCAGAACCACCACCAGAGCCAGAGTCTTCAGTTACATCAACACCTGTACAGTCTGCTGTACTAGCAGAATATGAAATTACTCCAGAGATGCCAGTGACTTGTATGGTGTCAGAAACTCCCATAACGTCAGCTGAACCAACTATGTTAACATCAGAGCCTCCTGTTACGGCAGAGATGGCAGGAACCTTTGATTCCTTGAGAGAGTCAGGATGTGCTGCTTCAGAAGTATCTATGTCCCTCTTGGAGCCAGCTGTAACTATTCCGGAGTCAACACAGAGTACTCCAGAGCTCCCAGCCATGGCTGTCTCAGAGCCGCCAGCCGTGGTTGTCCCAGAGCCACAGGCCATGGCAGTCCCGGAGTTGCCAGCCATGGTTGTCACAGAGTCATCAGCACTGGCTGTCCCGGAGCCGCTGGTGGTGGCTGTCCCAGAGCCACTGGCGGTGGCTAGCTCGGAGCCGCTGGAGGTAGCTGGCCCAGAGCCATTGGCTGTCTCAGAGGTGCTGGTGGTGGCTGTCTCGGAGCCACCTGCTGTGACTGAGCCAGAGCATCTTCCTGTTCCTGTGCCGGTGGTTTCTGCCCTGGAGCCTGCTGTGCCTGTTGTGGAACCAGCAATGTCTGTCCTTCAGCCTGCCATGATTGCTTCAGAACCACCTGTTTCTGTTCAAGAATCCATGCTGACCGTTTCAGAGCCTGCTGTCACTGTCTCAGCACAGACTCAAGTAGTATCAACCGAGCTGGTTTTAGAGTCTGCATCAGTGATACTGGAGTCTACTGTAATGTCCTCAACTCACATCATAAAAGGAATGAATTTAATACCTAGCGATTCTAATCTTGCTCCAGAGATTGGCATGCAAGAGATTACCATGTATTCAAGTGAAGAGCCTCCTGCTGAAGAACACCTGAAGAGTGACTCTTACGGAAGTGAATGGGGCATGAGTATAGACCTTAATGTAAATAATCACTTAATTGCTAAAGAGATGGAACACAGTACAGTATCTACTGCCAGCACTGGGGGTGTTGGTGAAGTTGGTGAAGAGAAAATTTTACCTGTTAATGAGACTGAACAATGCACAGCGTTGCTTACCTGCCCTGGTGTTAGTGAGGCTGAAGTAGGAGGAACTCTGTCTTCAACGGATCCTCTTGCTCTTGAACTTGATGCAAAGGGAACTAGTAAGGGTATTGAATTTGCCACAGCATCTGCTTTCAGTTCAGTTAACACGTATGATGTTGAAGTATCTTTAACTACTCAAGATACTGAACGTGACATGGTAATTTCCACCAGCCCCAGTGGTGGTAGTGAAGCTGACATAGAGGGACCTTTGCCTGCTAAAGACGTTCATCTTGGTTTACCAACTAATCATAACCTCATTGGTGAGGATGCAGAAGGACCATTACCTGTGAAAGAGAGTGACCAGGCAGTAGCAGTTGCCCTTAGCCCCAAAGAAAGTAGTGGAGAAGATAAAGAAGTACCTGTCCCCACGGAAGAGATCTTGCCTGATTCGGGGTTTTCTGCCAACATTGAGGATATTAATGAAGCAGATTTAGTGAGGCCACTACTTCCTAAGGACATGGAACGTCTTACAAACCTTAGGGCTGGTATTGAAGGACCTTTACTTCCAAGTGAGGTTGAGCGTGATAAATCTGCTGCCAGTCCGGGTGTAATTGGTCTACCAGAAAGAGCTTCAGAGTCTTCTTCAGAGGAAAAAGATGATTATGAAATCTTTGTAAAAGTTAAGGACACACATGAAAAAAGCAAGAAAAATAAGAACCGTGACAAAGGTGAAAAAGAGAAAAAAAGAGACTCTTCGTTAAGATCTCGAAGTAAGCGTTCCAAGTCTTCTGAACACAAATCACGCAAGCGTACGAGTGAATCTCGTTCTAGGGCAAGGAAGAGATCATCCAAGTCCAAGTCTCATCGCTCCCAGACACGGTCACGGTCACGTTCAAGACGCAGGAGGAGGAGCAGCAGGTCAAGATCAAAGTCTAGAGGAAGGCGATCTGTATCAAAAGAGAAGCGCAAAAGATCTCCAAAGCACAGATCTAAATCCAGGGAAAGGAAAAGAAAAAGATCAAGCTCTAGGGATAACCGGAAAACAGTTAGAGCTCGAAGTCGCACCCCAAGTCGTAGGAGTCGGAGTCACACTCCGAGCCGTCGAAGAAGGTCTAGGTCTGTGGGGAGAAGAAGGAGCTTTAGCGTTTCTCCAAGCCGTCGGAGCCGCACCCCGAGCCGACGGAGCCGCACCCCGAGCCGACGGAGCCGCACCCCGAGCCGTCGGAGCCGCACCCCGAGCCGTAGGAGAAGATCAAGGTCTGTGGTAAGAAGACGGAGCTTTAGTATATCGCCTGTCAGGTTAAGGCGATCACGAACACCCTTGAGGAGGAGGTTTAGCAGATCTCCCGTCCGTCGTAAACGGTCCAGGTCTTCTGAAAGAGGCAGATCACCTAAACGTTTGACAGATTTGGGTGAGTCATTCTTTTTAAAAATCCAATGGTATTGTAATGGAGAATGATTTCAACCTGAGTTTTTTCTTTTCTTGGAGCAAATGTAATATTTTGTATTGTTGGTTTAGGATAAAAATTCGTATTTTTAAGTTTTTAAAATTAGATTAGCCTGTGTTTAGAAAATGGTAGGGTTATATGTCTGAGTGTAGGAATAGATGTAATGAGAGTTAAGGAGATCTGCTTGGGAGTGTATGAGAACCAAGGTGTTTCCAGACTGGAACATTGTATTTTGCCTAAGCCCATCTTGCCATCATTAAGAATGGAAAGTAGTAGTAAAAGTTCGTTAAATTAAAAACTAAGTTAGTATATGCCCGGGTTATTATTGTGTGTATTTCAACGTATATCTTGGCAAATAAGCCTGAAATTTCGTTGTTTCTTTTTTGATAAGTTATTTGTCTTAATATGCAATATATAAGACCGTTAAATGATTGTGAATGTAATTCTGATTGGAAGTAAATAAGGAAGTTGCATGTGGGGAGTCATTAACTGGGTGGGCAATAATGAGCCAAATTGAAATTCATTCGACGAGTGATTTAATCATCTATTCTGTATTACTTTAAAAATAAAAAGCTCTAATTCCCTCTGATTTTAAGTAGTGTGTGGAGATTAAAACTTGATGGATATTCCGTGAATACTAGCAATAAATGTGGATAATTTATTGTTATTCGAGTAGTTTAGACATTTCCAGGTCAGGGTTGTCTAGAAAGAAAGACTATGAGCAAAGAAGGAGAATTTCAACAAAGGATTTCTGAGTTACTCTCTTATTCAGGGCACTGTGCAGAGGAGCAGTGTGTAGTTCTCAGAGTGATTACAGGAGGAGGAGACGTGAATAAAACGCCTGTATATCTTGTTTTACCAAAAAACTGCCAAAGAGGCAGGATGCGAAGATTGCGATGGTATCAGTGTAGGTAAGGCATTTTAGGAGCATGGTAGAGACAAGTGTTAATTCTGCCTTAATGACGACTTCTTAGAAAAGTTGGCATTTGAACAGGGCTCAAAGAGTGATTAAGATACTGTCAGAGATTAGAAGGAGAGTAATTTCCTGCAGGAGGGATAGTAAACGTGTGGAGAGAGGATAGGGACATGATATGTTTGGAAAGTAAAATAGGCTTTGGCAGGTGTGTGTCTTGGTGTGTGGCAAGGGACATTACAGCTGTGTAAGCTTTTTTGTGTCGTATTTGACTGGGAGCTCCATGTGAACTTAATTCTTTAAATAAGGTGCAAGCACCTTAAAAACTTTGAGCCAGAGTGATGTGATCATAGCTATAACTTAGGAAGAAATTTAATGCTTTTAATATCATTAGCGTATACAATTTGATAATATAAAACGTATAGCTTTTCATGAAAACTTTTTCCTGTATCTTTCCTCTCACAGATAAGGCTCAATTACTTGAAATAGCCAAAGCTAACGCAGCTGCCATGTGTGCTAAGGCTGGTGTTCCTTTACCGCCAAACCTAAAACCTGCACCTCCACCTTCAATAGAAGAGAAAGTTGCTAAAAAGTCAGGAGGAGCTACAATAGAAGAACTGACTGAGGTAAGCTAAACAATTTGTTTTCATCCTTAAATGGATTATTCCAGTGCTGTTGACTCTGGAGCGTGCCAAAACCCGAATTGTGGGCTGAACTGATAATGGCTGGCACCGAGTGGCCAAAACCCGAAATACAGACATGGCAGCGGCAGAAGCTCTGTTTAGCAGGCCATTATCCGGGATGGCTAAGCTCCGCTAGCTAAAAGTTACTTCCCATTACTTTTGCTTTCCAGTTTTAGAAGCCAAACTGACTGAGGAGTGGGACGGTTCGTTTGAATGGAGGAGGTGTTGAGTGAGCAACACGCAGAAGCTCGCCTACAGTTTCGTTTCCATTCACGACGCGTTCACTGATCGCCACGAGTGTACTGCATATACGCAAAGACACAGACAATCTTCAGAAATGATCTTTTGCCACCGGAGCTTGGAAATTAATGAGAATAGCTGGCCATTGCCTGAAAGGAACTTCTTTCGCATCAACATTTCGGGTTTTGGCTGTTTGGTACCAGCCATTGGCGATAAAGGCCGGCCGTTATCAGTTCTTCCTGCGGTTCGGGTTTTGGCAGTAACATATGTATTTTAAACACACTTATTTTGTTTTTAAGAATTTGATCTTTTAAATTGAGGCTTTTCTTGGGGGAGGGAGGGGCTTTGTTGTATTATTGGCTTTTTTTTTTTGTGGGAGAACGCTGAAATATTGCTGCTAGGATCCAGAAATACCACATTGTTTCATATATTGAAACTTATTATTGGCTAGCCTTATGCTAGCCTGCAACTGTCAATAATTTGTCCTCCTTGGTTATAAGCCTGATATACTTATGTTTTTGGCTAAATGAGCTTTTTATCTTATTATGGTATTTTTCAATTGATAATGAACGTGACGAATTCTACTGCTTGTTTAGAAACAGGTCTGCCCACATTTACTCCGACCTTTTTATAAAGCCAGGTAATAGAGTCTTTTCCTTCACTTCTCAGGAAGGAATTGACTGTCATGTGTCAGACCTCATCAGTCGGACCCTCTCCATCATGCCTTATTTTCCATTCTTGAGGAGTCCTGCTCCTTACCAGAGTCACTCTGCAACCCATTTCTGGAGAGATAGATGTGTTACTATCTCACCCTATCCCAGATGCTTCCAGTCTTCTATTTTGCCATACATTGGAGATCATACAGTCTCTTAATCTGTTTCTTCACTTCCATTTATTACAATACAAATTACAACTTAAAAAAATTGAAGGACCTAGTGAAGGCTTCTGTTACTTATCAAATCCAAGCTCCTTATCCAAAGTTTGAAACCCTGTGAACACTTTGTGTTCCTCTATACCATTTTAGCCTGATCTTCAGCCCTCTTGTCCCTTTTAAGAATTTTTTTTCCACCTTTTTACCACCCCCCGACTATGATGACATTTCGTTTCCCCACCAAACACTTGTTCCTCACTATGAAAATCTGGCTCAGAACTCTTCAAGGAGCTGCTCCTTGATTGTCTAACCTTGCCTGACTCTCTTCTCTCTTAAGCCTTTGTTTTTCCAGCACTTATGTTCTCATTTTGTATTATATCAGTTTGCACTTGTTATTGTGTTGCTCTGTAAAAGCGTTCTTCAATTATTTCCTGTGGATGTATTTTGTCTCTTAAACTAGATTGTAAGCTCCTTGGGAGCAGGGACCATGTCTTCTACTTTTTTTTTGTATTCCCTGGACAGTGCCCAGTACAGTGCTCTGCACATAGTAGGTGCTCAATAAATGTTGTTGACTGACTGACCAGCCAGAGTGAGTTTAAATGGTAGCTAATAAGTTATCTATCTATATAACTTATCGTTAATCTTGTTTTACTCTTGAAAGTTGATTTTATGTGGTTTTGATTATTTTTAAGAAGTTACATGTAATTGTACATAGATGTGTAAGATTTATCTTTTGTTTGTTTTTTGCTTTTTAAGAAATGCAAACAGATCGCACAAAGTAAAGAAGATGATGATGTAATAGTGAATAAACCTCATGTTTCGGATGAAGAGGAAGAAGAACCTCCTTTTTATCATCATCCCTTTAAACTCAGTGAACCCAAACCCATTTTTTTCAATCTGAATGTGAGTATTAGAGTTTATGGATTGATGAAACAGCTCAATTTATGGAATTGTTTAAGTAAAATCCAAATTCTTGGTTCATTAATTCTTAGCTTAAATACTGTGAGAAATAATGAATAAAATCCATTTCCTTCAGATGATAATGTTGAAAATCTTCAGAAACCATTTTAATGTAGGTATTTGTTATATTGAGTTTTAATTAAACTCTTCATTGTTTAGATTGCTGCGGCAAAGCCAACCCCACCCAAAAGTCAGGTAACGTTAACGAAGGAATTCCCTGTGTCGTCTGGGTCTCAGCACCGAAAAAAAGAAGCAGACAGTGTTTATGGAGAGTGGGTTCCCGTAGAGAAAAATGGCGAAGGAAACAAAGATGATGATGATAATGTTTTCAGCAGCAGTTTGCCCTCTGAGGTAAGTAAGCGGAATGTATTTTATACACGTTTTCCTTTTTGATACCTAAATCTGCCATTTGATTGTTATTTTATATCTGATTTGGATTCTGTTTCACTCTTCTTAGGGCCGGGTTAAACGGCAGGGCCGGGTTAGACGACAGCTGAAACAACCCGCAGCTTCTCATTTGACAGTAACTCGATGCAATTCACTTTGTGGAACCAAGCCACAAAGTGAAAAGCATCGAATTGCAGAGAACAGTGTTATCACATCCCTACCCAACATTGGGCCCTCCATGCACTTGTGGGAAGGTAGCCCAAGGTACAACTATTTAGCTTCCCGTTTCGCTTCCAGGCTCTATAGCTCTAGATTTTGGTGGTAGCAAATTGACTGGGTGGAGGGATTGAGCGGAACGAGGCAGATCCTCAGGTTCAACACAAGAACTGGATTGGAAAAGGTCCCTGATTTGAGCATCTTGGGTACATAGCCCATTGCCCATAAATAGTGGTTTCTTACAGTCCTCTGGGTTGTTCGTTCAAGAGCCTTTAATTTTAATCATTTTTCCTTCCCCGTACTGCCTTGGTCCTTTTGAATTCTTGTGTTCGACCTAATGCTCAGCCTTGGTACTACTTCCCTTTTCCTTCCCCTCTTTGCTACTATTAAAGTTGGAGAAGTGGAAGTCACACCTTGAAATTTTCATGAGGCTATAGTTGTATCTTGTCAAAATGACGCAATAACAATGCCAAGTGTCAAAATAACCCCATTAAAATGCCGCCTGATTAAATAATGTGCTGCTAAATATAATGCACATGAAAACAGCAAGACTGTATATATATGTAAATATATATATATATGTATCTTTGTATGTATCTCTGTATCTGTACCTTTGCTGTATCTTTTAATAAACAGTTTACTTTTATTTAACTTGTTGTGCAAAGTCACGCTTGGGGGACCTGGGAGGGCGGAGACTTAATAGGGGGGTGGGAGTTCTAAATGATACCATAGTCTAGTTGTCATCACCTTTTCTGCCTCTTGCCCTTGGTGTCCAAAGCCCAGACATTTGTCCAAGGACTGGACTAGATATCTGAAGCCCCTAAAATGTGGGACTTGTCCCCACTTGCTTTTCTTGCAGTTCTGGGATACATAGGTCAGAGAGACCTGTACTGTTCACCTTCAGGTCCCCTCCACTGGCCATAACATCCTTCACTAAGCACCTTCAATACTACAGATATACCGATCTTGTTTATAAATTCAGAAAGTGAACAGAACCCAAATCAGAAACTTTTTGATAGCACTATTATTTTCCCCTGAGCTATTCACAGGCGACATTTTCACTGTGTTTTTTTGACCTGCGGCATTTTGAAAGGGAACAAGTTCTCTATGGTGAAGCTGGACATGATAGCTAGCCAGTGCGACTCACAGTCACAGGCGATGATCTGTGTTCACATGGAGTTCAGCAGTTGGAGCTGTACCAGCACCAGCGATGGGGAGCGATAGCTGGTTTGGACAATATTTTATGAAACCAGTTGAGTAGCTCAGTTGCTCATCCCCTAATAAGGCTACTTGCACATCTCAGGAGGGAAAGATTGACATTTGCAGCTGACTTTATCTTCTTGTAGTAGCTGAATATAAACATGATAAAGAGGACTGAACAGACTTACTTAGAAATCCTGGTACATAGGCTTTCAGTCATTAATTTCTTGCATATTAAGCATTTAACAAAGAGTTGGAAAAAACATAGCCAGGGAGATTATATGAGACAAATTTTGCAATGGAATGAAGACGTATGAATAGTATTGCAAAATTCCAAGGGATTTTCCTGAGAAGATAAGTGACCGTAACTATTTTAACTTTCTTAGTTGAACCTGGGGGAGGTGCTTAGTGGATCTTGATAATTAAGCTGCTTTTTGATTGAGGGGTGTGTGTGTGTGTGTGTGTGTGTGTGTGTGTGTGTGTACAGTACAGTATGCAGCCATTTTCAGTTTTAACATTGATGGTGTGGTGTCCTTGGCCTTACCTATCATCAAATGTGATTGTCATATTGCAAGTAAAGGTTGGGGAGAATTATCTCAAAGAATGCTGGGGGTGAGAGCTTGATAGAGGGGGTACTCAAATTTATAATAAGTAAAGGAGGCTTTTATTACAGTAGATGAAAAAAAATTATGTCGGGGGCTAAGTAAACAAAGCAGATGCTCTTGTGGGAAAATATGTACAACTATTTGATATCAGGACTCTTCGTATGTTTAGTTACTTTGAAGATGAGACTTATAGACTATATATGTATAGGTTAATTCTAAATAAAAGAATCCCAAAGTTTTAGGAGGAAAAGGGGTAGGATTGTGTTTTGCTTTCAGATCTCTGTAGTTTTACCCAGGAACACACAAAAGGAAATGTTCACAACCTAAAATGTGTGATTCTAGGTATCACAGACCAATGTTGGTGGAATGCTACTGGTGACATTTTATGGTGGCACTGACCTTTTTTATTCTCTGTTGGGAGTTGTAATAAAGGCTTTCCAGAGTAAAAGAAAAGTTCTCTTAGATGGTCAGTTTTTTTTAACTGAGTAGCCTTTTAATTATTTGTTTTTCTCTGTCTATCCTCTTCATTTAAATATAAGTGGAGTTTGTGGTTCTTTAGTCCTGAGCATAAAACATTTAGGCGAAGATCATAGATTTGATCTCCATAAGGACTGAATTAGCTTTGTTATAAATTTAAACGTGGATTGCATCCTTAACCTTGCACACGAGTGCTCTCTGACTTAAGTATGAGTGGACAGAAGTTGTGGACGGATCAGCATAAATCCCTATCTTACGGAAAACAACACATCAGACTGTGTGCAGCCCTCCTGCCATAGCATCATCTTCCCACCCAGAAACCAGCCAGCCGCATCCTCAGTAAGGAGTGACTACAGAACTTTGACCATATTTGTGTGAATTTGATTTATAAACAACAAAATAAATATAAATTTATTCCATAAATTTATATATTCCATAAATATTGGAAAACAAGTATTTTAAAAAAAAGTCCTCGGGGGCATTAGCTCTTGGTACTAAAGTCAGTAAAGGCTTCCTGGGTACGAGATTTAGCGTGGCGTGTCCATGGATGACCGTGAGTCATAAATACGCTAGAGGCCCAGAGGTTAACTCGCCGTTAAGCTCTTGGTGATTGGTTACATGATAAGATCATCTTTATCACAAGCAGTGAGCTCGGTTTGTATAATTAAAGTATATTTCTACATCTCAATGGGGCTAAAAGTCTTACATTTAGGAGCTCTGTGTTACAGAGTTTAGGAAAGCTAAATTTTGGGGGTAAGATGAAAATCTTAATTGGAAATTAGACACAGGTCCAGGTGGTGCTAGACTGAAACATACAGCCTGCTATCCATTCTTCTTCGATTCTTCTAGGTACTAAACATTGAATTTATTTGAACCGAATAACAGGTTGAGTTCCAGTTATAATTCATTTAGCTTAAATGTATTTTTTGAGTTAACTAAGAGCTGCACTAGAGAATTTTATGTAACCGAAAGATTCATAATTCACTTTTTAAAGCCAGTCAAATCTGTAACAATCGGAAGTTCTCTATTCAGTGTGGCTTTCGTTTCTGTTGGCATTTTGTTCTTTTCCATGTGAGCCTCTTTATATATCTTCATTAATTTTTGCTAAATGTGTTAAAATCATGTTTTATATTCAGGTCAGATGCTTTTCATTAGTTCTTTTTTCTTATTAAAAATTTCCTTTTTTGCCTTTTAATTGATCTGCAATAGCTGTGTGGAAAAAAACTTTCTTGTTGCAGGGGTCATTTCTTATCTCCTGACCCCATCTGAACAGTTGTCTTCAGTTCTTTTATATCCTTTCACTGACCTTCTAAGAAACACTAATTATTTGTTCTACTTTAGTAAACAGTTGGGTTAACAAAGGGGGGCGGTAAATTGACTTAGAATAGACTTTATTTCTTCATGAAAAATAAAGATATAAAAGGTGTACTTGTGTCAGTTAGGGCAGGAAGGCACGTTACGCGGTGCCAGGGGCATTATGCATTTCATTACACAGGACACCGTGGGGGTTATTTAAGAAGTAGTAATCTGCTCTGTTGCTGAGACAGAGATTAAATAATTTGGGCAGGTTTTTATTAATGTGAGACTTAGACATAATTGAGTATACTCTTTTATGTAGATTTCACCATTTAGAACAAGTCCTAGGGAAAGAAGAAATTTCCCCATTACAATATCTAGAAATAATTACCATAAATCATAACTATATAGATTAGGTATCAAGCTAGTCTAGAGTGTATGAGTGGAAACAAGGCTTATTCCTGACAATTGGATAACAGTGTTCTATGGGATTTAAGATTCTCTTTTCCTCAGTTTTTAGAAAGGCTTTCAGCTTCCTTTTGGTACCTTTCCCATGTTTCTGAGTAACATTAAAAGGTGGCTAAAGGCGCTAAAGCTGTCCAACAGAGTAGTCACAAGCCACATGGGACTATTTAAAAAAAAAAAATTAAAGTGAAAAAACCACTTCCTGAACCTCACTAGCCACACTGAAGTGCTCGACAGCCATTGCTGGGCAGTACTGTTCTGAGGGTGGCTGTAAGTACAGATGAGGAAACATGTCTAGCCAGTGAACATGAAAGCTCCAGGGATTAGAGGTGGGTTTCTAGGCATTATTACAGAGCCCTAGTTATCTTGGAAAGCTGGGAACAGACTTTTTGATGCAAACTCCTCAGCATCTCTTATCCTTAAGAGATAATTTTGATCCGTTCTATTCTGACTATATTTTCTTACAATTAAAAATATGGATGTGAGATTAACAGTCAAATTACTATTTGGTAATAAAGTTTTGACATGAATTTGCAGCTCACTTGCTTAGCCTGTTAAAGAATTAATGAGGTTGTACTGCCTTCGGGAAAAAACTAGTTCTAAATGTATCTAAAGTAAATTCATAGTAAATGTTAAGGTTGCTATATAAAAATTCCTTACAGGGTGAAATGTTTGTTTAATATGAAATATTACTGAGGTTTTAAGGAAGTATCAGCTTGGGAATAAATAGGGAAGCGTTTAGGCTAGTGGCTTACTCTTAATAAAGGTTAAAAAGTATGATACTATAAAAAGTTTTTAGAAGGTATTCACAGATTGATATTCACTGCTTTTAAATTACAAAGAATAAAATTAGTTTTGTAGAAAAGTGAAAGTTTGAAAGCCACATAAATACATTTTCATCCAGCTTTAAAGTAGGAGATTAGGGATCAGGGCCCAAGATGGTGGGTGGACATATTCCCCAGCATTTCCTCAGATTTTAGATTTTCTAGAATAAACACCTATTATTTATACCCAAGCACCCTAACACTCAGATTTATAGACTGCTATGAAACCAAAGATAATTCTGGCAAGGTACATGAAAGAGTACTTGAGGTATATTCAGTGGGCCTTAAAAAATTCATTGATAATCCTCCCTGACAATTTCAGGAAACATCTAAGGTAGGTCAAGGGAATGTACATTTCAACCCAAAATATCTGGGTTCCCATTTAACGTCCCAGAAATAGAACAGATCATAGAAGTGAAAAGTGAACATACTAATTTCTTTGTCTTTCAGGCTAACTTTGTGTGTAGGTCAGCTGTTTGTTGTAGGTCTTAGAAATACTGTTGTTTGTATGGATGATTCACTAAGTTGACTGAAGAAATTAAGATCTTTCATTCAAGAAGTCTGTAAACAGTCTTACAATTAAAGAGCTAGTTTAACTTTTGCCTTTACTTTTAGAAGGCAGCATATAAGAATCTATGCTTTTTTGTGGAAGAAAAACCTGATTTAGCTATAGGAATATTGAGCCAGCAAGAGAGCCAAGAATGACAGACTGATAACGGTTCTGCAGTAGAGAAAGGAGAATAGTGAATCCTTAGTCATGCAATGGGATTATTCATGCAGTCATTCATACAGGTTTCTCTACTGTAGATTCTTGCTTTTAAAAGAAGTATTTCATACATAACCCATAGTATAATACAGCTAGCCTCTACTCAGCTTTTTAAAAAAGGAGACTGTAGCTGTTTTAACCATTTTTACCGCTTTCCTTACATTTATCATATCTGTGCAGTACATACTAATTCATTCTTCGTATGTGAAAACAACAAAACCTCCTCATGCCGGATAAGCATTTTCCAACCAAAACAATTTTTGGGTGAAATAACTAGAAAATATTAATGCATTAAGTGGTGTTAGAAGAAAAACAAAGATCAATAATTATTGGAGTTGAGCTTGTCATTTCAGAACAAAACCCGTATCAAATACTTAATGAGTTTTTCCTTTTATGGTTGAGCCTTCCACAAATCTGACAAAGTGGGAATTTGCTCTAAATTGTACTTTTAAGAATTTTTCTGGCCATTATGAAACTTTTTAAAAGTTAAAACAGAGTCCCCTCTGCTTAGTGTAAGGTGTTAAAAGTGTATAAGCTTTGAAAAGAAAGACCCAAGACCTTTCAAACATCTCATTTTAAGCATTTTAATTGATACTATTATATACTTAAAAATACTTTAACTTTGGTCATAAATGTTTGCAAATTGAAAACAAAAGAGTCATTTGATTTATATAATCTGCATATATGCTTAGAAAAAATTGGGTTTTAAGACCTAACTAGTTGTACGCACAACTGCAAGGTGGAAACGCCTGCTGATGAGTAAAAGGCGAGATGGTTCCCATGACACTCGCTCCACTCGCTCACACAAGACCTTTGCTTACTGGAATAAGAAAGTTGTTAATGGAACTGTACATATCGTTTTAGTTAGCTATATAGTAGAGCATGTGCTGAAATCAGAGACCTTGGGTTGGGTTCTACTGCTGCCACCGATAGCAGGAACTAATCTGTGCAGTTTCATCTGTTTTCTGAGCTTGCTTGACCTTTCTGACTCCTGCCTCCTTCACGGGATGATTACTATGTAAGATTATTTCATTTTTGACATGTAGCAACCCAAAGGTATTCTGAGCACTTTTCGGAGTTTGGGGGGCCAGTGGTAATTTAAGATAATTATCTGTGTTTTCTTTCTTAGCCTGTGGACATCTCTACGGCGATGAGTGAGCGAGCGCTAGCTCAGAAAAGACTCAATGAGAACGCATTTGACCTTGAAGCCATGAGCATGTTAAATCGAGCTCAGGAGCGGGTATGTAGCAGTTTTTAACGTTGGAACGAGAATTTTACTAACCAAATGGTTGAGTTATGACATAAACGAAGGTCTGTGGCATAATGTTGAAATACAGGTCTTTATCTAGAAAGTCCAAGAAAATAAATCATTTAATTAGCTGTCTTATTTATGAAAGCAATTTGGGGTCTGATCATTTAGCACATGGTTATTGTGTACTGGGTGGCAGGAACTGTTGAGAGAACAAAACAGAAAAAATGGCCTGCCCTCATGTACTTTACAATCTGGAGGATTAAAAACGGCACGTACTCACTCATCTGGTGCTCACGAACAGCTCTGTCAGCTGTAGGGACTGTTAACTAGTCCCCATCTTGCCGCTGAGGTAGAGTAGTGAAGTGGTTCCTAAGACCACACACCCAGGCAACCCGAACCCAGAGGCTCTGCTTTTAACAGTAGATGCTTCTTCCGTCTACTTTTCTACAGTAGGTCTGTGCAGAAGCAGTAAGTGTAGGTTCAGACCAATAAGAAAAACAATGCCTGACATACCAGGTGCTCAGTAAATATAATTTGAATGAATGACAGCTGATTCTTTAACCGTCATAATAAACGCTGATGACTGAGTGGACAATTTCCTGCATTCATTACTCTTTAAGCTTGTGTTTTGAATTTAATTAAAAATCCAGATTGTTGTGGTATTTATTGCAATGTATTTGCATGAGAGCGCTAAGAAGGGGGCGGGAATCCTTTGCCATATTAGCTCTTTTTTTCGTTTTTCAAATATTTCTTTTGGGTACATGTCTCTTGTATCAGCCATTGATAGTATGAAGAATGATGAGTATTATAGCTTTGCTTTTTAGTTGCTTAGGAAACATTTCAAATCTTGTTATTAATGGATTTGCTGATGGATTAATGGATTCAATCAAATTTCATGGAAGATTTAGGAAAATACTTAATTTTTAATATATATAAATCCAGTATATTGTTTTAAAAGTTAAATATTTAATATTATTCTGCCTTTTTAGGAACTAAATTTTTGTTTAATTACTTGTTCTTACCGGTGGCATTTTAACCGATGACTGATTTCACTTAATCCAAACTTCCTGTTTTCTTCAGATTGATGCCTGGGCTCAGCTGAACTCCATTCCTGGCCAGTTCACAGGAAGTACCGGAGTCCAGGTTCTGACACAAGAACAGTTGGCCAATACCGGTGCCCAAGCCTGGATTAAAAAGGTATAGGATACATGCACGTACGGAAGTGTTGAAGTGCAAAGTTATATCTTTTTAGGAAACGTTTTATTAAAAATGCGTGAAGAGCCCAGTGACTCTAACCGAAGCCCATGAGTACGTTTGCTCTGTGTATATGCTCCAGGATGGACACTGAAGACGGACCTGACTCACGAGACAATGGCAAATGTACAGACATGGCTCGGGAGGGAGCCGCCTGGGCTATAGCCTTAGGCTGTTTTTATTATCACTGCTGCTGGTTTGGTGGTGGTGGTTTTTTTTTTTGGTTTTTGCCTGTATTTTAAATCAGGGCTTTGAACTGGTTCATTCCAGTTCGAACTCCTGCTGAGGAGTTGAACTTCCACCCCAGATGCACTGAATCAGAATCTACATTTTAACAAGATCTCTAGGTGATTCTTAGAAATAATACATTTTGAGAACCACTGCTTTGCTAGTGGTTCTCCGAATTGGTCCCTGACCAGCAGCATTAGCATCGTCTGGGAACTTGTTAGAAATGCAAATTCTCAGCAGGGGTTCCAACCAGAACTGGTTCTAAGCCCTGTTTTTAATGCCAACAGTGTATCAGGTGCCGTTCAAGATACTCCAGTTCCTGTTGGGCTTCTAATCTAATCAGTGGTTCTCAAATTTTTCCTCATCATGGAACACTTTATTACAGGTTTATTTTGGGTGGATCACTGCCCCCAGGAGCCTGTCACAGCCCCGCTTTCCCATTCCTCTGTCCTGCTGCCCTTCTTACCCTCTTCCTTACTGCGTGTGCCCCCTTTAAGTCCCTGTTCCTCACCCCTGTGTGACCTCCAGCCCCCGGTCCCTGTGGTTGTCAGCCGTTGGTTACATCAAGTGGTTGGGACGCCTTAATATTAGCACTGCATGTGGCGATCTTGCCGTGGGACTGGGAGGATGGCTGGAGTGTGGGGTGGGCATTGCTGAAGGGTGGGCAATGCTGAAGGGTGGGGAAGGAGGAGGGGCGGGGATGGAGAATGCCATCTGCGGACCACCATTTAGGCCCGGGTGGCCTCTGGTGATCCACAGACTGTTTGAGAACCACTGATCTCCTGAAAAAACAGGACATATAAGACCTAAGCTCAAAGGAGAGGATGGACACCTCGCGCTGCGGAGATGAGGCGCACCTGGTTTCAGATTCCTGCACTGAGACCTGTGAACTCCACCTACGGCTGCCTCAGTGTTGGGGGAGTCTCAGGTGGTTAAGAAGGGCTTTGTGAAGAAGTCTTGCGGTGAAGGGATGTGGCTTGGTGGGACGGGTGATGGGAAATTTGTTTCAGGAGTACTGGCAGCATAGCAGTGCTGAAACTGGGAGGCTCGTGGTCTAATGGATGGGGAAGGTTTCTTTCTCCTGCTGTACTCCTGGCTCCTTGTGTGATCGTGGGCAAGTTTCCAGTGGAGACAGTCTTTATTACTGCCTCACAGAGTGGTAATGAATAATGGGAAGGGGACCTATAACAGATTGCCTTGAGTGCCACTGAATGAACTGTATTTCTGAAAAGCGAAACATCGGTTGCTTCAGACATTATAATAACAGTTATTTCAATTTTGATAGCTTTATGTCTGATTCTCTTTTTAACAAGATTAATATAAAACATCACATATCCTCACTTTGCCTGCAATTTTTTTGGAAATAGTTAACACTAATATGTGCATAGTGAGTAAGTGGTCAGATTCATTAAACAACTTACAGCTTATGTAGCTTCCTGGGGACTGATGGTGGAAAAAAGAGGATGAGACTCTAACAGAGTATTTTTAAGTTTGGATTCATTTTGGACTAATTTATGTTACAGTATTTAAAATGTAAAAGTGCTTTTGAAAAATAGCTTTCATCTTAGTGGGACGAATTATACTTGTACATCTGTTTCTTTAACAGTTTTAATTCTTCGTATTGTTTAGTGGTGAAGCTGAACTCCGGTTTCAGACTTGGAGCTGACAGCAGTGTTTAGCCCTGAGGCACAGAGTTAAATAGCTGTGTGTTACTGCTAGGTGGAAACTGATGACTGTTTCCATTGCAAATTTATTTGGTCTTTATCTGTATAATGAAGTGCTGATCCTTAATGCTTGTATCCTTCTAAATAGGATCACGTTCTTAACATAAATAACCTTTTACAAAGTGAATCTCACAGTGATTCAGTTGGCTCCCTTCTAACTTTCTTCTAAAATACATATATTTTTTGTATTTTCAGTATTGTAGGCAGTTCACAGATTTTAAATAAATTTTAAAATGTTTAGTCATATGTAGAACCCAAAGATTTTGTCCTTAAATTCTATGTAAATATATCCTAGGAACTAAATTATTTTGATAAGTACCATGAGATAAAGGATGTGTCCATCAGACCAGATTTTAAATTATCACAGAAGCATCCAGTAAAACGTTCTTTTGTACAGAATTACTGAAGAATACTTGCAGCTAATATTTTAAGGAAGGAACATTTTATTTATACAAATGGGCACAGAATATTGAGAAAAGTTATCAGGCAACTGAAAATCTAATGCATCTTTACTGTCAAATATTGCAGATACTGTCTACTCATTAAATGTTGAGGTGTTTTCAAAAAACTTGTTCAAATGATCTTTTGACTTTTCTGGCCTAAGTATAGTCTCACCACCCTATTTGTATGTTAAAAACCACACAGAATGCCAACATTTTCCGTGTCCTTTTTTAATTTGTTGCAGTATATTCTTAGATGAAAAAGAACGAAAGTTTTATGAATATTTTCTTCATCAGTAAAACATCTAAAATGGTTATTGATTTACAAGAACCTTTATTTTCTGGAATGAGATGATTTGGACATAACCTGATAAGTGTTGTTTACTATTGTAGTCTCATTGGATTAATCAGCTTTTTTTTGAACGGCATACACATCGGGGTAAAGAAACAGATGCAGATATTACTGCAAAACAAAATTGGAAACCTGGGTTCTTTGGGGGTTTGTATTGTATTCTGCACAGTTGCCCTTTTTTTTAGGAGTGTTTCCTGGAAAAGAGGGGCGGATGAACCTGGAAGTAAGTAAAAGTCATTCTAGGTGTGTAGCATCAAGGCAGTTGATACCCAAGCATCAGCTAACTTTTCTCTTGAGACATGTACACTGCATGGCCTGCACCAAGTAAAGGAACTGAACCGGGGTCTGTTTTTACCTCCACAGCCGCCTCCTTCCATCAGAGCGTCTTGTTGAACGTAATGTCTAGTCATACACCATTGGCCTGTTTTCTCCCCAGCATGTAATTAAAAAGCTGGGAAACAAACAAGATCATACAGTTTTACTACATACTGAGGATTAACTTATCAATGCAGGAAATGAACTAAACGCTTACTATTTCCAGAGCTACCACGACGTTTTGGCTCCCTTTGTTGATAAGTTAATGCTACAGAATTCACCTAAAGTTTAAACACAAGGGGAAATAAAGCATGATTTGGATATAAATGTTAAATATTTTTTTAAAAATGGCCATAAAGATCAACAGTAGAATTCAATACTATTTGTTATATGTACAAGAATGCCCTTTAAAACAAGGCATCAGATATTTTTAACGTGAAAATAACTGATCATGCTAATGTATACAGTTGTGCATCTTATGACATGAAGCAGTTTGCTGCTTTGATGGAAATTATGGTTCAGTGGGTTGGATACAAGAGAGATGACTGTTCACAGAATAACCTGTGAACTTTCACCCCTCTGTATGGAAACTTGTTTCAGGGCCAAATCCTTGTAGCTGTCTTCTTGCCCCGGTCAGTGCCAGCCCTACTATTCACAACACTGCTGCTACCGAGGCCTAGGTATGTAAACGTTTAAGGAGTTTTTTAAAAGTCTTTTAACATCCAGCTAGGTTTTAAAAGAATTCAGATTCAGTTTGGTATATTTACAGGGTATCTTCTGTGATTGTCTTAAATATATTGAATGGATAAATTTGTACTGTATAAATTTATTTTAAAAGAGTTATCTTTTTGCTTCATAGGAATTTTCTGTGTAAAGTACTTGTTTTATGGTAGAATGGGGAAGGAAACTTTGGATGACAGCAGTACGCTTCTTCAGTGTCCAAACTATTTCTAAGTGATTTCTGGGCTTTACTCATTAACTAGGTACACCTGGGACAATTACTATTATTGAATGTTTTAACATTGCCTTCTTTTTATTTTGCAAGCTAAGAAGAGATACCAGTGAACCTAAATAGTGGACGAAACAGGAGTGTTCTAATTTTTTTTTGGAGGGGGGCATAAGGGCCACTGTTTTAAAACTGCCATTTACTTACTTGCCTTATTTGATTTGCAAATGAAATACTATTATGTTAATGTAAAAATAAAATACGCAAACTAAACTGTATATAAGTACAGAAGCATTTAAATTTAATTGCTGTGATAAGTACAGCAGTTCTAGAAGTAAAATAAGATTTCTTTTTTTTAGAAAGTTACCTGTGAGTTTACAATCAGATTCTAACTGTACAATGGGGACATTTTACCTTTCTTTCTTGGATAGGATCAGTTCTTAAGAGCAGCCCCGGTAACTGGTGGAATGGGAGCCGTTTTGATGAGGAAAATGGGCTGGAGAGAAGGAGAAGGATTAGGAAAAAACAAAGAAGGCAATAAGGAACCTATTCTAGTTGACTTTAAGACAGACCGAAAAGGTGAGACAGTCTTTCTGGAATGCTCGTGGCACATCTCTTTTCTACTTAAGGGCTCCTCCCCTTCACGCGTGGTTTTGATCCCAGTGGTCCTGCACGAGGTGCGCTTCTGGTGTGGACGGACAGCTCTTTGTCAGAAAAAAAAAAAGTTTAACCCATGTTCACACACAGCAGCGTATTTTAATATAAATGTAGTTGGAGACACTAATCTGAGCTTTTAAGAGGCAACTTTTGTCGGTGCTATTTGCTAAATATCACGGGAAGAACGCACGTATCTAATCACACGACCACAATTTTAGCTAGGCTTCATGTGTAGAAAAACAATTTCCATTGTGTTTTCTCGGCAGGGCCATATGCTGGGTCTTATTTCTAGGGTTTGATTTGTTTTTCCTTTCGCAGATTTTTTCATCCGTATATCCCATTGCAGTGCTTCTTTGTTTTCCCTCCATAAATCCCTTTTGCTTGTCCCTCTTGTCAGGCTCACTAGTTGAGCTCTGTTGGGGTGGGGCTGGAGAGCATAGTAGACCATTCGCTGACCAGTGTTACCTCTTCATACTGCCCCAGAGTTTATAATCACACGCAGACTTGGGTTAGGGCACCTTGGAACTTTGCCTGCCTGTATTTTGCTACTGT
>NW_004444113.1:2802414-2811010 GCF_000243295.1 Trichechus manatus latirostris
GGGGGGGGGTTGGGGGATGTTTACAGCCTGCATGCAGTGGCTGTATTGGATATACACTTAGCACCCAACAGTTAATTGGTATCTTTGAAATCATTCTTCCTCTGGAGTAATGTCCTAAGTAGAATCAAAAGGGGCTGCCAGCTCAGTGTGGTTTTAATAGCTTTTTTAAACCTGATTTTTAAAACTGGGAGTTTTTCCTCTATTTTGTAGTCACAATAAAAAGTTACTGAAGTTAATATGTCTTTATGAATTTGGAAATGTTCTGGCTCTGCAATAAAAATTGATTTTCCATCAGAATTAGAGCACTGTCATCTACTTATACTCTGTTGCCATTTAAGTTCAGATTAGAGGGAATTTATTGTAATCATGTACATACAAGATGATAGGCTGTAAGTAACATAATTACCCTATAATGTAGCGTTAGGAATGGATTACTTTTGATTAAATTAGAATAGGACCTCATTGGTACTAATTGTGTCAGGTTGAAATAGCTACTTATTAAAGTTGAACAAGGTTCTTAAAAATGAATAGGTTATTTCCATTATGGGGGTGGTTTATTGGAAGGAAAGAACCACGGATGCCTGGCGTAATTCCAGGGAACAAACAGTCTCCTTGAAATTGTGCACCGTGGCCTCGCGGACATTCTCAGGGCAGCATGCTTGCGGGCAGGTTTGGAAAGGCATGCCAGTGTGGCCTTAACCAGGGACGGGTTTACGCGTTCTCCCTGGTAATGGGGGCTGGGAAAGTGCTGTTTGGAATAGTACGGTGAACCTGTTCTGGTTGGTTTTGTAGTAAACCTATGGGAAAGGGAGCTTATGCAAAGAGGTTTACCTTTTGAGAACGTCTCTTTATTTGTTAAGTCAGAGTATTTGTGGGGGGAAGTAATGACCAATTTATCCTCAGAGACAGCCTTCTCTCACTTTTTTCTTTTTGGCTTAAGACCCTTAGCATTTTTCGGTACATTTAACTGAGAATTATTTTTTGTGGGAAAAGAAACTGTTAGAAATCATTGCAGTGAATAGCCACTGCCCTTTTTAAACTAACAGAGCAACAGACAGAGCTGTTGGTGATTATGGCACTTAAATTCTTGTGTTTGCTGATCGTTTTATTTTTATACTATTTCCAATACTGATAAATACGATATAAAGTGTGTAGATTTATATATGGAAACCCAGCAAACCAGAGGTTAGGGCTGATAAATCTAGTGTAGCAGGAGCACGTTGACTGTTGTATTTGAGGGCGTGGACCGATGTTCAGAGGAAGTCTTTGTTTCACTGTGTTGTAAGTAAAAACGATGCCTTGGCATTTGTTCAGTGAACACTTGGCTTCTTTTTCTTCTTTAAAGGTCTGGTTGCAGTAGGAGAAAGAGCACAAAAGAGATCTGGGAACTTCTCTGCTGCAATGAAGGATCTGTCAGGTGAGAGTACATTTTGGAATTTCCTCTTGCCCCAACCCCACCTTGAGTTCATAATTTGTTGCAAAAGATGTTGGAAATATTTATAACTGGTCATTTTTTCTCTGCAGGCAAACATCCTGTGTCTGCCTTGATGGAAATCTGTAATAAGAGAAGGTGGCAACCACCTGAATTTCTCTTGGTCCATGATAGTGGCCCTGATCATCGCAAACATTTTCTCTTTAGGGTAAATATGAATTTCTGCATTAATTCATACATTTATTAATGTGGTGACTTAATGGTAGAGGGTGATGGATAAGCAGTATATGGTCACCGGATGAATACACTGAGCTTGGGTTGGGGATGTGTGTGGTCTGGGTAGAGCGGTGGGGTTTCTGAGCACTGAAGGGAACTTTAACGTGACCTGTAGTATCTTGGAGGGAAAAGATGTGGGCAAAATCTGGCAGATAATTTGATATTTTATAGTAGAACTTGGGGAATTAATTTACTTTTATCAGGAAATTGTTTTTTTCATTTGGAGACCTGCTCTTAGTTTTGCGGTCCCCTTTCCCAAAATGATTTGCGTCTTCTGGGTTGGTATTAATTTGACTTACATAGTATGGGTTGTATAGTTGTGTAAATTATTTTTCTAGCATTTAGTGAAAAAATACAAAGCTAATAGATATTAAAGTTTGATGCTGTTCTTATTGTATGTTTTTCTTGAATAGGTATTGAGAAATGGAAGCCCTTACCAGCCCAATTGTATGTTTTTCTTGAATAGGTATTGATAAATGGAAGCGCTTACCAGCCCAGCTTTGCCAGCCCTAATAAGAAGCATGCTAAAGCCACAGCAGCTACTGTGGTTCTTCAAGCAATGGGCCTTGTACCAAAGGACCTCATGGCTAATGCCACTTGCTTCAGGAGTGCCTCACGTAGATAGATTGAGGTTTTATATAATCATTTCAGATAATTTTACTCTGCATCAAAATGTATTTCTCCTCCTTAATGTTGTAAATATTTGGCAATTTAAGACACTGTGTAAAAAGCAATCTGTACAGACATCTCCAGGCTTTGATTTTTGTACCATGGAAATTGTATTTAACCACACAGGGTTTTGGTATGTTTATATTGTTTACCTTAGTGGTGTATTTGTTTAAGTGGCTAACATCCAAACAATCGATTGTTTGAAGGCATCAGTAATCTTCAGTGTGGAATGTGAAATAACGCTTTTATACTGTCTTTTGTACTATGCTGTAACTCCTCCCCGTGGCTAGGCTGCTGTAACACCCGCCGGTAATCACTGAGGGGCTGTGCACCTTGTACTGTTTCACAATGGCTCTGCTGGACAGACGCTGGGCCAGTGTTAGCGAGGTGATCAAGCAACGTCGGTTCCAGAGGGCTAATGCCACCACGTCCCCTTCAAGTTTGTGTAGAGGCTCTCAGAAGAACAGTGGTGTGTTGCGTGGTGGTCAGCACTAAGTCCTGCATTCCTGTTCACGCCACTCGGGCCATCAGAAGGGAGTTAGAATGAAGCCTGACTAGAGTTCCGCAGAGGCCGAGTACATTTAGTTCGGCACCGAGTTGTGATACAGTTTTACTTTGCTGTGCATTTTGAATTTCAGCTACACCTAGGTAGATGAAAAATGATAATTAAAGTGCTGTAACCAACTTATCTAAGAAATCGGCACCCAGCCATTATTTTGTTGACTATGAGAAAGTTAAAGTTCATGTTAATTTTTAGGGTCTGATGATAGACTATTTCATGTGTATTACAGTGGTATTCATATGCTGTGTCTCTAAACTTTATTTTCAAAAGCTTAAGGCCCAAATACAAACTTCTCTGGAATAAATGTGGTGTTTTATTTTTTGGACTATCAAGTGAACACATACTGTTTCAAATACTATTTCTTTTCCCAATGCCTGTGATTTCTGAGCACTTTTATTTAAGAAAAATTGAATTATACACACACACACCTCTATAAGCACATTAAGTACTATTTTGCCAACTTTCAAGCTGAGCATACAACACTTCTCTATATGGAATACAAAATACCCTTTTCTCCGGATTAACAAGCATTAAAAAAAGATTTAAATATATTTGAGAACAGATGGATTTTAAGTCAGTAGGAAGCTAAGGCAGAAGCATCAACGATCAGCCCACTAGATATTTTCTACCTTTATGAAGGAAGAACCTGTAAAATTATTATTAGTCTTAGGTAAATTGTTAAATAATTGGCCCTGATGGCACTGGTCACTGTACCATGAGATAACGGCTCCACTCTCTCAATGCAAAGACTGACGTCAATTCAGTTTTCTACTTGGTTTATAACTAGGTTGTAAACATCCAGAATTGTCATTTGAATTATTTGAAGTTTTTTTTTTTTTTAAGTTTTTTGAGTTATCTTCATATTTGAATAATCTGAAAATAGTACAGTAGAAAATGTTGATTTAAGACCTTAATCCTTCTCAATGACAACCAAATAATTTAGGGGGAAAAAAAAATCCTGTTTAGTGCATGTAATAAAAAGTTTACATTTACAAACATTTGAATATTTTTAGCTACATTCCTTTCCTTTAGCTTCCAAAATGAACTTTAAAGCCACTCTAAAGAGTCTTGAATCTCCTGCTAGAAGCTTTTCCTCCAAGTCTCTTTCAGGCTTACTTGAGTGTTGAGGATCTCCAGTTACACACGTAGTCACTCATTTCCATGTGCTGTAACGATGACTTCCCCAGGAACGGCACTTGACTAAGTTGGTCCAGAGTCTTAGGATGCAACCCACAGCTGGCAAGCTCCTTGTGCACAGTCTCCTGCAGAAATTCATATCCAACTCGGTATGAAGCACATGGGTCTTTGAACACTGAGCTTTCAATAATTACCATGGGAATCTTTTTGGATTCACGTTTGTAAAGATTACAGCCTGGGAAATGCTGGGAGGCAGTTCTACCCTTGTACAGGGTTGGTCTGAGTGGGAATCCACTCGACAGTATACAACATGGGCAATTCACCACATTGGAAGTCGACACTAGAAATTCTGCATAGTGACAATCCTAAAATACCGATGTATTTTCACAAATCTGGCAAACTGTTAAAAGTATGAGGCAATCTTAAAGGTCTTAATTCTTTATTACAACCCTCCAAACAAATTATGTTCAAAATTAAAGGCAAATATGGTTAAGAAAATACCCATACCAAAATGTGTTTCTGATTTAAAAGACGAAACTTTCACAAACCTTACAAGGAAGCAGGCACCTTGAATGAAGCAGGACTTTGAACTGGTTCATTCCAGTTCAAACTCCTGCTGAGAACTTGCATTTCTACCCCAGATACACTGAATCAGAATCTACAGTTTAACAAGATCCCTGGTGACTCTTACGTATAATAAATTTTGAGAACCACTGCTCTACTAGTTCTCAGAACTGGTCCCTAATCAGCAGCATTAGCAACTGCCTGGGAACTTGTTAGAAATGCAAATTCTCAAGGGTCTGAACCAGAATGAACCAGTCTGGAGCCCTGCCCTGAAGTTCTGGAACTAAGAAGACAGTGCAAAACAAGAACCTGCCTTTTTGGGAAAATTTTTTAAGTCACTGTTAAATGAGTACAAGAGCCCAAATTAACAAAATTTATCTCACCAAAGCAACTTACATATAGACATTATCGCTTGCTCTTAGTGATAAATGATTAAAACAAAGTCCTGCACTATGGTAACCTGCAACAAGGACCAAGTCTGGCTCCATCGTTAATCACTCTAACTTCCTGCAGCTGCTTAAGTACACCCCATTTGATGCGAGCAGTTAAAAAAAGAAGAAAAAGGAAATGCTATAATTAAATCTGTTTAAAGAGGTCTACTTACTTTATCCAGTGCTTTCTCCACTGGTGGGCAGATATTAAATACAGCAGTTGGCTCATGTGTATACAGTCCTGCTGAAAAAGACCCACCCTGTGAAGATCTGAGTAGCATGGTCACTGAATGTAGAGAATGAGGCATGACAGGACCTGTAATCTCCAAACTAAACTGATCTTTGTATCCAGAAAGAGCTTGCGTCTTCACATTTACACTTCGTGCCTTCATAAAATTTTAAAGAAAGAAAATTAATGACCACCATCTCTCAAGATAACAGTGCTTTTGTCTCCTAGCTAAAACTGTTTTCAACAATTTTTCATTTGTGTTTTCCTCTCTAACTTCGAGGAACAAAAGCAGTTTCTAAGATGTTAAAACAATTTGTTACGTAAAATGTTTAGTAAGTTCTCAAGATCTCCAACGTTGTTATGTGGTGAGGCGCCATCGGGTTGGTTCCGACTCATGGTGACCCTACAGGACCGAGGAGAACCAGCCCAGAGGGCTTCCAAGGAGTGGCTGGTGGAACTCAACTGCTGACCTTTTGGTTAGCAGCCGAGTGCTTAACCACTATGCCACCAGGGCCCCCATATCCTCTCCAAATTACAAGACATTCTGTTTAACTAAATTCTAGAGAATATAATTTTTTTCATACATAGTATCTTTTCTGATTTAATAATATACTTTTAATGCAGAATACTGGGAAAACGAGTAAATCATTTAATTCTAGTGGTGTTAATATTTAGTAGATATTTAGTATTTACATATATTAACTTTTTCAACAGTTTTGTTAACTTTTATTCTTTTCACTTATCCACCATCCGGTTTTTGAGATCTATATAATGTCCTTGACTATTATGTTCTTTTATTGGTATAGAAATGACACAAAATGAGATTAAGCAATGTTTCCTTAAATTAAAGGAAATTAACACCAGAATACTTTGGCTGCCAATTACACTTATTTGATAAAGAAGAATTTATTTTTATGTAAACCCCGACAAGTCTGTTTCATCAAGGAGGTTTCCACTGAAAAGAATGCAAAAACAAAACAAAAAACATGTACCAAAATGCTTCAAGGATTTAGCCGGCTATTAAAAAATAAAAGAATTTGTCCTTCAAAAACTGTGCCTCTTAAAAAGCTGGGTCATGGGTTATGGGATCAGTGAAGTGTTGAATTTGTCTCCCCCATTTCATTACCTTAAGCATCTGCATTGTGGCACCTCTGAAAGCTACGGGTGATAACAAGGTTGGCGGAAGTCCTGCCTGTGGACCCGAGGTGGCCACTAAACTCTTACAGCTGATCAAAAAATTGAGCAATGTAAAGGTGTTGGTTCCCTTCACCAGTACAACAGACTCAGGCCTGTGATCCATGTGCACTTCATGTTTCTCTTTACGCCTGAAGATGACAATCAAGGAAATTGCAAGTGCAAACCCCACACCTGTGCGAAAAGCAATCCTTCTTGATTCTGAATCACTTGGGCTTCCTTTTCTCCATTATAAAAAGAAAATACCCCTGGTACCCACTCATACTCACTGCAATAACATGGTAACTCACATTTTTAGATCAAAATGATTTCTCTTTGACCATTTGAATTTGCTAGAAATTGACACCTAACGAAGACTAATTCCTTCTCTGATCCAAAACACGCTGTTCCTCCACAAACAATCAAAATGAGATGTTTTCACTTTTAAAATAATAGCTTAGTAACTGTTCAGTTTCTTGGTGCTTAGGATTTGTCATTTAATGGAGAATTGATTTTAATATGATCTTAAGATTACAGTCCTATAAACTGCCACTCAGTGTGAAACTGCTCATAAATATGATTCAGTAACAGCAACTGAAAGGATACAGCTTGACAGAGTGCATGTCGGGTTTTTTAATTTTATCTTGCACACCCATCTCTTGCAGCCAGGAAAAACTTTCCTCTTCATCCTCATCACTGATTGCTTGCTCCCTAGGAAATTGCTTAGTTAGTTAGGGTTCCCATTCCACAAAGCTGTTGTTACCTGTACAGAACTGTTTCACAGCGTCTGTACGTCACTGGACGGCGTAAAATGTCATTGTAATCACATACTCCCCATGTCCCAAGCTTGTTCCAGATGCTTTCTTCTTATGGGCATTTTCTTTTATTAAAGGCAGAGAAAATTCAATACCTATGTTAGAAAAAAGACAATGTACCTGAGTTTTCTCTAATAAAATCTAAAAAAACAAGGTGTGTTCTACTTTTAGAGAGTACAAAAGCTGAAAATGCACGTTTTTACAATTGAAGGCAGTAGCTTCAAGTTTTTTAGACAGCTGCCCACAAAACACAAACGCACGTGCATGCACACGCATCTCCTTGAAACAAAAGGTTCAGGAAACAATACATATACTCACTAGACGTAATACTCTTTCATAAATTATACTCTAGTCCATTGCATTAAAAAAAAAAAAAAAATGCTGCTTAGGGGCACTAAATTGATTTCATGATGCACTAATGGTCGTAACCCAGTCTGAAAACCATGTTAAAGGGGTAATTTGTACTCTGAGTGACTTTCCACCCCAGTATGTGTTTACTCGAGAGAGCAGAGAAAGGGAACATTATTTACTTACAGCTACAGTAAGGGACAACTAAACACTGAAACAAAAGCATAAATTAAGAAATAAGACATTTCTTAAAATACTGTTGGTACTCAATGGATAAAAGACAATTCAAATGACTTAACTTCTAAGGAAAGCTAAGTGTTTACCATAGAAAGTGTCAACTCGTCACTTTAAATCTATATGTTTACCTTCATTTTTCATAGCTTCTCTTAAGCCTCTAGTTGTGGGAGATATGAGTGCTGTGATGACATCACTTCCTGCAAATCCTGCTGCCCGGAACAGGACAGTAAACTGATAGGTACAAACGTAGAAATAGGGGCAAAGTTTGGTTTTCAGCAGATTATACAGAGAAGTAAAGCTCACAGACCTGCGAAGCAAAAATCTTTCCATTAGGAGTTATTAAACATTTAAAATTTACTCACTTATATAATACCTGGTTTAAAACACAACACAAATATTACAGGTACTTGTTGGGATTGTTGTGGTTACATTCAACTTGGCTTTTAAAGGACGGACATTGGTAATGGGGACTGACTAATGATTCCTAACAGATAGTGTCTGACACTTGAACGTGAACCATTGTTTTAAAAACAACACTTAACTGGTTGTTGACTTTCTCTGAGCAACTTGTGTTGATGGGCACTCACTGACAGGAACGAACACTAAAGAGTCATGTCTGTCTGTACGTAGAAACACTTACACACGTTCCGCAACACTGAAGAGTCACGTCTGTCTGTCTGTACGCAGAAACACTTACACACGTTCCGCAACACTGAAGAGTCA
>NW_004444113.1:2811229-2852954 GCF_000243295.1 Trichechus manatus latirostris
CTTACACACGTTCCGCAACACTGAAGAGTCACGTCTGTCTGTCTGCAGAAACACTTACACACGTTCCGCAACACTGAAGAGTCACGTCTGTCTGTACGTAGAAACACTTATACACGTTTCACAACACTAAAGAATCATGTCTGTACGTAGAAACACTTATACACGTTTCACAACACTGAAGAATCATGTCTGTTTGTATGTATAAACACACACGTTTCACAACTGGACAAAGAATGAATGAGGTCAGTTTAAATGCAGGCAATTAACATTTTCCAATAAGATAGTTTAGAAGGATGTAGAGACCCTTCTACCATTATGCATTTCCCTTGATAAATACTGTAGAGGCTTCTGCTAAAACAGAGGTTCTTGGAAGGTGCAAGCAATTCGCCTCAACTACTAACCTAATGGTTGGAGGTTTGAACCCACCTAGTAGTGCCAAAGAAAAATGGCCTGGCCTGGTGATTTGCTGCTGTAAAGACGACAGCCAAGAAAACCCTAGGGAAAAGTTCTAGTCTGTGGCACACGGGGTCACCACGAATTGGAACTGACCAGACAGCAACAGGTTTTACTGCTCAAATGAAAATTCACTATTGGATTGCAAACTATTTCTATAAATCTTACCAGTCACTCATTAAAATGTGCTGCAGGCTTTCATCGTTTGACCAAGGGCTGGTCTTCCCAGCCATTTTTCTGTCTGCTCCAATACGAGGGAAGAGCGGCAGCCAAGGAAAGGCAGGGTGGAGCCAGTAGATGAGGCTCTGCTGGAAGGCACAGCGGAGCTCGGTGGAGAGCCTGGTATCCTAAAATCCAGGTGACATTGGGCATTTTTTGCCCCATTAGAAATATAAACTTTTAGGAGTGAGACACTGAATATACCAAGCACTTAGTCGGAGAATCTCTACTGCTTCCCACAGGAAAGTGTCGGTAACTTTGATAGGTGCTGAAGTGCAGTTTATCCTTGTTTGAGAAGAACCTTTTTTGCCGGCAGTGTCAGTCCATTGAACAATACACCAGGAACACTTAAATGGAGATGGAAACAATTTTCCGTCTCGAACATCCTTGAGAACAATGGCTGTTTTTATCACTGGAGCAGGTGTTGAGTGTGTATGTGTAGCTAACGCTATTCAACCTCCCCTATGTCCCCGTGTCAAAAGTACAGAGTAAAAACCGACAATGTGGATCACGAAACGTCTTGATCTCTTCACTGGAGAAGATGGACCAGAGCCTCCCTCAGTGGGCCCTTTCAGCCTAGTTTGAGTGCTGAGATGTTTGGGAGTAATGCAATGACACTTCTCTAAAATCATTCCAGACCCCAATAACTACATTTACAACAGACCACCACCCAGGTAACAGGAAATCACTGCATTTAAAAAAACACTATACTCTATACAAGAAAACTAGAAAAACAATCCACCAGCCTCATACTCTTTCTCCTCAATTGCTTTTCATTTCTTTTCCATATACTTTCTCTCTCAAAGACCTTAGAAAAGAAAGGTTTGGTTCAAATAATTCCTGCCGGCAACATATACTAACTCTCAGTCCGTGTTTCTAAATGCAATGGGCAGTTGTGGAATCCGACAAAAACAAAACAGAACAAACAAACAAAACTGTATGAAAGAATGATTTGGAAAATACAAAACTTTCCAAGGCTTTGTGTCTTTAAATGTCAGAAGAAAAACAATAATGAAAGGAAAAATCATCACCCTAGTACTAAGACTAAGAACGACACTTTGCAGAGAAGCACATTTTCGCACTAACTTGCCACCTTAAAACACGGCTCCCCTATTTCAGAATTACCTGTATACTCTGTGGTAAGGTGACTGCTGTCGCCCTACAGTGCTGAACGAGACCTTGAGCCTCTTCGTGTGCTTTCAAATGATCTGCCCAGGCAAAGGGCTGGGAAGAGGTGAAAAGAAGTCGAGTTTTAATGCTCCAGTCTACAGGTAACTCAGCACTTTCTGAGGATGGAGTATCAGTTTCGGAGAAAGATGCAGGTGAAGTCTTTCAGAAAACAAACAACAGAAAAATTAGTGGCACCTCAAGAAAAGCTTTGACCTAGAGATTTTATCAACTGACATACTCATGACCACTGTGGTGTTAAGATGACTATAATAAACAACATTGAGAATATACTACATGCTGAGGAAAAGTCTGGAAGGAGGCCCAGTAAACCGCTCACAGCGGTGACCTCTGGAAAGCCAGGATGTTTTACTGTTGTTGTTTGGGGGCAGGAGAGAGGGGTGCTGGTTGTGGTGGTGGAGGGGCAGATTTCACTTTTTAGTTTACATAGTTCTATACTGTTCGAGGAGCGCTGGTGGTGTAGTGGCTAAACAGCTTGGCTACTAACCAAAAGGTCACCAGTTCGAATGCCCCAGCTGCTCCTTGGAAACCCTGTGGGGCAGTTCTACCCTGTCCTATACAGTCACTATGAGTCAGAACCGACTTAATGGCAACGGGATACTATTTTAGTTACAAGAGGCATGCATTATTTTTATGATCATAGCTTATAAAAATTAAAACCTACATTGCTATTGTCCAAGTAGAAATCGTCCAAGAATTTTAAAAAGTACGTTTTAAGTCCCTGAAAACTCTGGAACCAGGGCTAATCTGCTCCCACAGTGAATGTGGGTCAGGCTCTCAGAGGCCGTATTTAAGAAACGATTCTTGACCTCAAACCCCCTCGGCGTGTTTCACTCTTCTTTCAGGTTAATATCCCCAACATCAGGAGCATTCCTTTAAGTGATATCACAAAAAGTGGCAGGGATGAGGGAACTACTTCCAACAGACCATGTGAAGAAGGCCATTTATTTCTAACAGCAGGAGACTGGGTCTTGGTGACTTCTGGAAGTCTGATCCCATTAGGGCAGACTATCCATGTATCAAGCTATCGCAACAGAAGTACCTGGGGAACAGAATCAGGAGTGTGCCTGCAAGGATGGTGGTGGTAGCACAGTGAGGTTCAACGCTTTCTAACAACCTGTGGAGGTAATCTGGGGATCTGATTTGAAGATCTAGTGAGGGACTAAGTTCAAAAAGAAGCTGAACCTGGAGGGGCTGAATCTGAGATGAGCTGGAGGAGTCACCCACCAAGGAAGAAGAGCGCTAAAAGCCGTTGGAGGCAGAAGGAGAAATCCTTATCAGCTATGCCTACTTATTGTTGGTTGCCATCGTAAACATTAAAACATCATACTAAGTCCTCGATCTTGGCTGAATTCATCTTTTCAACACCGGACAAATCTGCTGGAAAAGACTTCTTTAAAATCTTAAAAAACAAAGATGTCACCTTGAGAACTAAGGTGCACCCGACCCAAGCCATGGTGTTTTCAACTGCCTCATACGCAGGCTAAAGTTGGACAATGAACAAGGAAGACTGAAGAACTGATGCCTTTGAATTATGGTGTTGGTGAAGAATACCGAATACACCATGGACTGCGAGAAGAGCGAAAAAATTTGTCCTGGAAGAAGTACAGCCAGAATGCTCCTTAGAAGCAAGGATGGCGAGACTTCATCTCACGATCTATGGACATGTTATCAGGAGGAATCAGTCTCTGGAGAAGGACATTATGCTTGGTCGAGGGTCAGGGAAAAAGAGGAAGACTCTCAAGGAGATGGACTGACACAGTGGCTGCAACAATGGACTCAAACAAGCAACACTGTGAGGATGGTGCAGGACTGGGCAGTGTTTCCTTCTATTGTACACGTGGTTACTATGAGTTGAAACCAATTCGATGGCACCTGACAACAGCAAAGATGACCACTCTCTCAGAGCTTCCTGTGAAACTTTTCCAAGCAAAATGCTTCCAAACCAAACCCGTTGCTGTCATGTCGATTCCGAACCATAGGGACCCTACAGGACAGAGTAAAACTGCCCCATAGGGTTTCCAAGGAGCGGCTAGTGGATTTGAACTGCTGACCTTTTGGTTAGCAGCCGTATCACTTAACCACTATGCCACCATGGCCAAAACGCTTCTGAGCAGTACAAATTTACATTATAAAAAACTACATTCTAACGATAAAAGTTTTACCTTGGATAATTCAATAATGGTTGTTTCAAGAAACTTCTCTTCCTGTGGCAAATCATTTTCTTGATTAGAATCCAAAACCTGAGGTTGGAAAAAAGTCCTTAAACGATGAAGTTTGCTTTAAATATGTACAGAGCCTGGCATGTGAGTTTCTCAGTAAATTCAAGCTTGTTTATTCATAATGCCCCTAAAGCAGTACATGAGAATTTTGACTTCAGTTTTGCGTATGAACTTTAGTATCAAAAATGAGAAACAAGGCCCGTGTTGTATGCATCTATTAACTGGCGTGTAAACATCAAACCAAAAGACCCTAAAGGCTTTGGGGTAAGAGAAATCCTAGTCAATTCTGACCCCACAACTCAAGATTCCTCCATCCCGTGAGTAATTTTCAGTGCGTGCGATCCGGAGGCAGGGATCTACGTTGGAAAGCAGGGTCTTGTAATTTCCCGGCCAAACAGCTCCTTCCAGGACGGCTGCTCTAAGCCTGTCTCTACACCCTGTTGACAGGGCTGCTGCCACCTCCTCAAACGCAGGCTCCCTCGACCCCTGCCCCCTGCCCAGGCGCCCCTGAACCCTGCCCCTGCCCTCCTGAACCCCGGCCCCTGCCCCCCGCCCAGGCGCCCCTGCCCCCCGCCCCGGGGCCCCTGAACCCTGCCTTCCTGAACCCCGGCCCCTGACCCCCGCCCAGGCGCCCCTGAACCCTGCTCTCCTGAACGCTGGCCCCTGACCCGCTCAGGCGCCCCTGAACCGTGATCCCCGCCCCGATGCCCCTCGCCCCCAACCTCCTGAGCCCCTCGCCCCCAACCTCCTGAGCCCCTACCCCTGCAAGGCGTGCCCGCCGGCAGCGACCCAGGCCCGCCGGCCGTCCAGCCGCAGCCGCCCCCAGGGCTCAGGGCGCCTCAGGAGCGGCTCGCTTCCACGTTCGCGCCTATTCCAGCCTCGGCCTCTCAGTTGCTCAACCCAGGAACTGTGACGGCGCCCTGCCGCCGGCCACCAAGCACTCACCGGGCCCGGCTCGCCGGGGGCCTCGGCGGCGGCCGGCAGCCTGTTGTCCAGGCGAGCGAATGGGTTCCTCCGGACCGGGGTCGCACGGCCGGTGCCCGCCGCGGCTGGGAAGGGGCGGAGGGGCAGCCCGGCGGCCAGCGCGGCGCGTCGGGGCGCGGGCTCAGGGGTCGGGGAGGCGGTGGCCCTGTGGCTCCGGGCCCTTTTCCGGCGGAGCCGCAAGGTCTCGGGCGGCCTCTTGAAGCTGGGCGAGTAGCCGGGCACGGTGACGGCCATGACGCCCGGTGGCGGCGAGCAGACAGGCAGCCAGCAGATACTTCCCGCGCGCGCCAGCCCCGCCCCCGTCAAGCAGTCGCGCCGGGCATGCGCGGTAGGCCGCCCCGAAGCCCCACCCCCGCCAAAAAGCCTCCCCGAGCATGCGCCGTAGGCCGCCCAGAGGCCCCCGCCGCGGCGTACAGCCGTAACGCGCATGCGCCTTAGGCTGCCCCGCTCTCGCGGCGACCCTCAGGGCCGCCGCCGCCCACCCTGTAGTATCCGGAGACCCTTTCAAGCGCGGGGCCCCCAGTCGTAGTCGGGTGGCCGGCTGCGGCGTGGCGAGAAATCACGCCGTCCAAGGTACTGGAATGGACTACCCTGTTGGCAGGGGGCAGTCAGCCCCGGGCACGGCGCCTCCACGCGAAGGAAACGCGACCTGAGGGCGACGCTACCCCAAAACGTGGCCTGAGGAGCCCGGGCCTTCCCCAGCGCCCCCAGAGAGCTGTGTCCTGGGAACCAATCTAATGTAATTTGGAAACTCGGGGTTTGAGAGTGGAAAGTACGCTCCGGCGAGGACCTGAGAGCGAAGGCGTTAAGGAGGAAGGTGCCGAGGCCCGGGCAAGGCCGAATCTGACAGAAGGACGCCAACGAGCAGCCGCGGGCGGCTTCGCGGGAAGCCTGTTCTCCAAGGTAAGGGTGGTGCAGCGGAGGGAGGCAGCGTGTTTAGAGACAACAGAAACGAGCTTTTCACAACACTCCCTTCAGACGTTAACCGTTTGCACAATTAATCTACTTTTCAAAGATTCACGTAACTCTGAGCATCTTGTCTTAGCAGGAGAAAATGCTTAGAAACACAACAACTTGCTTTTCTCTTCCTTGATTTTTCTGAACAATTTCCAAGGAAACTTTGGCTTCAAATACTGGAATGTGTTCATCCAACTGAGGTCTGAGGAAGAATAAAATTAAAATTGAACAACTTGCTTTTTTCTTCCTTCATTTTTTTGAACAATTGCCATGGAAACTTTGGCCTCATATAGTGGAATGGGTTCATCCAACTGAGGTCTAAGGAAGAATGAAATTAGAAATGTCAGGTCTAGTTAAAGAGGATCAGAACACACAGGGTGGTCGCTGACAGTTATAGCTCAATCGATTTAAATCATTTAAACAAACTTGTCCATTACTACTTCCACTGTTAAAAAAAAGGTCAGATTTTGAAGGGAAAAAATACCTCCTTTATCCACTCCCTTTTTGTAGGTGGTAAGGAGATGCAACTTTTTAAAATCATATTATACTTTTCTCCCTTCTTCTCAAGTAATGGCTTGTTCAAGTTGCTTTGGGAGGAATGATGAGGGAAAGCAAAGGACCAGGTGCAGGATGGGACGGAGTGGGAAAAACCATCTTTAGGAATTCTTACAGACCACCAGACACACTCTGAGAAATACTAAAAAGCAGTCATGTCTCTAAATAAATATGGAGGCAACAGGCGTACCCAGGTGTAAAATCTGAAACAAAAATGGAAATGCCTGCCTTTTCTTGAGAACAGAAAAACAAGAATGACAATTTGGTTACTTTGCGTACCTAAAAACACCAGTCGATAACTTCTCCATCACATCTTTTAAGATACGTAGCTGAAAGGATTGTTAAGGTGGCAATGTAAAGGAAAGAATTAAATAAAACCATTCAACAAGCAGAAGATGCTAGGCAGGTCACCTGTCTTGATTTTGTTGCAAGTTTTTTAGTTTTTAACTCTCTAAAATTCAGAATGTTAAGTTACAGAAATTCTGTAAACTGTCACATTTACCTCTACAACAGGGAAATAGGGAAACGATTTGAGAGGTGATGTGACAGAGCCTAACCCTCTAAAGACAAACAGGGAAAGAAGCGGCCTCGTGCCTGTCCTACGTGACGACTGCTGTTAGCCAAGGTGGATGGTGACTGAGCAGTGGTAGGCTTTTATTTCTGCACTATTTATGGCATTTTTAATTAAAAAATTAACACTTGTATCTCTTACTTTAGGTGCACACTTATTTACTAAACTGCTTGATAATAGCTTCAAAATTTGTGTGCTGGAAAGAAAAGTTTATAAATTACGTATGTGTATATATTTCACCAAGAGAATCAGGAAACGGTGTTAAAATTAAGAAAATTTCACCTTAGTCATTTAGTTTTAGAAATTAGAAGGCTGGGATCGAGAGCCTGTATAATTGCTAGTACCGGAGAATTCGCGATGGCACACAGTCACAACTGCAAAGAGAGCTCCATGTGACGTCACATGCAGCAACTGGCTCACCTGTGATCTGAGGGGGCCTGCATGTGGGGATTAACGTTGGCTTCAGGACTTAGAAAGTGTAAATTAAAAATACGATCACAAGCAATTTCAAAGATGTGAAGAATATTAATCACTTATTCACAACCCTGCAAATTCTCTCTACCTATTACTGTAATTGCCATCAGTATATATACATAATGCCTATTTCTTTGGAAAATTTTACTCATTTCATATAAACATGTCATGTTTCAACACAGTCCATGGATTTATCGAACAGGTTAACAGCATTTTCTCATAGTTGAGGGTTGGGGGAATGAGAATTAACAGACAAAGCAGCCAGCCTAGTTTCTGACATGGAAGATTCAAAATATTAACTAATATACTTTTAATTTAATTGGTGTTCTCCATTGTTAACAGTCCACGTAGTCTTGATAATTACAGTGCTATTGGACAGTTGTTTACAAATGAAAATTTTAAAAATTCTTGTAATGAATTAAAAAAGTTTTATTTCCCAAATTTAATACTTAATCAAAAATATGTTAAACTCGTACATTCACTACATTAAGGGGACGTTTCTGATTTTGAAATCTCTTTAAAACTTAACATATGCAGTATATTAATTACATTTTACTATTTTAAAGCTCTGAATTAAGTCTGTCATTGCTCCTTGAGGGCACTGGCCTCTATGCGTATCACATACGTAACTACGGACATATAACAAAGGAAAGGTATGAGACTTGGTGGAGATGAACGGAAGGCTATGCAAGCTTCTTTGTGTACACATATACTTTACTGAGTTAATGAGAACTTATTTTTTGTCCAACACATTAAAGCTTTTACCAAGTGCAGTTGCCTTTGAAACTAATCTTAGAAAGAAAAGGTTTATTTTGAAGTTGACTATGCTCTTAAAAAGTTTTGGATCTTTTCTCATGGGATTGCTTTCATATTCTCTCAAGAAAACTTTTCATTACTTTTATCAAAACGCATGATTTGGCTTCATTCACCAAGTTTGTCTCTGAGTAACTTCTCTTTTTAAGAATGAGGATTCATCCTCATTTGATGAAGACTTCCTAGCATCGATATTTGTAACAGTGCCCCACAAACTTTAAATGAGGTAAGTATTCTGAGATGTTTTCTGCAGTGGCCCTGTCACAGGAGTGATCATGCAGCCTCTCAAGGTGACACATGGAATTTCCATAATGTCAGGTTAAAAACAAAACAAACCTTCCATGTATTTTATGGTTTATCTCCCATTCAGAAAGGAGCCTGACTACTGGGGCGTGATTCCTCTTCTGCCACTTGCTAGCTGTGTCCTTGGACTTGTGTTAACCTCTCTAAGCCTCAGTTTCTTCACCTGTGAAATAAGGGTAGCAACAGTACTTATACCTCATAGGGTTGTTATAATGTTTACATGAATTAATTGCTGCAAAGCACATGGAACATTGTTTGGCATACTCAGTGAAAGTTAGCTGCTGTTATTATTAAAAAACTTAATGATCAGAGTATAAGGTAAATTTCAAGCTAGAAACCCCAAGTCACTAAAAAAAGGATATAAAGGTATTTTCCCTGTTGTACATTTGACAGATTCCAAACTTCATCATTAAGGAAAGACACTGTTGCTCCCTTGAGGAAAAGGCAGTGGCTATCTGGAGGATCCAACTTGGATAGAATGCACAAAGACTGGTCAATCACTGTGAGTTTAACAGCAGAAGGATGACTGGTATCTTGAGCCAGAAAAACTTCTACACAGATTAACTAATGCCCAAATCACAAATAATCAGCATGCAAACTTTAATAACACTATATAAACTACAGTGTTTTCTAATTCCTGGTTCACAATGATGAAACAGCAAGGTGGTAGGTACAGGGCAGATGCAGGGCCAGTCTAGAATCCTGGTGATGAGGTGGTAGTGGAGTGTGTGTGTGTCTGGCCACTACTGACCAGTCACCCTAGTGAGGATGTTGGAAAATCTATACAGATTGGTATATGAGAATTATGGTATATTTGCACATCAACCATGATATATACTTAAATTCTGTTGAAAATAACAATTTGAGGGATAACATAAATACACATATAGTTAATTCCAAACTGAATAATTAGGAAATTGTGATAATTTTATATTGAAAAATTTCACTACATAAGTACATGTCAACAATGTTACTAAGAAAAAAATCCTATTAAAAAATTGAGACGTTACTACCTTCCAAACCACTCGATGAAATTAATTATAATCATTCCAGTTGAAGTAGCTCCTCTACGAGGCAGTACTTCAACATTTGGTTGGCCAGCATGTAGCTTAAAGTAAAAAAGTTATATTTCTTTTAAAAATAGGACATAATTTAGGACTTTTATTAACTTTGCCAGACCTTGCCTCAGAAAAGACTTAGGCATTATCTTTGTTCCTCCCATCCCTCTGGTGTAATAGTAATGCTTTATTGTTTCTGACAGTACCTGAAGGTTTTCTTCTCTTGTCACCCAGTGGCCTCCAACACCTAGGAGTGTGATGATGTCATGCTTATGTGGTAGGAGTGGTAATTTTACAGTGGGTCCATCATCTTTACTATATAATCTCACTTACAAAGGAATAGTTAAAAAAAAAAAAAAAGAAGAAGAAATATATTTTATAATAACGTGCACAAAAATTTATTTCTCAAACAAGTTCTCGTTACTTCTTAATACAGAAATGAATTTTCCTTAGAAAAAGGCAGTTTATTCGGATACCTTAAAATAAATATATTTTATACTAAAACTAGTCATAAAATTTACACTAGATTCAATTTTAAATGAAATAACTAAAGATAAAGTCTATTTTCATTTGAATACCAGGCAAGATAACCACATAACTAAGTCTGATCATTTAATCATAACGTTAATAGCTTACTACATTGGGAAAAGCTGATTTCTTTTGGTAAATAAAGAACTCGTACACTCAAGATACTGACATAATTATATAAATGTCTGTTTGGAAAAGTGGAAAGTCAATGAAGTATACATTTACTTCCACTGACAAATTTTTCCTCTGATTTCAAATCTTGAATACTGGTTAAAAAGAAACATGATGGCAAATTCCCACAATAAAAGATGCATCAAAGGATAATGGGAGCCCTTTGCAGGCTTGCGAAACTTACTCTTTCTGTGCAGCGGCACGACCTAATTGTGTACAGATTAAGTGCTAAATAGATATCAACTAAAAAAGCTTAAGAAAGGTGAAAACGGAGCAAAATTCTGCATGTTTTTCAAACTGAGACTGCAGAAGTCCGCCACCCAACAGAGGGCAGCCACACACAGCAGAACCGCCTGAAAAAGCATCTGGGTGAAACCGGAACTGGTGTGTATCATCTGGGAACCACTCAGGAGGTGATGTTTGTGGGTTTCTTGCAGAGGTATGTCACTTGTAACTTAAATGCCAGTGCTTTACTGAAAGCAGTATTTTAAAAGAGCCCCCAGAAGTAGCCTTGCTCTGAAATTTAAGAACTGTGTAGCTCATCCTATAATTTAAAAGGCAAGATGTGCTCTCTTCCAGAGAGACAAGTTACAGTGGAACAACAGAGCTCCAATTTAAAGAGTCAAGTTTTTAGTTTAAAAAAAAAAAAAAAAAAAAAGTCATTCAATTTAATAATAATTTCCCAGTTATACATTTTTCTGAAATTTATCAAACTAAAAAATTACACAGGTTATACCAACCTCCAGCATCTAGGACAATATCTACTCCCAGGCCACCTGTTTCTTCCAGACAGCTTTCGGCAACATGGGCTTTCCCATTAGATACATCAATCACTCGGGCTGTAAAGGACAGGAAACCAGGTTATGTACTGTTCTTTATGTGACCAACACAGAGAAATCAAAGAAGAAGAAAAATCAAAGCAAATATATATCTGTCCTCTGAAATGAGTTAAGTAGTTCAAACAATTAGTGAATTTAAAGAAGGAAAATATCAACTCAAATTACACTTTTTCTGGTCTAACCAAATACTGGTAAGGATCAATTTAAATGAAGGGACTGGTATATTCAATAAAATAAAAATATAAGCATTCTGTGGACAAGGTGCTCCAAAGCTGGTCCACTGACATAACTGTTCTCTACAGCTACAGGATATAACTGCCAAAACTGAGAATCTGTAAGCCATACGGGTACACGTGTGTTAAGATGTAAACTCAAAGATTAAACAATTTTTAAAACATATTTGGATTTAATAGAGTTGGAGTCCCTGGGTGGTACAAATGGCTAATGCACTCAGCTGCTAACTGAAAGGCTGGAGGTTCAGGTCCACCCAGAGGTGCCTGGAAAGAAGGCCTGATGCTCTACTTGTGAAGATCAGCCATTGAAAGCCCTGCGGGATAGTTCTCTCACACACAAGGGCTTGCCATGAGGCAGAATCAACTCTACAGCAATTGGTACTTGTAAGAGCTAAAAAAATACAAAAATATATTTGTACAATAGAGTACTTACCTACTGTTATTGTTGTGTGCCCTCAAGGCAATTCCGACTCATAACGACCCTATATGACAGAGTAGAACCTCCCAACAGGGTTTCTGAGGCTGTAATCTTTACAGGAGCAGATTGCAAGGTCTTTTCTCTTGCGAAGTCACTGGGTGGGTTCAAACCACTGACCTTTTGGTTAGCAGCTGAGGGCTCAGTCATTGTGCCACCAGGGTCCGTCCTTATCTACAGGAGGCTGTTTTATCCTTTTCTCAGTAATAGAAATCCCTCCTACCCCACCTGACTCCCCCAAATCAAGACAACTCCTGAGGATAAGGAAAAAAAACATACTTTTAGCAGAGTTAGTAAAAATTAAACTAATGTTAACTGGCTGCTTTAAAGTATTAATTAGAACAATCTAATGTGAGAATTAAAAAAAAAATTACCACAACTTGAAGTGGCAAATGAAGGCATGTTTGTTTCATTTTTGTGTCTTTTACCACCTTGTTGAAGATAATTCCTCTTGGAGCTGCTCAGATTAGAGGTAAGTTCAACAATGATCTAAGTATTCCAGAGGCAGGGGCAGGGGAGGAGGACAGAAGGGACTCAAGCAACCCACGAAGGCAAATGACCAGTAAGAAACCTCTCCCTTCACCAGTCCTGTCTTACGTTCTTTTTTCTCCATTCTATTTCCAAATCTCTTTTTAATTTTTTCCCTATTTTCCTCCTTTCTGCAGCCCCTGCCTTCCCTTCCCTTTACTTGGTTATTTCTGTCAGAAGCATAAAGTTCCAATGGAAATAACATGGGCTTTAATGTGGGACAGGCCTGGGTTCAAATCCCATTCCAGTTAGTTTTCTAGCTGCAGATCCTTGGGCAAGCTAGAGAGATGCTGTTTCTTTTTAGTCACACAGGGTCGTTGAGGACTCAAGGAGGTAACAGGTCCCTTAGCACGCAACCAACTGTCCTTCTTGCCTGCCTTTCCTTTACACTTGGCTCATCTGCCTTTCTCTTCATCTGTTAGTTTTTCCATTCCTTTCTCCTCTCCTTTTGCAGTCCATATCGTCTTCCTCCTTTCCATATTCATTGTTGTTCCAACATGTTCAATTCTTTTCAGCTCTCCAGTCTCCATCATGTCCTGTTCATCATAAACTCTGTCTGACTGTGTTTCTGTGTAAGTGGGTCATCTCCCTCCCCTGTGTATCAGAGTGTAACATGCAAAGTGATGCAAAAATACATTTATTGACTAAAACCAAAGAGGCATCAAGTATTTCTCAACTGTGTCAAAGTTCACCTAATTCAAACTTACATTGATAACAATGCTGCAAAGATGGAAAAATGCTAAAAAGTGTAGGTTTAAAAAACTTAAATAATTAAAAACTATCAATTAAGTAAACTTGGACTCAGCACAGATACAAAGCACATTTTAAAAGTAGCTTTCATTTGGAATTTTGTTTTAGAAGTGCAGTTTTTAAGGTGATTTCTCTTCAGAATTTCATGTTTTAAAAGTTTGTGTTGAAGAGTACCACTCACCTATAGCAGGCCTAAGTCTTTCAAGGCACTGCTTGTCTTCTAGGCTGCACGCTGTAGAAATCACTTTGGCTCCTCTGTGGTGTGCTAACTGAATAGCTATTATACCAAATGCCTGTATGGAAAGAAACACACGATGGGTTAATAGATAAAGGGCAGAAGCCAGACCTAAGTTATTTTATAAAGTGTTTAATAAACTAATCCTTTAATATATTTTTAAATGATGTCTAAGAGAAAAAGAAAAAATCACGGACAAGTCAGTATGGGAAACATTTGGCTGACTGACTTCCTTCTTCAGAAGGGTGGTGGAAAAGCTGCTTGGGTCATATGTTCTCAAGGACGGGGGGCTGCATTCAGAAACATGGCTCGGAAAGAGAAAACTGGGTCTTTGAGGGCCTTGTCAGCTGCCTTATAAACTAATTACATAATGCATATGGTTGTCCAGTTAAAAAGTGCCAACCTTTTGCTGACCCCTGGGGAAGTTCAGAGCAACACTAATATCATGATGTTGGACACCAGGCTAAAGCCAATGCTGGAAAGTCCTGCCTTTTTGTCAGAGAAAAGCAGGGGAAAAGGCATATTCATTGACAGCCAGACTGAAAACAAAACTATAAATTCACTCTAAGTTGTGTAACATTTTAAAATTAGATTGTATTCTCATTTAGTGTCTTAAACTACTTTTTTGATGATACATATAAAATACTTAAATGAGCACCTTTGTGATCTCGTGTGATCCATCTATAAAATGGAACACTTTATTAGCAGTGAATGTGAGTGTGGGGGACACGATAGAAAATTGTTAACGAGCTCTAGGGTATGCCTTCAGAGACCCAGGAGCTATTTCAGGCTTTGTCGCAGGCATGAATAAAAATGGCTCGTCTGCTTTTTAAAGCACGAGCAGATTCAAAGTAATAGACTAATCACACAAAATCTAACTTTTGTCTCTATTGATAAAAAACTGATTATAACAAAATGGAGGTTTGGTAAAAAACCAACGAACTATTGGCAAGGAATTACATTAGCAAACGGCCGGACCATTTCTAAATTCACGAAGCTTCCTGTATTTTGGTCTGTTTCTAACACTCACACTTGCGCCATCCATTATCAGCACCGACTTCCCTGGGGAGAGATGAGAAAGGTAATGCAGAGCGGTATAGGCTCGCACTCCATCCCCAACTGTTCCAGCCGCTTCTGTCCATGTAACCTTTTCTGGTTTAGGAACTGTCACAAAGAACAAGAGGAAACAGCCATTAGCAAATGAGAAAACGACATATTAGAAAGTCCCCATCAGACCTCCTCCTGGGTCTGCTGACTTCTCCCTGTATCCACTCCCACCACTGCCCTGCTCCTGTGGCCTCTCACCTACATTCTGGTCTTCCTGTTTCCATTCTTGCCCATGCACAATCCATTCGCAACCTAGGAGCCAGTGTGTGTGTACTTTTACAGCTTTTTATTGTGAAATAAAACATACAGAAAAGCACATGAAACAAAGCACAACCAGATGAATACATGTAACTTCCACCCTGGCTGAGAGCGAGAACACAGTCATCACTAGCAGCTTCCTCTCTTCTCCAGAGGTCACCTTCATTCTGCCTTTGTTTCTTGCTCACCCTGACAGTTTATCATGCAAGTATGCACTCATAAACGGTAATAATTTTGCCTGGTTTTGAACTTCACGTAGTGAACTACTGTATCCATTCTTTTCTGTCTCACTTCTAATGCTCAACATTGTTTTAAGACGCATTGCTTTTGCTACACACGGTGGTGCTCTCATTTTTATTGTTTTATGGTATTCCACTATGAGTCGGAATCGACTCGATGGCAATGGTTGTTGTTATGTGAAAACACCTTCGTTTGGTTATCCATGCTTAAAGTGATGAACGTTTGTGCTGTATCCAGTTTCTCACAGTTACAAACAATTCTGTTAAGCATATTCTTGTATAAAAGATACTGTTACACAGATGCATGGTTTTCTCTAGGATATTTACCTAGGAGTGGGATCTCAGTTCTCAGGGTGTACTGCCTTCAGTTTTACTACACAATTCTGAAGTGGTTACATCAGTTTACTCTCCCACAATAGTGTATCAGAGCTCCAGTTCCTATGCACATCCTTGCCATCTCTTGATATTGTCAGACATAAATTTTTACCAATTGTGTGAGTGTGTGGTGGTTTCTTACTATGATTTTAATTTGCATTTTCCTGACTACTAATGAGGATAATAATCAGAAAAGCTGGACTATATAAAGAACAGGACATTCAGATTGGAGGAAGACTCATTAACAACCTGCGATATGCAGATGACACAACCTTGCTTGCTGAAAGTGAAGAGGGCTTGAAGAACTTACTGATGAAGATCAAAGACCACAGCCTTCAGTATGGATTACACCTCAACATAAAGAAAACACAAATCCTCACAACTGGACCAATAAGCAACATCATAATAAACAGAGAAAAAATTGAAGTTGTCAAGGATTTCATTTTACTTGGATCCACAATCAACACCCATGGAAGCAGCAATGAAGAAATCAAAAGATGCACTGCACTGGGCAAATCTGCTGCAAAAGACCTCTTTAAAGTGTTGAAAAGGAAAGATGTCACCTTGAAGGCTAAGGTGCGTCTGACCCAAGCTACGGTATTTTCAATTCGTGTCATAGGCATGGGGAAAACTGGACAATAAATAAGGAAGACTGAAGAAGAATTGACACCTTTGAATTGTGTTGGCGAAGAATATTGAATATACCATGGACTGCCAAAAGAATGAACAGATCTGTCCTGAAAAAAGTACAACCAGAATGCTCAGAAGCAAGGATGGCAAGACTACGTCTTACATACTTTGGACGTGTTAGAAGCCATCAGTCCCTGGAGAAGGACATCATGCTTGGTAAAGTACAGGGTCAGCGAAAAAGAGGAAGACCCTCAACGAGATAGACTGACACAGTGGCTGCAACAACGGGCTCAAGCATAACAATGATTATGGGCATGGCGCAGGACCAGGCAGTGTTTCGTTCTGTAGTACACAGGGTCACTATGAGTCGGAACTGACTCGATGGCACTGAACAACAACAGTGAAATTGACCCTCTTTCCGTATTTGTTGGCCATCTGGAATTCCTTTTATGAAGTGCCTGTTCAAATCTTTTATCAATTTTTCTGTTGTCTTTTTCTTACTGATTTATATATTCTGATGAGCCATGGTTGCACAGTGGTTAAAGCACTCAGCTGCCAACCAAAAGCTGCTGGTTCGAACCTACCCAGCCACTCTGCAGGAGGAAGATGTGGCGATACGCTCATGTAAAGATTTACAGCCCTGGAAACCCTAGGGGGCAGTTCTCCTCTGTTCCATAGGGTTGCTGAGTCTAAATCGACTCTACAGCAGGGGGTTTTCTTTATAAATTCTAGATGAGTCTTTTGTTCAGGTGTTGCAAATACTGTTTCCAACTTTTGGGTTCTTTTTTCAGTCTCTTTAATGCTGTCTTTGAAATAGACACGTCAGACTGATCTTATAAAACACAAATAACACAGGGAGACTTGTCTGCTTAAAATTCATCAATGGCTTTCCACTGCACTTAGAACAAAATGCGGACTTCTTCACATAGATAAAAAGCTCCATGTGATCTGGTCGTTAAGCTGTTCCTTAATATGTTTAAGTATTGTGCATATTTTGTACACTGAGTATAATTTTTCAAGTATAAGCAATCTTTCCTAATATTACCTAAAGTCAGCTTTATAGCACTTTTCCTAGTCTTTACAGGCTCTTTTAAATATTTTTCCTCTAATGGCAAAGCCACACAGGGCAGTCTGCATTGCATTTAGCAATAAAACCAATGCCATCTAGTGGGGAAGCCCAGCGCTCAAGCATACATGTTGAAAATGTTCCAATAAGCAAAGAAAGGCATGAAAACATATTAAACACCAGGTGATGGAACATAGACTATGCTATTCCTTACCAAACTCTTTCAGACAGTTATTCTCCCAATATTACTGATTATAAAGTGTGGTTCAGGATAATTAATTTGCCTAAGGCCACATTGCTAGTAAGTCTGGAAGCCCATCTCCTCTAACAATACATCCTCAATCTATGTATCGTGTACTTATATGGCATTTTCTTGGAACATCTTCCATCTTAAGAATTGGGACTACCTATGTTTTCATTAAAAAATCAAACTTGCAGTCCTGAAAAGGTCCTTAAACGATATTTAAGATTGCAAGGGCTTTAAGATGGTAAAATGAGGTTAATGTCAAGATTCTTATTTTGTGTTAGGTAGTCCACTGGTGTTTATAATACAAACTAACCAAATAAAAGGCGGCCATGTCTGGATTGATAATGAGTGTGCCAGGAGCCAAGAATTATTTCAATTCTTTATACACTGAGTCCAAAGGAATTAAAAGGACAAAAGTGCAGAAACTGTGCCAAATTTTGAATGAAAAATAAAATTATCTTTATGTTTGACAGAATGGCTTAAGAACCAAAAGTACAAAAGAGTCGGAAGCATTGTTTAGTGTTTTCATTCTATCCTCAATATTCTGCAGCAGGATTAATGAGACATTTTAGGGGTGTGTTTGGAACCTAGTTCCTTGGTTTGGTGAAAGAACAGACTTATATGAATTGAAGGGGACTGAGTGCGGAGACCTCATTAAGCAATCTCTGAGAAAGAATTAATAGGAAGTAACACACTTCATGAAAAGACAGTTGGGTGAACCAAAAATTTCCCACCTGCCAGCTTTCAGGGAACATACCGAAACCATTCCCTCCTTCACCCAGCACTGGAGCTGCAGCAGGCTTAGCAGTCATGGAGGTTGGTGTCCTCATTTGTAGATAAAATGAACATGCCCAGTATCTTGCCTAGAGGTCACACTGTTAGAGGCTGTTCTATAAATTCTTCTTACCAGGTCTTTTATAGGATTGTTTTTTTCATATACTTTAGTAGATTTTTTTTAACTATCATTCTGATTTGTAGAAAAATAAAAGGTCATTTGCGTAGTTTGCCTGTCTTGGCTTAAACTTTGTATCTAGAAAACTTTGCTAATCCCATTTGCTTTTTCTCTAGTCCATTTTATAATTCTTTAGTGTTTAGTAATGCCTACAGGAATGTTTTTTAAACAGTTCACCTGCTTTAACAATTTCGTTTTGGTTACTGAGTCAAACTTCAAGCTTGGGAATTCCAACTATAGGCTTTGGTTGACTCCATATATACACAGTTCTCAAAGAACAGAGGCAAGAAGGGCTAGCCTAGGAACTCTGGACCAAGAGCTGTAGAGCTTCCTGTAAAGCAGCCAGTGGCAGCCCTTAATTTTCAATCAGCTGATAACAAATCAGCCGCGCAGCTTCATCTTTCAAAGGAAGACGGACTCCCTATCTAGCTTTAACATACATATAGATGAGCACTGGCCTCAGATTTCTGGAAAACTGCCTTTTGAAATTTGATTTTTAATAAAATAGTGTTACTTGGAAATTTGAGAAACAGTAAATATCATTAAATAGAAGTTACTTAAAACTTTATAATTTTAGAAATGAAATGCCAAAGATTTGCTGGCCTAGTTTAGGTTACTGTATAGGCTCACATGAATAAGTTTACTATTCTTAATGGTCCAAAATCCAAATTGGACTTTGTTCCCATAAGGTTTGATTAGGGATTACATCATTTAAGAAAAAAACTTGGCAAACATTTTTAATGAAATAGCTCGAGAACACAAGAGCATATATCTTGACCTACAAAGAAGAATGTAATGAATCCCAGCCTAAGAAACAGATGGTTAGCAGGACCACCGGACTCCCTGTGACTCCACCCTGATCACATCTGCCTCCCTTCCCCACAAAGGTAACCTCCACCTGACTTTTTCATCCCCCATCTTTGTATCCTTAAAGAGTATATGCTTAATTTTATATGTTTTTGAGTTTTATAGAAATAGTATCACACTGTACTCTTTGACAACTTGCTTTTTTCACTCAATACTGTTGGTAAGCTTTATCCATCTTGATGTGTGTGGCTCTTATTCATTCATTTCACTGCTGGGTAGAATTCCATTCTAGGAATATCTCACAATGTAGTTACCCGTTCTTCTGGTGGTGGACATTTCAGCTGTTTCTAATGTTTTTCCACTATTACAAACCACGCTGCTGTGAGCTCCTGTGCACGTCTCCTGGTGCACATCACATTTCTCTAGGGTCTGTGACTATACATCATTACCTTTATTAGATAATGCTACATTATTGTCTAACGCATCTGTACCAGCTTACAGTCCCAATGCATAAAGGTTCTGGTGCTCATATCCTGCCAACCCTTGGGATGGTTAAATGGTTTAATCTTTGTCAACCTGGTGGGTGCCTCATTGTGGGGTTTATAATAACTTTACCCAAGGAATTTGGTCTTTGTCCTCGGTTCCTGAGAGATAATCTTTAAAAAATACCTTGGAATTTAAGTGTCTTCAATAAGGACTCCAGAACACACCTAACTAGGAGGTTCAGTGAGGTGATGAGGTGACTCTAGGGTCGGGGCTGGCCAGGCCAGAAAGGCCCATCATAATACCTCCTGATCACTTTGTGATACAGACTGACCTCGGGAGAGGGGCTGAAGTTTGCATTACATAACGAGACCCCTGATAAAAGCTCTGGAGCTCTGGCGGTGCAGTGGTTAAGAGCCTGGCTGTTAACCAAAAGGTCAGCAGTTCGAAACCACCAGCCACTCCTTGGAAACCCTATGGGGGAGTTCTACTCTGTCCTATAGGGTCACTACGAGTCCGAATTGATTTGATGGCATCAGGTTTGAGTGTTTTTTTTTTTTTTAACAAAAGCTCTGGACACAGAAGCGCCACGAGATTCCTGGTTAGCAGACAACATCTGTTCTCGGGAGGCAGCTCGTCCCTTTTTGGGACATCGAAGCTTTGTGTTGGGAACCCTCCCAGACCTCTATGTGTCTTCTTTATGCTGACTTTGATTCGCGTCCTTTATGTACACCATTATCTGTGAGTTGTTCCAGCAAATTATCAAACTCGGAGGAGGAGTGGGAGCAGGCAGGTCAGAGGTAAAGGGGACTGGGAACCCCTGAGCTTATGGCTGGTATTCTGAGGGGGGTGGAGGGTGTTATGTGGACTCCCAGACTTACGGCTGGAATCTGAAGTCTTAGGTCTACTTGGCAGTCTGGAGGACTGTATCCTTTAACTTGGGACATGTGACCTAGCTTATGGCTAGAATCTGAAGTCTCAGGCCTACCTGGCAGTCTGGAGGACTGTGTCCTTTAACTCGGGGCGTGTGGCCTAGCTCTGGGTGGTCAGGGTGAGAGGATGCAGTGCTGCGTGGGCAGCTGGTGTCAGAACTGAACAGAGAAGTGAAAAAGTGAGGATTTGGTATTTGGATTTGATTATTTTCACATAATAATGGTATCTCTAAGTGGTTTTAATTTGCTTTTCCCTGATTACTAAACAGATGCATCTTTTCACTATGATTTTATGACATACATTTAATTTAAATATTCAAGAAGTAAACTACTGTAAGAAAAATAAAACTAACATTTCAGTTAAGCTGAACACTGTTCAAAAGGTATTAGCAATAGCAACTAAAGATAAGTTTTCTTGATTCTTTCTTGTCTCAGACTCTACATATATGGTCTAGATTTTATCCATTTTTTATTTCAGTTAATAAATAAAAGAATCTGGTTAGGGAATAATTTCAGAGCCAAGGGATAAGCCACTTTTCAAAGATCTTACCATGCTCAATGTAAGTGAAACTTATAGGTCTATATAAACTTAAAGGTCTGTATAGACCTATTCAGTTGTATATGAATTTTATGGATCCTAATGATAAGCTAGAAAGTATTCATATGAGCAGCCACCAGTTATTCATTATGGACACCCACAGCAGACGCAAAGAAATCAAGATGTTTTAGACACCACACATCAGTGAAGACTCTAGAAGACTGAGCTGCCACATACCCAAGTAATGCTCATGTACTCTAACGACTTCACAAAGCCCAGGGTCTTCAGAATCCAGGGGTAAAATTCCTGAAAATTAAAATGAGACATTTAAGAGAAACAACCTAAATGTGAATTCATTCCTAATGAGATGACAGTGGTATTCTGAGGAACGTTCCAGTAATTACTGATGCAGGGAAGGGAGAGACTGCAGAAACCCGAAGAGGATCGTTCACTCACCGACGTGACACTGCAGCACCTGGGCTCTCTCTCTTTCTCTCCCTCTTCTCTACCTGAGTCACGTAATGACAATGCCCAACGTGTCTGGGGGGCCCTGGGTGCCGGGTTCTAACTGCCCCTGATGCACAGCTGCTTTCTCACGGTTTGGTTCCACGAGGCACCTCAGTATGCTTCCACTAAGATCCCATCTTTTTCCCTAAACTAGTCTGATTTTATTCTTGATTTCTTACAAAAAGAACCTTGAATAACAGACTGTCACCAACTTCTTGGGCAGTAACAAAGATATGAAAGACAGGAATCATAAATTCCCCAGAAAGATACCCGAGTCAAAGGCAGTACTATAAAAAGCTGAGAAAACCTTCCTACAAATACGTCCTCAACAGCTTCAAACATGCGGTAAGGCTAAACATTTTAAAAGTTTATATGAATATCGTCCATGGAAAAATGATAATTTCAAAGACTACTACTAAAGTCATATACTGTATATATTTGTGTAACTGCCCTGTACAGAAGTATGAATCTATGTATTTGCAAAAATAGTGCTAATTCTAAAACCAATAAATGTTTCAAGTAAATTTTTGTTCTACAAGAGTAGCAGGGAAGAAGCTCAGCAGGATCCAAGTGAGATGTGGAATGGAGCTTCTACGTAGCTAGCTAACTCCGTCCGCAGGCTCCAAACGAGATGTGGAATGGAGCTTCTCTGCAGCTAGCTAACTCAGTCAGCAGGCTCCAAACGAGATGTGGAATGGAGCTTCTAGATAGCCAGCTAACTCAGTCAGCAGGCTCCAAACGAGATGCGGAATGGAGCTCTACATAGCTAGCTCACTCAGTCAGCAGGCTCCAAGAAGATGACTTACGACCTTCCTTTTTCTCCAGGGCCTTTAATCCGGCCATAAACTGGGAAACTGTCAGAAAAAGGCTACACCAAGCATAGTAGCAACTATGGCTATCTTTCTATCTGTGATACTGTTCTACAGCCAAATATTGACAAGTGTGAAATGTTCTGTTATTGGTATCAAACCTCCAATTCTATTCATTAATACATATTTGAGAGCAAATTCCAAAAATCAGTAAAGTACTTCTACACGATGCAAGGTCCCAATGAGCATTAATGATTGTATAGAGAAGACAGTAAAATACATGGTTTGTAATACAGGACTGTGGGTTATAACTTACCTACTACTTCATCGTCTGGTTGAAAGAATGATACCTTGCTTCCAACTAAAGAATGGGGGAATTAATAATTAATATTATGAAGTTACTCAGTATAATTCTTATTTAACTATTAAATCAAAAGATCCTAAGGTTTATAAAAAGTCACTAACTCAGAGAAAAAGCCAAGAACTTCAAGGACATTTTGATGGTGTAGAAGGACTGTAGGATTGAATACTATGAGTCTGGATTCTCTGGAAAATCTAGGCCACGTGGTTGTTGACACCATGGAGAAGGATGTCTCTCTCTGTGGCTCTTGTGCCTAGCTGGTTAACTTTAAGGATGAAGGAGTGAGGGAGAGTAGTACCCTCCACGGCTCCTATGATGATTATGTTCACCTCTCCTGTGGCTAGCCCAGGCTACCGTTATTTTAGCTGGAGAATTTCAGACACACTATGAGGAATTCTGGTTAAGAGTCAACTATAAAATAACTTTAATTTTGGATTATAGAGATAAATTCAGGCTAGGTGCCAAGAAATTTCTTGGAAGTATATAGAAATGATAAAGTTATGTTTTCTCCGCACGTCTCTACCATCTGCCAATTCATTTGATTTTGGTTTGAATAGTTACAGGAGGAAAGGGGAGGGGGAAAAGAAAAAGAACCAAACATTGCTGAATGCCTGCTTGTGCCTAGCATTTTTAGTATGCTGTCACATCTAATCTTCATGACATATCCATGAGGTAACTATGATTACTCCTATTTAATAGACGAGGAAACGGAGGTGAGGCAGGGAAGGAAGGTGGAATTTTGAGAGCTGGAAGCAGCTCGTTGGCCGGCTGTGAGCAGAATGGCCTAGAACTCATCTGCTGGCACTCAGCAAGTCACTGTCTCATGTTCCTATTTCACATCCTCCTTTCGTAGTTTGTGTCGTCTTTGTGCTGTCATTCCCAAAACTTCTGATCCCGTGCACTCTTCTCTGTCCCTTCTGCTGCTGATCCTAGTCCCCTTAGGACGACTTTGGCCCTTTTTTCTTGGATTCCTTCAGAATCCCCTTCTTTTAATTGTCCCTTGAATTGCAGTATTGCCAAGGGCTCCGTGCTATGTTTGCGTCTCTTCTTCATTTCTAATCTTTGCTTGGGTGAACTCATCAACTCTATTACTTCAGATACAACCTATATGTTGACAACTCTCAAACATACACATTTCCAGCACGGATCTCTCACTCTTATGCTTAAACTTGTATATAATTACCTATTAGATATCTAGTGAGATTTCACTTAGTCCTTGAACTCAACAGGTATAAATCTGAACTCACCATCTTCCTCCAAATTGGATCCTCTTCCTTTGTTATTTGGCGGCACCAATTCATACCTTAACCAGAATCCTGGAAGTTTTCTCCTGTTTTTTATTACCCAGTTGCAGTTATGTCCCATTGACTTCATCTCCTCAGTATTTCTGTCCCACCGCTCCACTTTTGCTGCCACTGTCTCTTGCCTGTGGATCTCCCACCCAACCAGTCCAACCAGTCCTCTTGTCTGCCATGGTCTGCCTCAAATCTTCCCCTCATATGGCCACTCTAACGAGTAATCGCTCTGAAGCCCAATCTGACCAGGATGCTTCTGCGCACAGACACTTCAATGGTTCTTCATCAACTACAGGATGAAGTCCACGTGATGACATAAGAGGCTCCCCATGGCTCTGGCCCTGGCTACCCTCCTGCCTCATTTGTGGGGACAAGGATTTAGTATTCACATCAACCTTAGAATACGTTTTTTCTAATATCCTTTATTCTATACTCAAGGGAGAATTTTCTTGACAAAATGTTTCTCTGCTGCTAAGTATCTCCCCACCCCTCACCACCCCACCCAGGACTTTATTTGGCTCCAGCAATATGGAACTCTTTGTAATTCTTACGTATGTCACATTATAACTTGCTTCTTTTCTTTGCTCACGATGTGCACTCTGCCGAGTGTGATTCTCCTCGCTGTCCTTACTGCCTGGCCAACTTCCTCCAAGAAGCCTTTCCTCCCTCTCCTGGCTGGGTTGGGTTCCTCTCCTTGGAGCTTTCGTGATAACCTGTTACTTTGTGTGTGCCTGTCTCTCCCCTAGGCAGTGAACTCTTTGAGGGCAGGGACTTTGTCTTATTTATCTTCATATTCTAAGCACCTAGCAAGTGATCAATCATTTTCTGGCTATTATACTTCTTATTTTTTTCTACCGTCGGGGCAGAAAAAAGGAGACAAAATGAAATTATCATTTAGCTGTGTCAGAAGATTACGTTAAGGAAAAGTATCAAATATACTGTAGATTAAAACCAAAGGTAAACTCAAGTATAGTCAATCTACATTATCACATATTCACTCATTCCCATATGTAGTGAGAGCAAACATAATGATTGATCATGACTACCTATTAGCAGTGAATATTGAGTAGGTCTGTTTAGAAACAAATTATTTCAAATATTTAGGCTTACTGTTCTGCATATTAAAACCATTATTTATTAAGTAAAACTTAAAATACTTTAAGGCAAGTATTATTTCTCCCCGTAAAACCTAAAACCAAACCTGTTGCCATCGAGTCGATTCTGACTTCTAGCGACCTGTAGGACAGAGCAGAAATGCCCCACAGAGTTTACAAGGAGCGGCTGGTGGATTCGAACTGCTGAACTTTTGGTTAGCAGCCAAGCTCTTAACCACTATGCCACCAGGGCTCCACCAGAAACCATAATTCCCATTTTTGGATGCACAAACTGCTTAATGTTTAAATGCTCAATTTTAGGCAAACCTAAAAAATTTAATGGAAATGTAGTTAATATTTTATGCATTTAGCCAAAGCTAACCCTACAAAAGTAATGTATTTGTTTGTAAACATCATAAAGAGGACAAACTGACCATTCTATTCAATATATAATTACTCATGGATTTAAATATATAATCCCCAAATATTTACTGAATAGTAATAAGCCTGTCAATTATAAAACACCATTTACGTCCCATTTCTTTTTTAATTAAAAAGGAAAATATTTCTATATGATTATATTTTACGTTTGAAAGAGTGTATTTAACTTTATGTACTGGCAAACCAATTAGCTAGGACTTCATTTCTTTTACCTTAAAAATACAGATATTTACATCTATAAACTTACCATCTAATACAATTCCAGCAATTTCTCTCCCAACAGGAAAGAAATCCTTCTCCATCTTCATTTCTGCCAGAAGCTAAATCATAACAAAAGCTGTTAACATATTCTTGTCAAAAATAAATCCTGGCCTCTTCTCATACATGAGAAAAGCAGGAGTAAAAATCAAACCACAGAAAAAGCAAATATGATTCAATTTTTGGAATTAAGAGTTTAGTACCTATCTTAAAGCCAAAGCAAATAACTCTACAAATAGGTGTCTTTGGAGAGGGGAGGAAACCAAGAGTTTGCTGAAGAACTAGCTGACATTTAAGGCAGGGGTGTTCGTATTCCAATCACCGTTAATATGCTTTGTTGAACATCTTTACTCTGCCAAGTATGCAGGGAAATTATGGCCAGAATTGCTTCTTGGTTGGCTAAACACTGCTTCCCAGTCACCTTGATCAGGTGGGGCCGGAGAGTTTGAAGAAAACACCGTTGAGGTAACGGGGACGTGGTCAATGAGAACAAAAGGCTCTTCATTTCCACACTCTTTCAAATCACTTGAATTTGGGCTGGGGTGCAGCTGGGCAGAGGTGACAGATACATGGAGGGAAAGTGCCATATGATTCCAGACTCGTGGTGACTGAAGGTTCTCTTCTTAAAAGATAAATTATTTTTAAGAAACTAGTGTTTTGTTAGATTCTGACCAAATTTTAAGTATCTGTCTTTTATAGTGATGGAGTGTACTGAGATAAGGCTGTAGTTTAAGTCACTGGCACATACACTTTTAAGTTATAACGATACTAGAGATGCTGAACGTATTTGTAGATATCATAAATTTATTTTACGGACAGTAAGTAAAAAGAAATGAACAGTTCTCTTGAATATTTCCTTTAATTTTCAATTTGTGGTTTCCTGTATATACCTGTCAGAAAAGTGTCTTTTTCAGTGTAGAACTTGATACTTTTCCTAAGATGTTCATATGACATTCTTATAGAACTACTGGGCATTTTACATTATTTCACCAATGCACACTTTTGCAGAATTATAATTGTGGTTTCAACAATTGCACGTTACCTCCTTCACTTACAAAAAGGCTTTTCTTATTTTACTACACAGTTTTCATAACTTATTTTTAATAGTTGTGCAGTATTTTATTAAATTGATTTTACCACAATTTACCATTTCCTTCTGTTAGACATGAAGATTATTTCTTATGCTGGAATTTTAATGGATTTTTCACAGCTTTGAAAAAAATGTCTTGGAAGGGCTGAACACAGAACACCACAGACAATGACTAGTGCTTGCATTCTTGGTGAGAAGGCTTTAGAGGATCTCACTCATTCACTTCTCAGATCACACTCAGGTTCTAGAGTTGCCCAACAGAAGCCTATAACCTTGTTCTGTAATTCCTCTAAGTCTGACTTTATAGAAAAAAAACCTTGTAGATTTAAAAGTTATGTTGACATTATAATCCAATACATCAAAGTTCCCATAAACTATGGTATTCATCTTTCAAAAACAGTAAAATGGACCTGCTCTATTTATCATGGCACATTAATCCATAGTTTATTTAACTTTTGGAGACTTGCCACGTATTTCATAGTCAATAATGAAAGATTCCTGTGGGGCTGGGCGGTGGAGAGAGAGACAGGGATGACTAGAGGAGGAACAAGAACCACATCGAAAGCCATTAAATGGAAATATCTATAGAAGAGATGGTTAGCAAATTAATGGACTAGGTTTTTAGTTCCTATCTTTACGGTATTTATAAAGGTAATTTCTTCCTTGATTATAGGCCTGAGTAATTGCAAATGCTCAGCCTTTCACAATGTGAAGGAGTTTTTAAAATATTTTTATATAATGATACAAAATACATGATTTCAATTAGACTAATAATTTACCTTAAAGTAGGAATACACCAATGTACATAATTTTTTTTCTAGTTGTTCTAGTCTTCTAAGGATGCTAATTATTTCTTGGCACTCAGACGTCAGTTATTGTATCTGTACACAAAGTATAATATAAAATTCTCATTTGACTTTTGGCCAAAATAAATGCACCAAATACCTTTGTGTTTATCTGGCTCAGAGCACAAGCTTTAACTTGAAGTTTCACGAAGTTATCTTCTGTAACAGGAAGATTTTCCTAGAAGCAAATAATAACATAATAATGCTTACACATTCCTTTAAGAACCTGCCTTTATATTGTGAAAATCTGACACATGGTTAACAAAATCTAATAGAACCCAAATCTCATAGCTAATTTAACTTAAAAAGCTACAAGTAATTATCTAAGAGTACTGGCTATACCACGAACGGCTAAAAGAACGAACACATCAGTCTTAGAAGAAATGCAACTAGGATGTTCACTCGAAGTGAGGATGGAGAGACTTGGACTCGCTCACTTTGGACACGTCCTCAGGAAGGACCAACCTCTAGAAAAGGACATCATGATTGGTAAAGTAAAGGGCCAGTGAAAATGACGGAAACCTTCAACGAGATGGACTGACAGCAGACGCAACAACGGACTTAAACACAGCAGCGATCCTCGGGATGGCCAGAGCCAGGTACCATCTCATTCTATCATACTTGGGGTCTCCATGAGTTGGAGCCAGATTGATGGCAACTAACAGTAACAAAAACAATACAATCAAAAAAAGAATAAAGGAAATTTTGAGGTAAAATTTTAAAACCTTAGGGTTCATATTTTGAAAAGTACTCAGAAACCAACATGGTTATATGTGTAGACAATAAACTTAGGATGACCAAGTAGAGCAACAAATACTGTATTTCAAGCTAAATAATCTCAGAGCCTCAGACGTCCACACTTCAGAGACATTCTTAACACATACACATCACATACAGTACTATCTGACGCTGGAATTTTCTTAATGTTACAAATGAAGTTCTTTAAGGTCACTTGTTTATCTTTTCCTCCTTTAACATCTGTCTTGGACATTTCAGCATGCCCATGGGATTCTGGGGTCAAAATACAAACTGAACTTAATGGGGCTTAATTTTCCCTCCTATTCCACAGCTAGATACAACTTGAAAGGTAAAAAATATGCTAAGCTCAGGCACTCAACACCATCTACCTATATTATTAAATGTGATATCCCTGCCCTAATAGCCATAACCTGGAACCAATAATGAAAATGTTTTGTTCAACCTGGTATCCCCAAGTTAGATCAAAAGTTAGCCAAGAAGAGCTGCATGCACAGGCCCTCCTAGGTTTCTGTCAAGGGGATTATGTTACTTCTCACTGCTTTATTTGCCACCAACACAATATTCTGGTATTATCTTTTTAAATCTGAAGATTTGGTAATATTGGGTGCTACTGTGAAAATATTCAGTAATACTGATGAACCTGTGAATTTTATTCATGACTGTGTGAACCAGGAAATAAATGATTCTTTCCAAGAGCAATCAAACCTCTTGGACCCTCATCCTGACCTAATCACAGAAGCCAAACTGTCTGAGATTCAGACTTGTGATCCAAAATGATTTTGGAGTTAGTGAAAAGATTACAAAGAGAAAAACAGACTGTGTTACTGACCCAAGAATTCCTATTACTACTATGAGATGCTGATATAGATATAGCACTTCGTTTTCTTCCCTAAATTTACAGTGGAATGATTTTAGCTTGCCAGAATAATCACCAATACATGAAAATCCCATCTATGATTAAGGTAGTCAAAACACTAGAAATCATTTAAAGTTTAGTGAATGAGGTAATTTTGCGAAGTCCAGAAATTAGTATAGAAAACAATGCATTCCTACTTCTTTCATTCATAATAGGAGAGAAAGTATTTTTTGAAATATGGCTATAATCTGAAAACCCACTTTACTGTGGCATTCAAAATAACCTGGGTTTATTTTGCAACATATAAAAAAAGACTATTTAGAATAAGGTTGTTCTGTTTTACTAGTACCTTTCACACCACCATCAATATCCAGAGGAACTAAAAAATCTCTTTTGTGGCAATTCTTTTAAAAATATATTTATATTACAATATGGGCCAACATTTTCACATAAACATTAAAGAAAAATGATTGGAGGAGTTTCATTTAAATAAGTTTTGTTCATTTAGTTCCACTCAAAATAACTTATAACAGGTCATTTAAAATAGACTCTATTAGTTATAGAAGCTATACTATCTTCTTTCAGTTAATGATTAAACAAGTTTTCTTACCCTTTCTTGAAATACAAACGTTATTTCTTCATTTGTGGAATTCTGCTGAAAATACAAGCCTTTCATAGTCACCTAAAAACAAGAAAAAGGACGAGACAAACATAAACCCTCTTCTAGATCCAATGAATGCAAAAAGTGAACAATTTTACTGGAAAAGGGAAAATGACAACCATAAATGCATTCTTCAAATAAACAAATTTAGGGTTCTTTCTTGAAAGGGATCAAGTAAGAGAATATGCAACAACCTGTGTGCAAATGGGTTTACATTTCAACCTTTCATTACAAAGGCAAGCGCAGGCCTAATTTCACTTTCCCATTCAAAAAAGAATATTAGATGTACTTAGGAAAAGAACATCCTAGGAGGAGCAAGCAGCTCAGTTTTATTTACCAAATGTGTCATTTTAAGAGCTTTAAGACTTAAAGACCACTCAAAAGGGAAAAGTGGACAATCAAGACACTTGTTGAAACTGTGCCCCTAATTCCTCTTACCCTCTATAAACCATTTCATGGACGTCTTTAAAACTCTTATGTGAACTTCCTGAAGCATCTCTAAGGGTTTTTTCTTTAATTTTCACAATAATTCTATCGGCAAGATTATTTTTTTAAAGATAAATTTTACAGAAGTAGAAAACACATATAGGAAAGTGCACAAATCCTAAATGTACAGCTTGTTGAATTTCACAAAGGGAACGTGTCCACATGACCAGCAACCCGATCAGGAAACATGACCAGACCGACAGAAGCCCCTGGACCCCTCTCTAGTAACCACCTTCACCTCCCAAGGCCACCCACTCTTCTAACAGCACAGATTCGTTTAATCTGCTTTTGAACTTTATATAAATGAAATCATACTCCTTTCACTCAGTACCGTGTGCTCATCCATGTTGTTGCCTGGAGTTGTAGTTATTTCATTCTCATTTCTGTGCAGTAACAAATCACTACTGACCCATCCCACCATAGATGGACCTTTGAGTTCTTTCCAGTTTGGGGCCTGTATTCGTTTCCTAGGGCTGCCATACCCAATGACCACAAACTAGGTGGCTTCAAGCAGACAGTTATTCTCTCACAGGTCAGAAGGCCAGACGTGCAAAACCAAGATGTTGGCAGGGCTGGTTCCTTCTGGAAGGTCTAAGGGAGAAACCACTCCATGCCTCTCTCCTAGCTTCTGGTAGTTGCTGAATAACCATTCCTTGGCTTGTAGACACATCACTCTAATCTCTACCTCCATCTTCACATTGCCTTCTTCTCTGTGTGTCTTTTTATGCCTCTTTTAAGGACATTCAGTGGATTTATGGCTCATCTTAATCCAGTATGGTCTCATCTCTATCCTTGTTTTAATTACATCTGCAAAGATGCTATTTCCAAGTAAGATCACATTCTTTGGGGGGACACTATTCAACTCACTGTAGGGCTTTTACAAATTGTCCTGTTAAGAACATTCTTGTACATGCTCTTTTTAGAGAAGAAACCAAGTCTTCTGGTGGTTAAGGCACACACCTAGGGTCTCATAGCACCATCAGGGCCAGAGCTAAGTCACAAACCAGGTTTCAATTACTCCAAAGTCATTATTCTTAACCACTACAGTTAATGGTTTCCCAATGAGCTGCTAACATTCCATATATCTTTTAAAATTAATTCTATATACTTTAGGATTAATAATTTTTAAGTATTTGCTGATAGAACTGTGAGGGGTTCAGTGCAAAATGAAAATATGGGGAACTGTGCTCAAAAACGTTTAAAATTTTAAGATGATGACAGTGGGTCCCCGCTGAGCACGAGACCCAGTATGACTGTACAGGCTGGACACCCACATAGCCAGCCCTGCGTGCTGAATTTTAGTGGATCTTATGGATTCATATGGAGGGTTGGTACTGAATGTAGGTGAGCTATGGCTGCTGCTTTCCAGTATGTTATGATCAAACGCTGGAACTAACAGAAAAAAATATATAATCAAGACATATATAGAAATTATATATGTAGCACGTATCAACAACGTATATAAAAAGATTGAGCTAAGTCGAAAGATAATTTGCTGAAGATCATTCAGAAGTGGCTGCAGCAGTGTACTGACAGGGAATTGCCAGAAATTCAGGACAGATTCAGAAGAGGATGTGAAACAAGGGATATCACTGCTGATGTCAGATGGATCCTGGCTGAAAGCAGAGAATACCAGAAAGATGTTTACCTGTGTTTTATTGACTATGCAAAGGCATTTGACTGTGTGAATCATAACAAATTATGGATAACATTGTAAAGAATGGGAATTCCAGAACATTTAATTGTGCTCATAAGGAACCTGCACATGGATCAAGAGGCAGTCATTCAAACAGAACAAGGGGATACTGCATGGTTTAAAATCAGAAAATGTGTGTGTCAGGGTTGTGTCTTTTCACCATACCTATTCAATCTATATGCTGAGCAAAGAATCCGAGAAGCTCGGCTATATGAAGAACGGGGTATCAGGATTGGAGGAAGACTCATTAAGAACCTGTGTTATGCAGATGACACAACCTTGCTTGCTCAAAGTGAAGAGGACTTGAAGCATTTACTGATGAAGATCAAAGACCACAGCCTTCAATATGGATTACACCTCAACATAAAGAAAACAAAAATCCTCGCACCTGGACCAATAAGCAACATCATGATAAATGGAGAAAAGATTGAAGTTCCCAAGGATTTCATTTTACTTGGATCCACCAATCAACACCCATGGAAGCAGCAGTCAAGAAATCAAAAGACTCACTGCATTGGGCAAATCTGCCGCAAAAGACCTCTTTGAAGTGTTGAAAAGGAAAGATGTTACCTTGAAGACTAAGGTGCACATGACCCAAGCCATGATATTTTCAATCGCCTCACACGCATGTGAAAGCTGGACAATGAATAAGGAAGACTGAAGAAGAATTGACGCCTTTGAATTGTGATGCTGGAGAAGAATATTGAATATACCATGGACTGCCAAAAGAATGAGCAAATCTGTCTTGGAAGAAGTACAAACGAATGCTCCTTAGAAGCGAGAACGGTGAGACTACGTCTTACATACTTTGGACATGTTGTCAGGAGGGATCAGTTCCTGGAGCAGGACATCATGCTTTGTAAAGTACAGGGTCAGTGAAAAAGAGGAAGACCCTCAATGAGATAGACTGACACAGTGGCTGCAACAATGGGCTCAAGCATAACAATGATTGTTGAGTGTGGCACAGGACCGGGCAGTGTTTTGTTCTCTAGTACACAGGGTTGCTATGAGTTGGAACCAACTCGACGGCACCTAACAGTAACAGCAAAGTCAGAAGATTAATTCTGGCACTTACGAACCCTTTGGTTACAGAAGGTCTGTTTGTGTGTCAGTGTGCTTGGTGGGAGAGTCCAGGGGGAGAGGGGAAGAAGGTAAGCATAAGCAGTAATCAGTTGCTGTTGAGTCGATCCCAGCTCATGGTGACCTCATGTGTGTTACAGTAGAACTGTGCTCCACAAGGTTTTCAATAGCTGATTTTTCAGAAGTAGACTGCCAGGACTTCCTTCCAAGGAGTCTCTTGGGGGACTCAAACCTCCAACCTTTCAGTTAGCAGTCTAGAGCGTTTTAACCATTTGCACCACCCAGGGACTCCTAAGCGAAGACACAGCAGCTGTGTATACCCTACAACATTAAATCTAACCTCTTCCGCCCAGCTGTCAAGCCTATTCTACCTTACTCCCCCAGAGTATGATTTCACACCATATGGTCACCCCTGCCTCAGGGCTTCCGGGCACTGCTTGTTCACTGAGTGAACAGATTCTGCTAAGTAAATCAAGTCCTACCCACTCCCTGAAATGACTGCCAGTGACACTCAACCCACCCCATCTGCACCATGCTTCTATAGTTCGTTACACACTAACATATATACAACCTTACCTTATTTACTTACGAACAAGGAGGCTTTCCCACCTGTTATTATCAGTAAATAAATAAATCTCTGCTCCAGCTCAGCCTGGAGCTACTTGGGTTCCCTTTTTTGTGAAATGGAACAATCAACACCTTGATTTCAAAGATCTGCTTTTATGACTCTGAAAACCAGTTTTCTTTGCCCACTGCATCTTAATACATATGATGAGCAGTCACATGCACCTCACACTGTGCCCCAATTTCAAAGATCCTGGAAGGTAACTGCTTGCCAGAGTCCCCTAAAGCAAATTATCGTATATAATATAGCCAATATTTTTAGTCAGCTCATGATAAATAATTCCTCCAAAGTAGGTAGAAATCGGCCTGGCTGGGTAGAAAGAAGTAATTTTTGGTTGATCCAATAAATAACTGTGTAGGATCAAAAATTAAAAGTGCTGAAAGGCAGAGATGTCACTTTGGGAACTAAGGTGTTCTTGACCCAAGCCATGATATTTTCAATCACCTCATATTCATGTGAAAGTTGGACAATGAATAAGGAAGACTGAAGAAGAATTGATGCATTTGGATTACGGTGTTGGCGAAGAATACTGAATATACCACGGACTGCCAGAAGAACGAATAAGTCTGCCTTGGAAGAAGTACAGCCAGAGTGCTCCTTGGAAGCGAGGATGGCAAGACTTATACACTTTGGACATGTTATCAGGGGGGACCAATCCCTGGAGAAGGACATCACGCTTGGTAAGGTAGAGGGTCAGTGAAAAAGAGGAAGACCCTCGATAAGATGGAATGACACAGTGGCTGCAACAATGGGCTCAAACATAGCAACAGTTGTAAGGATGGTGTAGGACCGGGCTGTGTTTCGTTCTGTTGTCCACAGGGTCGCTGTGAGGTGGAACTGATTCGACAGCACCTAACAACTACAGGATCAAAAATATCCTCAAACAGAATGAAAAGTGTTTTCATAAAAGTGGCCAGAAGAAAACTGAAGAAATACCAGTTATTTGTTTGGCAAATCCATAACAAGAATACTGAGTTCCTAACCCTATGAAAATGGCAGAATAAATGGTATTCAAGGCCAAATGGTGTCTTAGGCAATGGTCCACATTAAGTGGAACACTCAATGTATTACTTAATACAATTTTTACTGAATTAAAAGATACCGGCACATGAGAAATAATATAACTAAAGCCTTACAGAATACAAATTTAAAATGTATCATACTTATTTCTAAGAATGAATATCATGTAACTTCAAACTTGTATTCTACTGTAAACATTGTGATATCAAAAAAGTGCTATATAAAACTTTTTAATGAAAATAAGCCTGTTTAAAAATGTAGGATAGCATGCCCTATGAAAAACAAAGGTTTTAGAATTTACAGGCATGTCAGATTTTAAAAATATTTGCCATGAGTCCACATATTGAGGATTATGTTTGTAATACTTTTAAATTTTACAGTGGCTACACATTAAATATATTTTGAAAATCATGAGAAAGAATAATTAAAAAATGTCTATTTTAAATAATTTTTGTTACAAAGCAGAAAAGAGGATTTTGCATAAATTAAACATGACTATAAATAACACTTCAAAAAATAGTCAATAAAAGTAATGGTTTAAGAGATTTTAAAAAAATTCAATAATTTTTAGTACAAAGCAGAAAAGAGGATTTTGTATAAATTAAACACACGTATAACACTTCAAAAACATAGTTAATAAAAGTAATGGTCTATTTTGAGAGATTTAAAAAATCAGTGGGAAGAAATTTCAAATGGCTTCCCCTCCCTTATAACAGCAACATGAACTCCTCTTGCCCTTCTCCTGCTACACTCAACCCCCCAAGGAGCTCATCTATTAATAATTGTAAATAAACCCTCTAACATCATTCCTTATTGACACCTTCAGACCAAGGGTGTCCAGAGTATCAGATCAATCTCAAATTCAAGAGACATACAACTGGACTCATATTTCCCCAGAAGAAGAGTTTGTTCTTTGTAGTCATAATTCCCTCCTCTGTATTATCAACCATAAAGCTTCGTTTCCCTTTAGGACGTCCTGGCTCATTTTCAAGGGCCGTCATCTTAGCACAGGCAATACGCTACTATCTCAGTACGGTAGGCCTGGGTGACGGCCACAGACTGGTGATGGCCTCAATTCACTACCTCACCCAACCCATCAGCCACCCTCTGGCCAACTCAGTTCCTGAAAAGTTCAACTCATATGCTCTTATTTCTATCACTTCTCAACACAAACTTCAGGTTCAGGGTTCCATCGTAATGTCTCTCATATTTTATTCTAAGGAAAGCAATGATATACAGTATTGTCAAGCAGCTAAGCTACAGAAAAACAGACGAAGTCAACTCGGCAACGTGGCCTCAGATGCTCAGGCCCTTGGCTGTGCATCCGGTGCCCTATTCCCTGTCCCGTCCAGGCCTGGTGCACAGCGTGGATAATACCTTCTGGATTTTCAGGGGGAAATCTTCATCTCCATTTTGATCATTTGACTTATTAAATTTTAACAGTATTCTTATTCACCTGTGAGACTTTTCGTATGTATCTACAAATCAGAAAAAGAAGTCTGTCAAACCATGCATCCAGGTATTTGGTTATAAATAGGGTCAGCAGAATCAAAGCAACCGGCTGGCGGTTAGGTTCAGGTACTGTATACTGTACACTGGCAAGCTGCAGAGGATGGGAGCCCTAAGCAGACATGCCAGCTCTGCTCCCTCAGTCAGACGGAGGCGAATGCTCGGCCACAGCAACTGCAAGACAGCTTTACGCTGGGGAGGTAGCAGTCTCTGGAAATCTGTATACTCTAAGGAGACTCAGCATAAGGAATGAGTACACAGGTGACACTTGCTCCTTACAACTGCACTGCTCTCTTGTGCCTGTTACAAGATGTACGTGTTGTTGTGTATATTTTCACCAAAAAAACCCCCAAAAAACAAAAGAGCTGGCCCTTCCTGCTGCTGTAATGCTGCTGCTGATGGCTGAAGCTGGAATAAATCATGAGGTGAACTTGGGAGTGCAGGGAATGCACTATGGAGCAACAAGATAGAAGGAGCCTGGGTCCCTAACATGGTGGAACCACCCATCAGCCCTGGAATGCCTACCTTGACTTTTATATGAAAGAGAAATAAACTTTATCTTATTTAAGGCCCCCCCCCCCAAAAAGATGACACAGGAGACATTGTCACAGCGGCTCACACCGAGCTAAACTCTGGAAAGCAATCATGTTACAAGAATTTTTTACTTCCATGTTTTAGGTAGATAATTGGAAATTTTAAAGGAGGAAACTGCATGAAATTGCTTAGTCCCTGTCCCTGGAGAGATTTAACACAGGCTGGACGTGCACTTTGATAAAGGCAGTTCAAGCAATCGTTGAGTGGGATTGGGGGTAACAGGACCATTAAGGTCTGTTTTTATTACAACAATACACATTTCTATGAACGTTATACCTGTTCGGCATAATCTCTACATTTATGCAACCTAAGACATAAAGATAGGTGAAGAATCAGAAAACAAAAGTCTTCCTTTGTATCAAAAAGCTTCAAGCAGAAGCATAAAAGGCAGCTGCTAGGAGAGGACTGCACATTGCTGCCGACCTAAACAACAATGGTTCCTAAATGTTCCAATCTAGACAGTGGATCCCAACAATGGCCTCTTCTGATTCCCAACAGAACTCATTACACTTCTCTGACAGCTTTACTTTTGTCTGTTGATTCACAAAATACATTTTTACTCAAGAGTCCAAGATTTCTCGAATGAGGCGCTTCCCATGGAGCAGAGTTCTACTCTGACACACACGGGGTCACCGTGAGTCACAAGGGACTTGACGGCAAGTGGTTTTTTCTCTACCGACTATTACTGCAGTGTGTAAATGCTTACTGAATTTTCCAGTTCACTATAGGATCTTGGAGGCATTGGTGGTTCAGTGGCAGAATTCTTTCCTTCCACGTGGGAGAGCCAGCTTGATTCCTGGCCACTGTACCCCCTGTGCAGCCATCACCCACCTGTCAGTGGAGGCGTGCATGTTGTTATGATGCTGAACAGGTTTCAGTGGAGCTTCCAGACCAAGATGGAAAAAAGGCCTGGCAATTTACTTCCAACAATCAGCCAATGAAAGCCCTATGGAGCACAGTTCTACTCTGGCACACATGGGGTCGCCATGAGTCTGGTGCTGACTCAACAGCACCTAACAAGAAGCATCTAGAAGAAACCACTGTTTACTTCAGATATAAAATATGAATTGTAATTTGATTAAATCTTTACCAATATGTTCAAAATCAAGAGAAAATAATTACATAAAATGCATCATATTTACTATAATGTACAAAAATGGAAGAAAATTATGTTGTAAAATACCTTATTTTATCATGTGCGGATACGTGTATTCTTGCTCTTCTACTTAAAAACTCCCCTTAATTCTCTGGAGCTAAAAAAAGCAACAATAGCTTTTCTAATGTACTCTTTGAAATATTCTATGTAAAGTTCACAGTTTACAGCAAGAAAGCCTTCATTTTTATCAGTTAAAAGAGAAAGTTCACCAAAACCAAAAAACACTGTGATTCCACAGTGAATATCTGAAGAACTCCCAAGTTCACCCACCTTCTTCTTCAGGGAAGTACACAAATGATCAAGACTCATTACTGCCCAGGGTAAGAGCATGGGTCTAGAGGCCTAAGTGCCGTCTCAACTCTTTTCTTCAATCCCGAATTTTGATTTTAAATTCACAGGACAGACAGTTGTCAAACTACCAAGCCATTTCACTGAGAGGTAGCTTGATTTTGTGGGGAGCTTTCTCCATTCCAAATCTGAACATCTCATCCCCTCCCATAATCTGGAGAAGGAGCATCAGTGAAGTGAAAGTAGTGGTAAAAGCTAGCAGGAATATTCTGCAGTGGTCACGCAGATAGGATTTACAAGTCCTAACTGGCCCGAGTGAATCCTGGCTCCTCTACTTACTCGCTCTATGACTCTGGGCTACTTTTAACCTTCCTGGTCACCATGAGTCAGAACTGACTAGACAGCAACAGGTTTGGTATTTTAGGAGGAGCCTTAATTTGGTCCCTGGGTGGTGCAAATGGTGGTCGACTAACCTAAACGCTGGCGGTTCAACACACTGTGGAAGGCCTGAAAACCCAAAGAAGCAGTTCTATTCTGTAACTCATAGGGTTGTCATGAGTCGGGATGGACTTGATGGCAACAGGTTTGGTTTGGTCAAAGTTTTGGGTTTTAGTTTTCATGCCTATAATATAGGGACAATAGTAGTTACTTCACAGGGTTGCTGTGAGGATTAAATAATACCTGTAAGAAGACCCCTGGTGGTGCAGTGGTTAAGAGCTGGGCTGCAAACCCAGAGGTCGGCAATTTGAATCCACCAGCCGCTCGTTGGAAACCCCATGGGGCGGTTCTACTCTGTCCTAGAGGGTCACTATGAGGCGGAATCCACTCGACAGCAGCAGGCACCAAATAAGCATTCAATATACGTTACCTGTTTGTACTACTATTTCTGTAAATTGAGAGAGAACCTCTAAGGTAGCTTTGCAGCTCATCTCACAGAGAGACAAACAGTCTGGCCGTGAGCAACCTGACCTTTCAATTTCTGCAGTGGGCTATTATATCCACTGGATCTCCAGGGGCCAGTACAGCAGCCACTAGATACATGTGGCTACTGAGCACCTTCCTGGTCGGAATGAAGATGTGCTGTAAATGCAAAAGACACTGAATTTTGTACATTTAGGGAAAAAAAAAAAAAATCTCAGTTTTTATATTGATGACTTACTGATATAGTTTGGCTACATGCGTTAAATGAAATATATTACTAAATTAATTTCACGTGTTTCTTTCTACTTTTTAAAAAAAATGTGGTTACCAGAAAATTTAAAATTACGTAAGTGGCTCGCATTGTATTTATATTGGATAAAACTGATGCGGCACGTGGCTACTCAGAAGGCGGACTAGCAGCACCGGGGAGGCGATTCTCAGGCCCCTCCCCAGACAACAGGTCTCTGCACTTTAACAAGATCCCCAGGCGATTCTTCCACGTTGCGTCGGGGTATTCGGCTGTTTGGCTGGATGAAGAGGGCAAATCTGGCCCTAAAGCCACCTTGCTTTCCTAAGTGATTATGGGGGGACGGAGGGGAGAAGAGTTAGGGAGAGAAAGAAACTCAAATGATAGGAAGAAAAACAAGCATGGGGAATACCCGCAACATGGGGAACAAGTAGAAGGGAACTTCCAGACCTTTGCGTTCAAAAAAGGGGAGAGATACAAATGGAGATAAAACCTACAATCAAAAACCCATAAAGGGCCAGGAAGGAGTCCTGGTGGCGCAGCGGTTAAGCGCTTGCTGCTAACGGAAAGGCTGGGGTTCGAGCCCACCAACTGGGCGGGAGGAAAGGTGGCAGTTCGCCTCCGGAAAGATTACAGCCTTGGAAACCCTATGGGGCAGTTCTATAGCGTCGCTATGAGTCGGAATTGACTCGACCGCAAAGGGTTTGGTTTTCTGGTTTTTTAAAGGGCCAGGAAACTGTCCGTCAAGTTTTACCCGCTCCTGTGCGGCCTCCGCTAACCTAGGCCTGGAAGCGAGCGCGTCTCAGGCGGGGGTGCGACGCGAACCACCGCCCGCCTCAGAGCTGGCGGTTCCGCGCCGTATCTCTTCATCTTTCCCCCGAAGCCCTGTTTCCCAAGACACACATCGCCATTCCCGATGCTCACCTGTCTCCGAGCGGCCCCAAAGGCCTGCAGCTTCGCCACCGCCACCTTGGAGCCCTTCGCTCTCTGCCCGCCCCTTTGCGCCATGGCGTTGCTCTCATTGGTCCGCTCACTCGTCACTCCTGCAGGGCTGGGCCCGACTGCCGGAGGATGTGCAGAACGCCATAGCAACCGGACTCGAAACTACATCTCCCGGCATGCCCCACTCGGGGGTGGAGCCAGGCGCCGCAGCAGGGACTACCAATCAACTGGGAACGTTGTAGTCGTCTCGACGGGCTCCGTTTTATGCAAATTTAAAATTTAAAGACCACACCCTTCCTCATTCCAACCGTATTCCTAACCACTTTTCGTATCTAAGTTAGTTGAATCCACCCTGTCTAGTCTCTGGAACGGCAATGACAGATGCACTGAAATCGTGGATCTAAATTCCATAAGCCTCGACCGAGAAATCCCAGACCAAAAACCTCCGGTAACGCCTTCGTGGAGGCGGTGGGGGTGGGGAGGCAAGAAGAGGCCTACGCTCTCCCCGTTCGAGCATGCTGATTGGCTTATTCCGCTGTCGCTCCGTTCTTTTCCAAGCTTTCAGCTCCTCCTCCTTCGGTCCTGCGGTGGGCGGGGCTAGCGGTAGGGGGCGGTACGGAGGGTTGGGCCCCTTCTTCCGATTGGCAGATGGGCGGGGATGGAGGGTGGAATGGGGCGGGAGAGGCGGCCGAGGGATGTGTGGAGATAGGCGGGAGAAGGGAGCGAGGGAGCGAGGGAGGGAGCGAGGGAGCGAAGGAGGTAGAGAGGAGCGGCGGGCGAGGGGAGGGGGTGCAGCTTGGTTGCTCCGTAGTACGGCGGCTCGCGAGGGAGAATCCCGAGCGGGCTCCGGGACCAACGGAGAGGCAGGCGGGGATGGTGAGCGGGGCTGCGGCTCGTCCGTGCCTGCCCGCCGCGTGTGGGCTACACTGATTGCCCCGGCGCGGCCGCGGGGATCCGCCTGGAGATGAGGTGAGGAGCCGGCGGGCGGCGGCCTG
>NW_004444113.1:2853183-2880549 GCF_000243295.1 Trichechus manatus latirostris
GCCTCGCCCCTCGCCGGCGCAGGGACGCGAGGCGCGCGGGGACGCACCGCGCCGCCGCCTCTCCCCGCGTCCCCGGCGCATCCCGCTTTCTTCGCGCTGGCTGCCTGCACAGTCCGTCAGTGAAGGGCACTCAATGCCGTGTGGCCCGAGCCTGACTCAGTGCCGGGGCCGACCGGCGGCACCGCACGGAGCGCGGCTCCCTCTGCAGCGCCGTCCGCCCCTGCGCCTCCCGGTGCGCACCGACACGCTCCCCGGGTGGGCGCCGGGGCACAACGCGGTCTCCTGTCGCCCGATCCGGAGGAAGTGCGGCCCCAATCCTCAGGAAGAGGAGCCGACGAGGAGTAGGCTGCACCTTCCTTCACTCCCGTTTGCTTTGGGATTAGAAGACAGTTCGTAGATTACATTTCCTGCGGGCATCTTTTGTGTAGTGATTCAGACGGACGAACGCTTTGCTTTTGAAGGAACAGATTAGCGGCTTCTCCACCGGGTTGGAGGGGATGGAGATTTTTGATAGCCTCTTAAATATGAAAGTTTCCTTTAGAACTTTGACATCGTAGGTGTGATTCAGAAGACTGCACCGATCTGAAATTTTAAATATATGCAGAGTTTCTGGCCAGATGCGTTTCTTTGTGCGTTTATCTGTTGGCATCCTCCTCTTAAGTATTTTCGTGGCCGAAACGCACAAATAATAAAAATCAAGTGCAGTAAAAAGCACGAGATCATAAAAACAAGTACAATAACAAACAAATGTCCTCTGGAAAATTTCAATTCTGTCAGCAGGGAGGCGGTTTTACTAGTGTCTGAAGAAACGGGCTGGGAGATCTTGTGGATTATGTAGTGGACGGGGTCTGAGGGCAGGCAGGTCTGGCGTTTGCGTGGAGTGCTCTTAACCGCTAAAATATGGTGCATGCATTTGTTTGGGTATATTTATTTTTAGATGATTTTAAGGTGGAGACTGCAGAGACTTATACAGCTCAAAGTTATCTAAGAACAAAATACTATGTATTTGTGATTTTTAATTTTTTTACTACTTGTCTTGAAATACGTTGTTTTTGATGAGTGTTTATCACTAAAACATCTTTTATAAAATATTAAAGAGTTCTTTCTGCGTTAAAATTATCTCAATTCCCTTTAAGTAGTTTCAGTAAGGGGCGTTTCTGACAGTAGGTTAAAAAAATTGGTATTTCTTTATCGAAGAATGTATCTGTTGAAATTGCCGAGGCACTGGTACCTTCACAGAACTCTATTAGTTTTCTGCGTGAGTGAGAGAGGAAATGAACACATTTTTAATGTACTCTGGAACCCCGTGGATTCTTCAGATAGATACTCAGCATTGTGAAATAGGGCTTCAAATGAGTGGTAGCAAGCTAGTTCCGTGAAATATTTGTCACTCTTAGCATTTTTTTTTCCTGTTGACTAGCGATTTCCTTCTTCATAATGCGCGTCTCTAATATTAGTGTAGAACGCTGCGTACGTTCATCGTTTCCCCAGATGCCTAGGTTGAGGCAGACTCTCAAAACTCTTGTAAGAAGATAAGGAGGTGGTGCTGGTAAATACCTCTAATCTTAGCCATCTTTTTAATTTGCTAAATTTGTGAATTACAGAGAATTAATTACACGAGGGTTGGGTTTACATTACTCAGCGCAAATTCCACTGCTGTAGCTCTTTCTTGAGCCTTTTCCGGGTGATTATCCCCTTCTGAATGGCTCCATCACTGATTGGTCGGGTTTCTCAAATTCTGGACGTCAGATCACCTACATCAGCAATAACTGAGGTTATTAACTTGTTAAAAAATACGGGTTTCTGTCAACCCATCTCAGAGTGTCTGGGGGTGGGGCCCCAGAATTGGTATTTTCAACAAGTTCTCCAGGAATGTTTCCTGCATGGTAAAGTTGGAGAACCACTGGCATTGTGCTTCCTCGTCACTGAGCATCTCCTAAATTGTATTCAGTTCTTTATGATGGTGTCTTTAAATGGATAGCAAGATTTTCCAGTGCCAGAATAAGTTTTACCATAGGCTCCTCATTAAAACCTATTGATCATGATCTTCAGCTGTGTAATATACCTATCTTGTAAGTTTCAGAAGGGCCAAGACTTTGGTTGACTGCTCTATCCCCAGGGCCTAGAATAGTGCCTGGAGGAATGCGATCAAATATTTGTTGAGTAAAGGAGTGAACTGCCTTGCAGTGAGGCCAAATGTAAAAATCTTGACTTGTGAAATTAACCTTGTCACTTAGTAGTTACTGAATTTATAAATTAGGAGTGACGGTACTGTACCTGAGTCATTCCTGTGAGTTTTGAAAGGAGAAAGCCTTTCCCAGGACCTAGAGAGTGCTTGGGGTGATAAGATGGAGAGAAGGCCCCTAGGAAGTGTTTACTTAGAGGCTCAAAACGTAAATTTAAGTCACAGTGTAGCAATAAATCACTGTGTTATCAATATACCAAAATGCCATTTTTATAAGCCACGATAAGCCCAACAGAATGCTGTAGAAATTGGTTTCTGGTAAATATAGAAAGTTGATGTGTTGCTCAGTTTCACTTTTCATGCGAATAAAATATGATCTTCACTCCCTTTTTCCAGAGTTTAGCCTGTTGTTGTTGGATTCGGTTGAGTCGATTCTGACTCATAGTGACCACATGTGACAGAGTAGAACTGCCCTATAGGGTTTCCAAGGCTGTAAGTCTTGACGGAAGCAGACTGCCACATCTTTCTCCTGTGGCACAGCTGGTGGGTTTGAACCTGACCTTTGGTTAGCAGCCAAGTGCTTTAACCACTGCACACAGGGCTTCTTTCCAGAACATCTAAAAAACCAAACCCAACCCAGTGCCATCAAGTCAATTCCAATTCATAGCGACCCTATACTATAGGACAGACTAAAACTGCCCATAGAGTTTCCAAGAAGCACCTGGTAGATTTGAACTGCTGACCTTTTGGTTAGCGGCCGTAGCATTTAACCACTTGCCACCAGGGTTTCCTCCAGGGCATCTAGGGCTCCATAAATAACAGGCTCTTAATACGTAGTTGAGGGTGTTGGATAGCAGTGTGGTTACGCATGCAGCTGTGGAGAGTATTGGGTTTGACCACTTCTGGTCTGTTACTTGGATCAAGTCACCTAACCTCTTCGTGCCTCAGTTTTCTTAGCTGAAAATGGGGGTAATTATACCCACCCAGGACAGTATGTTGATTTAAAATTGATAAAGTTTAAATAATGCTTCTTAATGCTTGCGTAAGTTCTTGAAATATAAATGGCTTTGATGATGATAAAGAACTGGGGTATATAAAAATACATAAAATGCCAAAGCTAACCCATTTTAATTTTTATACTTCTGTACTTTATGGTAGTAAGTAGAAATCCGTTGCTTTTTTTTTTTTTTTTTAATTGTACTTCAGGTGAAGGTTTACAGAACAAATAGTTTCTCATTAAACATAAAACATATTGTTTTATGACATTGGTTAACAACCCCACGACATGTCAACACAGAAATCCACTGCTTTTAAAAAACAGTCTTTTGATAATTTCTTGGTTCCAAATAAGAATAATTTTTAAATTGAATAGCCAAACTAAACATCAAGTGTTTTTAAATATAAGTTAAAAAAAGATAAACCTTGTGATCACGTTCAGCTTAATTGTATTATTTTAGAACCAATCTGATAATCAGTTTCTGATGATCAGCTAATATCCCTTGTGTTTTAAAAAAATTGCATGTTTGTGGTAGAAAAATTAGAATACAGAAAAGTAAAAAGTAGAAAACTAAAATACTCATAAATCCACTGCCTGAGTATGTATCCCTCCAAACCTTTGTTCGTCTGCCTGTGGCTATTTATACGTATTTTTTGGTAACAAAAACGGGATCTGCTATACACATGGTTTTGTAACCTTTTTCTGGTTTACTTAACGTCCCATCATGAATGTCTCTCCGTGTCTGAGTTGTCAATTATAATGGTTGGATTATTTTATGCTGGACTGAATAATAGTCTATTTTATGAATCTGTGATAAGTAGACTGATTCATTTTCATTAGACACTTTGTTTCATTCCCCCCACCCTGCCCATAATTATCAATAACCCTGCAGTGACGATCCTACGTACATCCCTGTGTATACCTGTGAGATTTTTTCCTTAGGATAACTTTCTAAAAGTACAATCGCAGGATCAAAGGACATATGCTAGGTTTTAGTTTTTGATATGTCCTTCCAGTTTGTCAGTCAGAAAGGGTGTAGCAATTTACAGTCCTACTGCAAGGTAAAACGAGTGCCAATGTCTCCGTTGGTTTCGAATGCCTCAGCCAGTGATAGGCTTGTGAATTATTTCTTTTTAGGATTTTAGTATAACCGGTCTAGGAGCCCTGGTGGTGCAGTGGTTAAGTGCTCAGCTGCCAACACAAAGGTCCGTGGTTTGACCCCACCAGCTGCTCCACGGGAGAAAAACGTGGCAGTTGCTTCCGTAAAGATTACAGCTTTGGAAACCCTATGGGGCAGTTCTTCTCTGTCCTACAGGGTCGCTGTGAGTTGGAATTGACTCGATAACATCAGGTAATATAATCTGCTTAGTAACGTGATACAGAAAGGCTGGAAATCCATGCGCCTGTAGTAGTGATAAAACCACAAACTAAACCTAATGGTGATAGCGAACATTTATCAAGACCGGCCTATGTGCCTGGCACTTTGTGGCATTTTATATGCACCAACTCACTTAGCTTCCTTAAAACTCTACAGAGCAGCTGTGTTTCACGACAAATGTGCCTTGGAAACCGTGGTACCAGAAGTTAAGTGACTTACAGAGCTGACAAGTGGCTGAGCGGCTTTCGACATTATAGCACCGTGCTGTACCGTCTGTTTCCAGGACACGTTATAGGCACTTGGGTACTTCTTACAGTCCTGATTTCCGTTTTGGGTAACCTAGAGGTTCCCTGATGTCTATTAATGTAGAAATGAACCGGGGCACGCGTTTGAATTTCTGTCATTGAAGAGTGAGACCCATCGGTTAGCTCATAAATCAGCCTCATCAACTGTCTAGCGTTCATCCCTCAAAGCAGTCTTGTTATCCTTTACTTTGTAGTGGTTTTCCTAAAGTGCCCCTGCATGAAAAAACAGGATTAAAGAGATAGAGAAGACTAGTGGAATTTGAAAAGGCAGTTCCCTTGTGGTATGTACTTGCCCTGGAAATACAGGACTCTACAGAAGTGTGATGAGGGAGAGGCTGGAGTCTGCCCAGACATCCCGTGTTGGCTAGTTGGGGGATTTTAAGTGGCCTGTGGAAGTTCACGCCGGAATGTGAGGGCCTCAGTGTAGAGAGATTCATGGATACACTGAAATCAAGTAAAGAAAACTTGTATTAATAAATGTGATGATAGGGATCATCAAAGTTTTGTTGCTAAAGTGTGTCGCTCCCTAGCAAAGTGACTTCCAGGCAAGTTGATCTTGTTTTAATTCATCACCACCCATTTCACCTCTTTTCAGTAGAATCAGTGATGGGTAGCTTGCGTCCTTGGTTTATTTCCCAGAGAGAGTGTTGGTGAGCTCTTTTTGGCTTCAGCTCTCTGACTTGAGTTGGTCTGTGCTGCCCAGCCAGCAGGACCACCACACCTCAGTTTTAAGCTGGTCACCAAAACCCCATCTCGTTGTGGGGGCGGGGGCGGCACGCCACCAAGGCCGTGCAGGAGTGGCACTGAGTGCGTGTCACCGTTCGTTGAGTGGTACAGCCAGGAGTTGAATCAAGGCATATGACAGTTTGGTATTCAATTGAATTTGAATGTGAAGACAGCAAGGTCGTAGCAGTTGGTCAAAGTTTCATCCGGGGCAGTTAAAACTAAATGTCTTTTCCTTGATACATGGGGACAGTGCCTTTGATCTTCTGTTTCTTTGGCGAGCAAAGCGGTGATAGTGATATGTCAGTGATGGTTTTGTTCATCCTTGCATTTTGTCTGCAAGTCCTTCTGGTGACTGGTGGCATACATTTGCAAGACGTGGATACAGAGCGTGGAAGCGAGCAAAGCCACCTGGCCTTCAGTGCCAAGCTTTAACCAGCTGAGTTAAGGAGGACACTGACTGTTATAGTAAAGTACTGAACAAGAAACCATTGGGACTGTTCAGTGTGTGTGTGTGTGTGTGTGTGTGTGTGTGTGTGTGTGTGTGTGTGTGTGTGCATATGCATATGTGTGTGTGCGCAGGGCTAACGACTTCTCTCTAAGGTAAACTTCCTGAGGAATTTTATTGTTCTAACAAGGTGCTAAAGAAAGACATGAGCTGTGTGTTGTCTTGTAATCCATCCTATGAATGCATACACATTCCTGGGCATCGTCTAGAACAAGAATCTGTTTACTGTGGATCTGATTTTTTGTAAAAATCAATTCATTTCTCCTATATAAAGTAGTCTTTTAGTTCCTGAAATTACTTGAAACGCAACTGCCCCATTCTTGCAGAATTGCTGTTACTGACATATAAAAGCTGTGCGGCTGGTGATGAGAGAAGCCTTGAAAAATGGAAAAGTTTTGGTTCCTGGTATGTGGCAGGTTTCAGCGAATAACAGCCCCCCCCGTTTATTTCCCCTCCTCCCTCACTTACTCTAAGTAATTCCTATTAAACAAAGTCAGTGGTAGTAAATTTATCATAGGCAGTACTGCGTATTTTTAGATACTTTCTAAAATTGTTCTTTAAGTAATTCGGGAGATTGAGGAGGAAAAGGGTTACTAGGATGTAAGCTGCATTGGGGCGGAGGTTTTTGTCTACGTGATTCTTGTTTTAGGGACCTAGAACGGCGCCTGGTGTGTGGCGCACACACAACAATTGTGTACTTAAGTGTTGAATAGATGAGTATTTGGGGACCAGAGGGCTGGTGGCCGGAGGGACTGAGCGCCGTGAGCAAGGGGGAAGCAGGTGAGGAGTGCAACAGATGGGGGCCGGCTTGGATTTTGTTCTGAGTAAGTGGGAAGTAAGCAGCTAGTGTAAGTTTTAAGCAGGCGAGTACCATGATTTGCTTTATGTTTAGAAAGATCCCTCTGGATGTCATGTGGGGAGTGGGTTGGAGGAGGGGTGAATTGACTCCACTTAAGCTGTTCTAACCCACTAGCCACCCTGTGGGAGAAAGATGAGGCAGTCTGCTTCTGTAAAGATGACGGACTTGGAAACCCTATGGGGCAGTCCTCCTCTGTCCTACAGGGTCACGATGACTCGGAATCGACTCAGCGGCAGTGGGTGTGTTCAGTTATTTGTGGATATTGACATTTCTGCCTAGTTTTGTGCTTAATCTTTACAATGAGGTAGTGTGACTTACGTTTTGAGGTCTCTGAGGTGACATGAGGATGATGGTGATTTGTAGAAAGTTTTTGGAGTTCTCTGGGGAAAAGAGCATCCCAGAAAACTACTACTATTATTGATAAAATAGCAAAATGTCAAATAAAGATCAGGAATTGTTTAACTGTTAAAGCATTAAGTTAACTGATGTTATCAATAGAGATTTCTGATAGAGATTTCCTCTTTGCATTTCTTGGTGAAAGAAACTTTAAGTATATGAAAATGAATGATTAAAATAGCTGTTTTATGAATTGAATATCTATAGAGGCTATTCTCTTTGATGACAATCTATTTGTAAAACGCTGCTCTTGTCTGTCCTCTCTGGATTTTTAATTAGTATCAAAACCAAACTAAAAAAACCAAACCGATTGCCGTTGAGTCGATTCTGACTCATAGTGACACTGTAGGACAAGGTAGAACTGCCCAGTAGGATCTCCAAGAAGCAGGTGGTAGATTCAAACTGCCGACCTTTTGGTTAGCAGCCATAACTCTTAACCACTGTACCACCAGGGCTTCAATTAGTTCCAAGGAAGGAAATACTGTAGCAATTGTCATCTTAGATTACTTCCTTAGTTCAATTAATTTTAAACCACAGTCATGATCTGTTATCTTTAGTTGCTTTGATCTCATTAGGTGAGGTGATATGATAGTTGTGATTTGGTAATTTAAAAAAATAATGTTTTTCCTACTGCAAAAGCAGTACCTGTTTATTGAAGAAGGCTTTCGAAAATATAGGTAAGGAAAGAAGAAAATAAGATAAAACTCTGCCCATAATCTCATGTCCGGAGGTAACGACTGTTAATACCCTGTGAGGGGTCAGCCCACACTCAGATCTCCCAGCAGGGGCCTAACGTACAGCTGCAGAATCTAGGAGTCCTGACGGCACGTGAGGGGCTGTGGGCACTGGAGACTGTCCCATCAGGGAGCGGCCCAGAGCCACTCAGCCCAGATGTTTGTGGCCCTGGAGGGATGCATCCTGGTGTTACTACACCTTCCAGTATTCCAGAGCAGCTGGAAATCTAGAAATACGGATTTCATGCGAACCCTCCCCATTCTTACATGGGCCCCAATTTTTATTAACACGTTGGGGTTCAAACAAAGCATGTCGCAGAGCTGAGTTCAGTCTTTGTTGCCTTGCCAGTTTGTTACCTCAGGTACGTATTGCTTTGTAGCTTGTGGTTTTCAGTTAGTAAATTGTGACTATCTCTGCAGCCTTTTCTGATACATTATCGTTTATTTAATCAGTCACTTAATTGCTGGACATTTAGATTCTCTCTCCATCGTTTTGCCGTAACGAAGAGAGGTGAAACTCTTGGACTGAAAGATCTGTTTCCAGAGGCCTGAGAGAATGCGTGTCCCACGCTGCCCTCCGGTGTGTCGGGGGCGCGAGATGTGTGTGGTTCCCGGCCCCTTAACAGCAGTGGCAAAACCATCACAAACACAGTAGTAGCCTGTTTCATTTCTCTTAACTTGCATTGTTTGTATTACCACTGAGTTGGAGCATTTATTAAATGTTTATTGGGCTTTTACAGATTTATTTGGTAATCAGCCACCTTGCTAGAACCCTTAGTTTTAGTAGTTTTTTTTTGGTCACTTACTCAATGCTTCCTAACCTTTTTAATATCATGGCACACCCAGAAAATGATAATATTAGTACTGCATATAGGGACTCCCCAGAGTTGAAGGCATCAGTATCTTGGACATACCTGTAACCCACTCAAAGTAACACAATTGGGAAGTTCTGTGTTCCTCAGCGGTTCAGTGAATGTTTTGAGTACCTGCTGTATGCCTGACGGTGCTCTAGGTGGCTCGCCTGGAGCCAAGAGAGGCAGAATCTTGGCCCTCTAGGACTTTGTGTTCTTTTCAATTCCCTTGGTTTTTCAGGTAGCCCATCATATTTATAAAAGATAATTTTCATGGTTAGAATTTATAATTTTTTTTTAACTTACATTTCTTAATTGGTCCAAACTTCTGATACAGTGGTGAATTAACCCTTTAATCTCCTAAATTTAATTTAATTCTCTTACATTTTATTGAACTCTAGATCCTTGACAAGAGTCTAGAATAGACTTTAGTGTTCAGGGCTTTATTTTGCTTGTGAGAAAACCAAGATACAAAGCTGGAACTATGTAATGGGGATCTTTTGAATATCTCTGTGACCAAACATGAATCCCTTAATTGTCCTTAACCTACACATCCAGTCCCTTCCAACCTTTTCCTCTGCCCAGAAGTCACAGTTGATTGAAGCAGGATTGGGTACCTGACCCAAGTGGCTCAATCAGTGTCCCTTCCCTGGAAACTTGAAGTTGGGCCTAATAGGGAGAGATTTGGTGCTCAAGGGCCATAAGGTAAAAACTTGAGATTTATAGGCAGTTTTGTTCTGCCATTAGATCAAGGGACGCAGAAAGGTGGTTTATAGGTGGAGAGAATATGTATCTAGAGAGAAGAAGAAAGGGAGAACGCCACCTGGGTCTCTGATAGCTTTCTGTCTTTCTATTTCAGTGCTTTCTGGGGCCAGCTGCATTCTTGTTCCTGAGTTCTGTGAAACACTCCTATTAAGGTTACTCCCTCCCCTTTTGGCCTAAGCCAGCTTGAGTTGGTTTCTGTTACTGATCCAAGCATTCACAACACTGTATTCCTTTTATAACACTACCCTGTCTCTTGCCTAATGTCTGAGGAAGTTGTGCATTTGTTGTTATTTTCCTCCTATAACGACACCACCAAAAAACTAAAAATAGCATGAGTTATGAATTGAATTGTGTCCCCCGAAAAGATAGGCTGAAGTGCTAACCCCTAGTACCTGTGAATGTGACCCTGTTTGGAAATAGGGCATCTGAAGATTTTATCAGTTACGTTAGCATGAGGTCATAGTGGAGTAAAAAACAAAACAAAACAAAACCCACTGCCCTGTCGGACAGAGTAGAACTGCCCCATAGGGTTTTCAAGGAGCAGCTGATGGATTTGACCTGCTGGCCTTTTTGGTTAGCAGCCTGAGCTGTTAACCGCTGCGCCACCAAGGGTGGGTCCTAATCCAATCTGGGTGGTGCCCTTATAAAAGAGGAGAAGAGACACAGACAGAGGAAGGCTGGCCAGTGAAAATGCATCAACAAGCCAAGGAGTGCCTGGGCTGCTGGAAGCTGGAGAGATGAGGAAGGATCTTTCTCTGGAGACTTCAGAGGAGCATGACCTGGCCAACATGTTGATTTGGATTTCTGGCCTCCAGAACTGTGAGCTAAATTTCTGTTCTTAGAAGCCACTCAGTTTGTGGTGTTTCGTTACAGCAGCTCTAGGAAACTAATACAACAAGAAACAGAGAAGTACACAAATTTAATGATCTAATTCAAGATCATCACAATGTGAAAGGCCATTTTGCAAATATGGATGCCACTTCTGACCTGTGTGAAATCAGTTCAGATCTCTAGCTGAGGGAAAATAGGAAGGAAGAGATTTTCAGCTTTACTTCCAAATGTCCTAGAATTTCCATGGTGTTATTTCCTTTCATGTACATATAAAATGTTGACTTTATGCCAAGGAAAAGGAGAAAGAAACGATGCTGGAGACGTTCACAGTGCACAAGATTGTGTTGTGTGCAGAGGGGAGTTAGAGGTCTGTTCAGGGATAGAGCCACTGAAGCGAGGCTCTTAACTTGAACGTCTAACTCACAGGTTTCAGTGGTTCCCTGGGGCGAGCTTAGCTCTCAGACTAGCTCTCTGTCTCACGCGGACGCCGTGTGTCAGGAATCCTCAGTGTTTTCTCACACTCAGTGGTGAGAGGGAGACTACGAGGACTGGAGGAAGGAGAAAAAGTGCCGCGAAATCTGTGAGAGCTGGCACCTGTGTAAAGCGGAAAATGAGCGACAGGAAAGTGGCAAGACCGCGCCCTGTCAACGGTGGAAAACTTACGAGACCCAGAAAAACAAGGCAGTCCCGTTGAGTTCCGGCTCTCACAAGTTTCACTGTACATAATTTTTTCTCATTTTTCTCCCCTTTTCACATTCTTTCCCTTCCTTGTTTTCCCATCCATGTTTCATTATGCCAAAATCCTATTAATTTTATATGTTTATCCTGTACCTTCCTATCCTGTAGTTCCTTTCACCTAAAACTAAACCTTTTGAGAAATTTTAAAACAAAACAAAACAAAAATTTCTTACTGGGAGATAAAAGTTCATTGCCTTAGTTCCCCACAAACTGTATTTCAAATGGATTAGCCTGAGTATTAGGAATGGACACTATGGATTGGGTATAGAAAATAGACTTGTTAAAAAATGCAAGCTGAAAAGGAATTCTAGTTTATTTCTCAACCAGTCCAGTAAGTCTTTTTTTTTTTTAATAAGACATTTGAGGTTCATTTCCACATTTTTCTCCCATTCTATCAGGGACCATCTATTGTGGCCCCGATTAGTATGGTCGGCGTTGGTGGACGAGCACCACCTAGTTCTTCTGGTCTCACGGTAGATGAGGCTTGGTTCATGTAGACTGTTTGCCCGGTAGACTAGTTTCTTCACTGAGTCTTTGGTTTCCTTCTTTCTCTTTTGCTTCGGATGAGTAGAGACCAATAGTTGTATCTTAGTTGACTGCTCACGAGCTTTTAAGACCCCAGACACTGCTCACCAAACTAGGATGTAAAACATAACTTTATGAACTATATTATGCCAATTGACCAAGATGTTCCACAAGAGTAATCCTAATCCTTCAAACCCAGAAAACCAATTCCTCAAGGTGCTCCCGTATGTCTAAGAAGTATCCGTAACTGTGCCTCTATGTGCTTTATTATATACACAAACATATGAATGAATTCCATCTTAAATATGAAGAAGAACAGGTCCCTGCTGTCCTTACCCCCTCTGGCCTCTGATACCTTCTAGCCAGCTTGCCTTTCTTTGGAGACACAAACGTAGTTGTCTGCAGTCTAGAACTGCCGGAATACTGTAAATTTAAGGAGCGTGGGAGGGAGAATGTAAGCCTGATTCACCTACAAATGTTCCATTATATACAGAATGCTTTCTGTACCGAGAGTAAGTTCTTAACTGTTGAGACCAGGTGTCTGGTTATGACTCCGGCCCCAGAGGTCTGGGGGAGTATTTGTTCTGGGGCTCTGGGCCTCTTCCTCTCACCTCCTGTGACCTTTCCTTGTCGCCTAATTGTTGGGACTCAGTTTCCTTATTTATATATGAGGATTATAAGATTTTTCTGAGGAAATGGTCAGTAATTAAGTGAAAATCACAATCTTCTTTTGGTCTTTAGGCCAGTAAGCCAATCTGATCCCTGTCTTGAGATATTAGAAATCTGCTAGTTAGTTGAATTATGTAATTGTTGAAGAGTTCTTTTTCTGTGAATGAATGAGCAGTGGAACCTGTGAGAGCTGGAACTCAATGGGACTACCTTGTTTTTCTGGGTCTTGCAAGTTTTCTGCCTTTGACAGAGTGCAGTCTTACCACTTTTCTGTCGCTCATTTTACTGGAAAATATTTGAGTTTTCTTTCTCTGACAGGTTCCACCTTACACAGGTTCTGGTTTTTGCAGATTTTACTATAATAGGAAGAGAAGAAAAGAAGGCTTATGGTAGAGACAAGGAAGATAAAGGCAGATTGCTTTTGGCACTGCAGTTTTCCTTATTCATAATTGTATTTGTATGAAGTTTTTCATTTGTACATGGAAGAAAGATGGCTCAGACTGGCTTCAGAAAAAAGGGAAATATATTGACTCACATACCTGCCAAGTCCGAGGATTCTAATTGGTCTGGCTTGATCTTCTGCCTGAACCAACCCCAGTGGCCAAGGGAATGCATTACTCTTCTTGACCGGCCAGGGCCTCGTGTCTGCCTGTTGTACCAGTTAATGAGGTCACTGCCACCTAAACCCCTTAAATTAGCAAAAGGAAGAAGGAGCAAGTGGGATCTGTTACAGAAGAGTGACTTCTGGGCAGACAAAAGAGATGTCTAGTGCACTCATTTTGTGTAGTGATCATATATGGAAAGAGACCGAAGGCTACCTATGTATTGAAAGGTATCCTTTTTCTTTTTTTAAATGATTTGGTTGTTGTTAGCTGCTGTTGAGTTGGCCCCCAGCTCATGGCAACCCCGTGCACAATGGGATTGGACCAGTGTGATCCACAGAATTTTCATTGGCTGATTTTTCAGAAGTAGATCACCAGGACTTTCTTACAGTCTTTTAACAAAATAATACCAATATATGAAAAGTACATGTAAATTTTCCTTCTCAATAAAGTTTGCGTCTTTAATTAAAATGCTTGGTACGCTGCCCGTAGTAGAATTTTGCGTTGTCTCTCTTGTTCATTTAAAAACAAGATATAATTTACTATTCTGTGATTGCTCTAGATAGAATGAAGTTTGGGAGACTCATCTGGAATCTGGTTAGATCACCTTGAGTTTAGAAGAACTGTGGACTGTTTTCACCAGTTTTCTGCTACTTCTGTAATTGTAGACTTTCTAAGAGTTTTCCATGCCTAAGGCTAAAGGTGTGTTAGCAGTCTCTCTTGGTTCATACTTGGAGGCTTCTTACCTTATGGTTCACCTGGAACGGCTGGGAAAACTTGTGCCTGCTGTAGAAAAGGGGGAGCTGGAAAGGGAAAATCTTCTTTAGCCATCTGCTTTTCTTGTTAGACTCCTGGGAAGATAACAACTCAACCTTTTCCAGAAGAGCATGGGCCTATTTTTGACATTTCTTTTGTCCTAAGAGACTGATAAAAGTAGGTGGTGAGAGCCTATGGTATCTTGAAAAATATGTTCCATTTATTTTTTAAATTCTAGATCTTTAAGGTACTTTACTTCACATCTTGTAATTACAACCATTCCCATCCCCTTGTCCCACAATTCCTGGCCATCAACCCCATCCAGAAACTCGAGTTCCTTGACCTTCTCTCTTTTGTCTCAGATGGTCAGTTTCCTCCTAGTTTCACTTTCTTCTGTATGCAGCTGGGACCGCAGAGTGGGTCATTACAGCTGTTTCCTCGCTTTGTTGTCCTATCATTTCTGCCCTGCAAACCTCCATCCCTAGACCAACCCAACAGTCTGTGTTCTGTCTTGTACTTAACGCTGCTAAACATCCGCTGAAGAAGACTATACAACCGCGTGGGCTCTTGCCCTTATACACTTCGCTGTGTTCTGCCAAGTCTTCCTTCTCAGCTCTCTCTTCATTCCTCACAGACATGTTGCCAACCTTTGCCCGAACCTTCACTCCCAGAAGCTGATTCTGCCTCCTCTGTGGGCCTGCTGCGTCCTTCTCTGGTGTTGGCAGTGGTATTAGTTGCTGTCGAGTCGGTTCCAACTCACAGTGACCCTGGTCCAACCCATTGCTGGCAGGTCGATTTCCATTCATAGCCACCCTATAAGACAGAGTAGAACTGCCCCATTGGGTTTCCGGGGAGTGGCTGATGGATTTGAATTGCCGACCTTTTGGTTAGCAGCCGAGTTCTTGTAAGTCTGTCTTATTCACACTTACTCTTTGCTTCTTGGTGCTGAGGAAGAGGTAGGTGTCTCTTTCCTTCCTGTGTTCCAGACACCGTCCTTTTCTCTTCCCTCTGAGACTTGGTACCATCGGTTGTTCCTCCAGCGGTGCGACAACTCTCTGGCGCTTGACTGCTGAGTGACAGGTGCTGTGGTAGGAGCAAGGAGCACAGTAGTGTCGGGGTTCCTGTCCTCATTCTGTTTGTATTCTACTTGGGCAGACAGGAGCCCTGGTGGCGCAGTGGTTACAGCACTCAGCTGCTAGCCAAAAGATCAGCGATTCAAACCCACCAGCCGCGTGCTCTGCAATCTGCTTCTATAAAGATTTACAGCCTTGGAAACCCTCTGGGGCAGTTCTACTCTGTCTGTAGGGTCTGCGATGAGTTGTAGGCAACTCGACGGCTGTGAGTTTGGTTTTGGCTTCGGGCACCTATACATTTAAAAAAAAAAAATCACATATGTAAAGAATTCCCAGTTGTTGTGAGTGCTACAAAGAAAGTGTTCAAGAGGACCTAATCTAGTCGCAGAGTCCAGGGAAGATTTGACACTTAGCTGTGATCTGAAGTATGTAAGGGGCTAATCAGGGAAGGAAAAGAAGTTGTTTTCTAGGTAGGGGACCAGCATGTGAGCAGGTCCCATGACATAAAAGAGCACAGTAAGTTTGAGAGTTTGAGTGAGAAGAGTGGGCCGTGGCGACATTGGACAGGGAGGTAGGGGCCACACCATGCAGGGCCTCGCAGGCACGTGAAAGGGTTTTCACTGTCAACCTAAAAGCCTAAATCTGAAGGTGCTGGTTCTTTCTCTCTTGTGTCTTCCTGTCCTCTGCTCTCCCCTCTAACATCAGCTCAGGTTTGTCTTCCTTTATGCTGTACATCCTCTCCAACTGTGATCTTCTCGTGCCTTCCTCTCATATCCGAGTTTCTTCAAACAGCAGTTTACCCTGGGTATCTTCGCTTTGTCCGTTACCTGTTGCCGTCTGGCTCCTTGTCTGCCGCTCTATTGTTGGTTCCTGTGCAAAGTTGTCAGTCCATTTGCTTCTTGATCTTTCTGTGGCATTCCATACATTCCTTCCTTAGAAAAACTCTTCTGCTTTGACTTGTGTGCACTGATTTGTCAGTCTCCTTTGAGGGGTTCTTTCTTGTCATTAAAACGTCCTCTTCCCCTAGGGCTGTTTTTTCTGCTCCTTCTGACCCTACGCTGTCTTCCAGGATAATCGGCTCCATTAGATTTTAGCTATCACGAGTAAATCCTATCATCTCTACACTCCTAGAGCCCTGTCTTTCTTTTTTCTGAGTCCTAAACCTACTGTACTTTTCTATTTGGATTTCCGTTGGGCACTTTAAATTCAGTGTGTCTAAAACATAGCCCACCTCCCCCGTTTTCTCCCCACTCCCCACCTATATATCCCATCTTGGTGAATGATAGTATTACCTACCTTTTTGTTCATTCTTTCAACAATTATTTATTAAGTACCTACTATGTACCAAGAGGAAACCCTGGTGGTGCAGTGGTTAAGAGCTCAGCTGCTAACCAAAAGGTCAGCAGTTTGAATCCACCAGCCGCTCCTTGGAAACCCTATGGGGCAGTTCTACTCAGTCCTGTAGGGTGGCTATGAGTCGGAATTGACTCAACAGCAACGGGTTGGTTTGGTTCTGGTTTGGTTATGTACCAAGAACTATTAGATACTGTGACTATAGAAATGAAATAGACTCATACGTGTCCTTCAGCCATGCAGGCCAGCAGCCTTGACATTCTTTCTTGTTGATGTCGAAATTGGTCTCTTGATTTGGTCAGTTCTGCCTCCTAAATATCTTTTGAATTCACCCCTTTCTTTCTGTCCCCACTGTTACTGTCTCAGTCCAACCTCTGTTGGTTTTTACTTTATGACTTTGCTCTTACTGACCACTGCATCCCGACGCCCTGACTGGTCTGATTTCCCTGTTCCGCGTCCTCGTATGTGCACGCTGTTCCCAGAGTGATGTCTTTGCCCACATGCTGCCTCAAACAAAATCTGTCCCTGTGGTTTCATCTCCCGTGGCGGCAGGTCTTGAACTTTTTGCCGTCAGGACTCTTTTATGTTATTAGAAATGATTGAGGACCCCAAGGAGCTTTTCTTTATGTGAGTTTTTGTCTATCATTTTTTACCATATTAGAAATTAAAACTAAGAAATTTAAAATATCTAATAAATGCATTATATGTTAACAAAAATAACAGCATGTTTTTATGAAAATTGTTTTATTAAAAAATTTTTTAAAGAGATTTACATTTTTGTAAATTTCTTTAATGTCTGGCTTAGTGGAAGCTGGCTGGGGTCGCCTGTCTGCTCCTGTAGCCAGTCTGTTGAGAAATGTTTTGGTTGAAGTAGTTAAGGACAGTCTGGGCTTACACAGATACGGAATTGGAAAAAGCAGGAGTCTTTTAATAACATTTTCAGAAAATTGTGTGTATTCTATTTTGATACTACACCAAAATTTGACAAGTGTTAGTTTTGTAGGGGTTAGTTGCAATGTGGAATCTGAAATCATGTAAATGAACTTTTCACACTTTGTTATGATAAAATCAATTGGTCAGTCTTTTGCTTTGAATGAATATTTTACCCTTGTGTGGTTTTATAATGTCATGTATTGGTCATTTGGAAAATATTGGTTCACTGACTTATGCAGATCTTCCAAATGTCGACCCATTTCATAAAACAATCTAAGAAATCCCATTTGTTAATGTCATGACCCATCTCATTAGAAAAGTCTGTGAGTATTAGGAACGGTCAAGCTCAAAATGCAGTTTTCCAGAATTCTGGTTTTCCCCTGAAAGCTCAAATCTTGCCATGAGCAACAAACACTGTCAGTTGTTTTTCTTGAAGCAACAGGTGCACTTGACTTTTAAGAAACTGTCTGCCCAAGTCTGAATAACCATAGTTTTCCTGTTGTCATTCTGCCAGATGAAAATTGTATTCCATGAACAAGGTGGCTAGTTGAGCTTGCGACTCCCAGTTGCACAAATGCTTTTCTTGGAGACATCAGCCGTGGTTTAGTATGCCGCAGAAGTGCTTTGCGAGTACTTCCCGTTTAGTCACACAAAATATGAAACGTGTACTTGGGCTGGGATTTGATAAAATAATAGTCTTTACTGGTTCATCAGGACATTCTGAAGTGAAACTGCTTCCCCTGCCCCGTTTGTTAACTGTCAGTGTGTGGCAGTGAAGAATACAACCACGTTAGTACAGTTTGTGCCACGGCGAAGGTGTCACCAGTTTTCCTCACCATTATTTTTGTACATTCAGTGCCGATATCAACACAGTGGAAAGGGCAAGTTACGTCTGAGTACTACTATAATAGTAATTTTGACCTTGTGGACCTCTTGAAAGGGTCTTGGGCACTGCCGGGGCTCCACAGACCCCACTTCCCTTCATGCACTGTGTGCAGGGTGCTTTATGCTCTGCTGCTGCTGACTGTGCGGTTTCCCCGTTGTCCACTCTTCCATTTGTGTCTCATCGTTACCACTCCTGTCACCTGCACCTCAGAATGTCACCTGCACTTACCTTCACATTTCATCTCTTTCAGCCTCGCCTCCTCCTTCACCTTCTTCCTTTTGTCTCCCCCAGTCTGTCCCTGACTTCCCCTTCTCAGCACACCTGGGTGTCAGGTGGACACTCCTGTGCCTGCCCCACCTATTAGTCATTTCCCCGTGGATCCCCCCCCCCCAACTTTTGGCTGTACTGTAGTCCCCCCCTTATCTGTGGGAGATATGTTCCAAGTGGATGCCTGAAACTGTGGATTAGTGGCGAACCCTGTGTATAATGTTTTTTTCTATGCAAACATACGTGTTATAAAGTTTAATTTATAAATTAGGCACAGTAAGAGATTAACAACAATAACTAGTAATAAAACAACAATTATTAAGTAAAATAAGGGTTACTTGCACATAAGCACTGCCATACCGTGACAGTAAACCTCATAACCGAGAGGACTGCGGGTGACTGATGGCCGGGTGGTGGATACAGTGTGGACGTGCTGGACTAAGGGAGGGACAGAGCGGGAAGGTGCCAGATTTCGTCAGAATGGTGTGCAATTAAAAACTTGGGAATTGTTTATTTCTGGAATTTTCCGTTTAATTTTTTCAGACTGCAGTTGACCGCAGGTAGCTGAAACCGTGGAAAGCAGAACTGGGGGCAGGGGGAGACGACTGCATCTCCGTCCATCTACTCTCTAGGGCCCTGTACCTTAACAGTTCTTAATTTCATAACAGGAAGGCATTTTACGTTGCTCTTGTGACTGAAGCTTGTTCATGCTCACGTTTTACATTTTGAACCATCTAACCCTAACTCTTAAATGAAACATTTGCGCAAATAGGTGGTGGGATATTTTTGGAGTCTTCTCCTCTCTCAGAAATGACATTATATTTAGGTCTAGCCCAGGGGATAAACTGATTTCCTTTACAACTGTTGTGGATTGAATGGTGCCCCTTTAAAAAAAAAAAAACAAAAACCAGTACCTGTGAAGGTGACCTTGTTTGGAGATAGGGTCTTGGAAGATGTTACCAGGTAAGTTAACTTGAGGTCATACCAGAGTAGGGTATATCATAACCCAGTCTGACTGGTCTCCTTGTAAAAGAGGACAACAGACACAGAACAGGCCCTGCCAACACCCTGAGTCCAGACTGCTCCAGAGTCCTCCAGAACGGAGACAAATGTTTGTTCTTATCAGTCATCTAGCTTGTGGTATTTTGTTATGGTAGCCCTAGGTAGCTGATAACAGCAACTATTTGATTGACATCCATTTTCCTAATTGAGAAGCTCTCCTGGTGTCAGCCAGACTCTGGCTCATATGCAACTGAATTTATCAGATAAGTGTCCTTCAGATAAGTAATAGATCAGCGCTGTGCTTAGTTTATGTAGACTTAGCTTTCGAATGACTGTTGGTGTTATCTGACTTAAATCCACACATCACACTCACAGGTGGACATGGATGTTCACTGAGCACCTGCCATGTTTCAGGTATTCTGTAAGAGACACTCACATAGGCCATCTAGAATGTGTTATGTCACAGTTCTGTGAGATAGATGGTAATGTCTTCATATTACAGATGAGGAAACATTTTACTACCATTTGTAGTATTGAAAACGTTACAAATGGCGGCATACATTTTGAGTCAAAACAAACAAACCGATCCTGACTTATAGCAGCCCTACGGGACAAAGTAGAACTGCCCCATGGGGCTTCCAAGGAGCGGCTGGTGGATTCAAACTGCTGACCTTTTGGTTAGCAGCCGAGCTCTTAACACTGCACTACCAGGGCTCCACATTTTGGGTAGCTGAACTTAAATTGACCTCAAAAGTAAATATGGGTACAGTAAGTCTCTGTGCCACTGACTTACTCGCCCTTTAATGTTATGTAAATTTACCCTCACTTTGAAACGATTGAACCAGCTCTCCAACCCAAAACCAAACTCACTGCCATCAAGTCGGTTCATGACTCCTACTAACCCTGTAGGACAGGGTACAGCTGCCCCCAGAGGGTTTCCAAGGCTGTAAATCTTTAGGAAGTAGACTGCCACCTCTTTCTCTCTCGCAGTGGCTGGTGGGTTCGAACTACTGAGCTTTAGGTTAGCGGCTGAGCACTTTAACCACCCTGCCACCAGAGCTCCTTGAACCCAACCTCTCTCACAACAAATCTTCGTTACAATCACCTTCACTTGCTGCACGTGCAGCTTTTAAATCACTGAAAAGGCTTCCAGCATTTTGTTGCACTAAAGGCTAAAGTAAGAACCGTAAACACCTGTTCTGACTTACCTACAAATTTGACTTAAAGACCCAGTTTGGGACAGATCTCCTTCATAACCGAGGGCCTGCCTGTATTTTAACTTTATGAAGCAAGGCTTCGTATACATGAGCTTTTATTAGATATGCACATTTCAGGACTTTCGTCTACTTTTTAATTCTAGAAGGAGGAGAGATTGTTTTAAAATACTGGTCTAGACATAGCCTAAAGGTCCTTCACATTCTGAAGTTCGTAACTCGTTAGGCAGCTTCAGTGATGCTAGATACATCACCCAATTATGTGTGTAATTATTTCTCAGAAAATGAAATCTGTAAACTCTAACATAGTGTTCACATTGTTTTTATTAGGAGATCTGTTGCCTTTTAGATTTCTTCTCAAGTTTGAGATTTCGTCTACAAAGCTATTAGCTGATAGAAAATTGCACTGTCAGTTAGGAGCTTGAGTTAGATGGGCCTTTACTCCCTGGCTTTGCTGGTAACTGTTCTCTCATCATGCTAGTCAAGATGCGGTCCATGTGCTCTTGGGAATAGACCTCTGAGTCAGAGCATCCTGAATAGTCTTTTGTGAGATACAGAAATATTAGAAAAGGTCTAAATCAGAAAGACAAAATGACATCCATCCCTCTGGTTTTGCTTGCTTCTTTGTGACATCCCCACACTCATTTAAAGAAGTGAGTTCTAGAACTAAGCGTTAGTTGAAAGATTCGTGGAGACAGTGGGGGTTGGAACTTGACCGTAACTTATGAACAGTGTAGCTACTAGCATTTTTTTAAAAAAGTCCTCGGTTAACTGGGGAAAGTTTATTCTTCTTCATGGTTAAGAGGCACGGTGGTTTAAGAGCATAGGCCCTGGAGCCAGCCTGCTCAGCTACTGACTGTATAACCATAAATGACCTATTTGACTTCTGTGCCTCGGTGTCTTTATGTATAAAATGGGGTTGATCACAGTTGTGAGGATTAAATAAATATACGTTAAAGCACTTATTTAGCACAGTGCCTCCCTAAGCAGTAAGCATTGTATAAACAATGACTGTTATCATCATCATCTTTGATCCAATCCCACATCTCATGCCTAGGATACTTCCGGGCCGGCTTTCTCATTGGAGCCTTCTTCCCTAGAGATTGACTTAGTTTACGACTCATAAAAAGGTCTCTCCCCTTGCTGGGGCTCTTTGGAACAATTACACATTTTCACAGTTTTCTCCCAATCTTCTGTCCTGATGGCGCTGTGGTTAAAACACTCGGCCGCCAACTGAAGGGTTGGCAGTTCGAACCCATCTGCCGCTCTGTGGAAGAAAGATGTGGCAGTCAGCTTCTGTAAAGATTACAGCTTTGGAAACCCTATGGGGGCAGTTCTTTGTCCTGTGGGGTCAGTATGAGTTGGAATCGACTCGACAGCAATGGGTTTTTTTTTTTTTGTTTGTTTTTTTCTGACCTTCAGTCAAGCACTTACCCGTTTGAACTTTTCTAAGGGTTTTTACTGCTAACTAGGGATAAGAGAGAAAAGGTTGAAGGGGAGGGTGCTAAAAAGGTACCCTTAAAAAAATAACTTAGAACTGATAGGTACAAAAAACAAAAAAAAAGTTGTTGTCTGGTTAGTTCTGACTCATAACAATCTTATATGAGTCAGAGTAGAACTTTACTCCATAGTTTTCAATGACTGTGATCTTTCTGAAGTAGATTGCCAGGTCTTTCTTCCGAGACACCTCTGGGTAGATTCAAACTGCCAATCTTTCAGTTAGTAGCTGAGCGCTTACCTGTTTTTGCTACCCAGGGACTCCACATAGGTGCAAATATTGGTGGTTAAATAGGTCTTTGGGATTCAAATAATTAAAATGAAAGCTGTCAGCCTCTCTAACAGGGTCACTTGGCTTTGGTGTGGGCTCCTCCAGGCTTAGTATCACCAAGGTTTAGGTGGGCGCTTTGCCGTGAGGAATAGACCAGGTCCTCTGAGGGTGGGGGCTGGCAGTGGGAATGTTGGGGCTAAAGGATGTTCCCTCCTCTTCCTTCTTCCTATTTTCTTGTCCTACTATTAGTATTACTACCGGAGATCCTTTTCCAGGCCCAGCACCCACAGTGGCATGAATTAAAAAGCAGGAATGGGGACTGGGGGCGTTCCAGGCAGTTTGTGTGATGGGCAAGTTCCATTTATGCTAAAACATGGACGTTTTACTACTTTTCCTCCCCAGTGGTACTCTCAGTTAACAGCTGTTACCTGAGGGGATTTCTCTGGCCTGCAGTCCTGGGGAGGGAAGGCTGCTCTGTGGGTGGCGGGCCAGCTTGGCACGGAGGCCTCAGCTCCAGCAGAAATGTGTGAAAGGGCAGTAGGTGTTCCCTGCTTCTGGCTGCTTTGAAAACTGCTGAGTTAAAGCATTTTTGAAACTGAGTCCTTCTAGAAAGAGGAGAAAAAAAAAAAAAACACGTGGAATGCAAAGATGCTCTGCTGAAGAGGACCTGGGGTGGGGGAGGGAGGGGAAGGGCCGCCCTTTTCCCCCTGCGGTGGCCACTGAGCAGGGTCCAGTGGTGTTTACAGCTGTCACTCAAACATTCCCGTTTGTTTACGCATCTCAGAAGCAGGGAGTGCAGACGGTATTTTTAACTATTAATATATATTTTTTCTAATTTTGGCGAAAATTTGCACAGCAGAACTCACTCTCATTGCGTAGTTTCTAGACGTAATGATTAGTGTTGTTGGTTATTTTGTTTACATCGTCAACATTCTTGTTGTTTCTGTTCTAGTTGTTTTCCCTTCCGCTTCCTTAATCTCTCTGCCCCCTGCATTCTAATCTACACTTTAAAATAACTGTTGACCCTTTGGCCTTTATGTCAATAACGTTTTATTTTTTTTTAGTAACGCAGTACTCAAGGGTGACCATCTTTACTCTTTGGGCTAAACTGTTACTTGGTTTAAAGGTGACTTCAGGGGATAGTTTCAGTTCAAGGTTTGAAGAGCAACTCAGGGCCATAGTCTCAGGGACTCCTCCAACCTCAGTAGGTCCAGGAAGTCTTGATTCTTTAAGAATTTGAAATTCTGTTTCACAGTCTTCTCCATTTTTATCAGGATTTCTCTATTATGTTCCTGATCAGAGCCTATTAGTATATCTTCACGAATGAGAGTTACGTATTTGTGCCAGTATTTTCATTTAAGCTTTTACATTTTTTTGTGTGTGTGAGTGAGTTTATGTTCTACTTTTTAACTTGCATTTTTCTTATTACACAAAATGATACACATTTTACAAGGGTGTCATAGATGAATTGAGCCCCCCAAAAATGTGTGTCAACTTGGCTAGGCCGTGATTCCCAGTACTGTGTGATCGTCCACCATTTTGTCATCTGATGTGATTTTCCTATGTGTTGTAAATCCTATCTCTATGATGTCACTGAGGCAGGAGTAGAGGCAGTTATGTTAATGAGGCAGGACTCAATCTACAAGATTAGGTTGTATCTTGAGTCAGTCTCTTTTGAGATATAAAGGAGAAAAGCAAGCAGAGAGACGGGGACCTCATACCACTAAGAAAGCAGCACTGGGAGCAGAGCGCTTCCTTCGGACCCAGGGTTCCTGCGCTAAGAACTCCTAGACCAGGGAAAGACTGATGACAAGGACCTTCCCCAAGAACCGACAGAGAGAGAAAACCTTCCCCTAGAGCTGGCACCCTGAATTTGGACTTCTAGTCTCCTGAACTGTTTGAGAATAAATTTCTCTTTGTTAAAGCCATCCACTTTTGGTGTTTCTGTTATAGCAGCACTAGATGACTAAGCCACCCACTTGTGGTGTTTCTGTTATAGCAGCGCTAGATGACTAAGATGGGGTAAAATCATTGTAAATGGCACCATCATTCATCCAGCTGCAAAAGCTGGACACCAGTACCTTACCCTTGATTCCTCCTTCTTCCTTCAGCTCCACTTCTAATCATCCCTGGTCTCCCTCCAGCCAGTCTTGCCCTCTTTCAATATCTTTTTCCATTAGAACAGCAGTTTTCAACCTTTTTGATTTTAGGACCTCCTCTATGCTTAAAATTTATATAGGACCCCAAAAAGCTTTTGTTTATGTATGTGCTATTTATTGATATTTAGCATATCTAGTTAAAACTAGAAATTTAAAAAAATTTACTTATTCATTTAAAAATAACAATAATAAATGCATTTAAGTTAATGTAAATATTTTTTATGAAAATAACTATATTTTTCAAAACAAAGTATTTAATGAGAAGAGTAGCATTGTTTTACAATTCTGCAAATCCCTTTAATATCTCACTTGATAGTGGACAGTTGGATTCTTATCTTCTGTAAACATTTCACTGGTCTTCATAAGACAGAGGTTCCCAGGCTGCAGAAAATTCCACTGCCTCAAGCCGCTTGCTTGGCACGCCCCTAACTTTACATTGGCATCCTGGTTCCCCTTTCTATAACTCCTGCCCAAAACTAGAGGAAATTGGCGGAAACCTGTTTAGGTGCCATGTTGACATTCTGGATGACCTTTTAGCTCATTAATTACTTCATGCTTAGTAACTTCCCCGCCTCTGGGTAGAGGTTAACCACCATTTTCTGAACATGCAATGCATGAAGTTATATGTAAACCCCATTGCATCTGCGTAGTATGATTAAGAATGTTGCTGATGTAACTTGTATGAACTTCCTGCTTGTAAACCTCATAAAAGTGACCTTCCCTCTCACCCTCGCTAAGCAGTGTTGGAGGCAGCAGCTCAGTGCTCCTCCTTTCCTTTCCTTGCACAACAAAATTAAGGCGTCTTTCTAATCTCCCACCTCGGCCTTTTGTTTATTGGCTGTGACAAATCACGCCAAGCAGAACATGGCGTTTCCACACGGCAGCATCCAGAGCAGTGACTTTCTCACACACTGTGTAGCCTCTTGTATATTCAAGAGTGAATAAGAGCAAAAAAGGCAACTGCCATCCTGATATTATCATGAAAGTAGTTTTGATGTCACAGCCCCTCTAAGACAGTGTTGAGGATCCCCAGACCGCACTTTGAGAATAGCTGCATTAGAGTGATATTTCTAAAATGCAGATCTGATTGTGTCACTTGTTAATTTAAGCCTTTCAGTGGATTCCTATTGCTTCTAAGATAGTGTCATCTTTTAAAGCTGGTTCACAACGATGTGGCCAGCAGACCACTCCCTCCTCCAGTCCCATCCTCAGTGCTAAGACTTGTAGTCCTATAGACTCCAGACTCTTCCTCTGCCTGAAACCACCCTCTCACCCCTTCTCCCATTCTCCAGTCCTTCCTCCCCCCCCCCCCCGGCTGTTTCCTGCTCGTTCTCTGCATGTCAGCGGTCACTTCCTCGGATAAGTCTTCCTCATTCTGAAGACCTCTTTGCCTGTCCCTCCTTTTTGCTTTTCTAGTGCTTTTTCTAACTGCTGTCATGACTCATTCTATACTGTTTGGTACTTGTCAGTTTACTCATTTATCTTCACTGGACTTTACTCTTTTTGAGGCCAGGAACTAGATCTAGTTGACCATTGTATCTCTGGGGCCCATCCCTAGCAGATAACAGGAACTGAGTAATTTGTTGAATGAAGTACAGTGTGAATGTCAGAGAATATTAATTCATTTCCCAAATATGTGTGTGTTAAAAACCACCTACTGTTTTAGGCAACCAAAATAATTGACACTCACTTCTCTGCCCTGAAGGAGTTCATAGTCTCCAAAGCTAGACAGATATGTGAATAAATAATAAGTGCCATGACTGGATTGGATATATGGTGTGACAGCGAGACCAAGAGAGTTATCACTTACAAAGGAAGGATTGTGGCAGGAGGGCGGTCTGTTAAAGCTGGAGTTACTGGGTATGAGAGCTGGGTCTTCAAGAATTGGTCGCTATTTCCTAGGCTAGTAAGAGAAAGTGGCGTGTACAAAGGCAGGGATACTCATGGTCTTCATTGTGGGCGAGGGAAGGGACAGGAGGGCAGGAAGGTGGACACATGAGCTGAGGCCACGTGGGGAGCTTCATATGGCAACCTTCCCAGCCAGTGTTCTGCACTGAGGTGCGGTGAAAGGTTTATAGGGTTTGTTGAGAGTGAATCCCTGTAACCTGGGGAGCAGCCTCTGCCATTTGCCTTCATGTGTTTGTGTCTTAGTTATCTAGGACTGCTACAACAGAAATACCACAAATAGGTGACTTATAAAACAGAAATTTTATTTGCTCACAGTGTAGGGGGCTACAAGTCTGAGTTCAGGGCACTGTCTCTAAGGGAAGACCTTCTCTCTCTATCGAGAGGTCCTTGTCTCTTCAGCTTCTGCCCTTGGTTCCTTGGTGATCTTCATGTGGCCTGGCATCTACCTTCCCCCATCTCCTTGCTTGCTTGCTTGCTTAATCAGCTCTTTTATATCTCAGAAGAGATTGATTTAAGGCACACTCTGCACTAATACTGTTTCCTTAACATAATAACAAAGAAAACCCCCTCCTAACTGGGATCATAACCACAGATATAGTAGGTTGTAGTGGGTTTGGTTTTTTTTGATAGTAGGATTTGCAACACATGTTTTTTGGAGACGCAGTTCAGTCCGTAGCAGCTTGTGACTCAGAAACGTCACCACTTACTGTGCGTGCTCTGAGGTGAAAAGATTGAGAAACACTGCTGGGTGATGAGACCGTTGAAGGGTTTTAGGCTGTGAAGTGACTGGGTCAGATGTACACCTCAAATGTTCCCTCTGATGCAGAATGGGGGAGAGGCAGGGTGGGAAGAGGGTGGCCATGTTCACAGGCATGCCTTCGTCTGTCTGCATCAGAATGGGGGAGAGGCAGGGTGAGATGGGGGTGGCCATGTTCACAGGCATGCCTTCGTCTGACTGCATCAGAATGGGGGAGAGGCAGG